>NC_064634.1:408355775-408664108 GCF_023864275.1 Schistocerca cancellata
CGTCATCGCCGTATTGGCGTATCACCTGGCGTGATGGTATGGGGTGCCAGTGGTTACACGTCTCGGTCAGCTCTTGTTCGCACAGACGGCACTTTGAACAGTGGACGTTACATTTCAGATGTGTTACGACCCTTCATTCGATCCCTGCGAAACCCTAAATTTCAGAGGATAATGCACGACCGCATGTTGCAGCTCCTGTACGGGCCTTTCTGGTTACAGAAAATGTTCGACTCCATCCCTGGCCAGCACATTCTCCAGATCTCTCAACAATTGAAGTCGTCTAGTCAATGGTGGCCGAGCAACTGGCTCGTCACAATGCGCCAGTCACTACTCTTGGTGAACTGTGGTATCGTGTTGAAGCTGCATGGGCAGCTGTACCTGTACACGCCATCCAAACTGTGTTTGACTCAATGCCCAGGCGTATCAAGGCCGTTATTACGGCCAGAAGTGGTTGTTCTGGGTTCTGATTTCTCAGGATCTATGCACCCAAATTGCGTGAAAGTGTAATCACATGTCAGTTGTAGTATAATATATTTGTCCAATGAATACCCGTTTATCATCTGCATTTCTTCTTGGTGCAGAAATTTTAATGGTCAGTAGTGTAGCAATTTTCACCAACATATAAGCTTTATATAATCAAGATGAGTAATTATCATCTGATTTTATAATTACAAGCCGTAGTGTTCATTCTACACTAGTCGAAATAGGAAACCGTAGTATTATTACCTATCCCATCAGACCGAATATGTACGATTAATAATTTAGTTCCAGAAAATGAATGAAGGTAAACTTATGGCACTAGGTACGAAAAAGAGACGTCTGGTGTAAGTGCAACTCTGAAGTAAAGACGCTGCTTGACGGCATCACACCAGTCAGAAGTTTGAGGAGAGAAAAAAGCTAAAGCACAGCCATCACAATCGCGAAAAGTGAAATACATGAGGGCTTGCAGAGGTTGGAGGCTTGATTCAGCGACTGGCAGTTGACTCTCAGTCAAAAGTGGAGCGACCTTGTAAAACTAGTTATGACAAAGCGGATGCCAGACAGCTTTATCGAAAGACCTTAAAGTATCAATGAATGAGGGAATTTACAAAACCATCACTGATCGAATCCATAGTACAGATCGTCGATGTAGGATTCTTATTAGACCGTCGCGGTTTCATTTAGTACGGGCGAAAGCGTAACGGAGAAAGCACCAATCTCCAGTAGCAGGTGCTACGAGATACACGGAATGGTTTACAGTTAAAACAACGAGAAAGTGCTCTCCGAAAAGTCATACTCCATACTATAATTGAGCTGTCGCTACTTGATCCAATGTAGACGGAAAACTATTTACCATACGGGTTGGTAACTTTATAGCAATGATGTTCAGAGTATGTATTGCAGGATTTGCGTTGTTAGTAGTTACCTGAAGGACAGGCTTCATCAACGGGACAGTAACACACGTTGGAGGCTGAAGACGAGCACAGCGAGGGAGGAAGCCAATATCCCACCTGAGATGCTTCGGCCAGCACTAGAGCAATCTCTGGTGCGGTTCCAGGCGGGCGTGGATGTAGATGGTCGTCTCACTGAGCGAAGTTTGTAATCTGGACCATAAACATGGTACGGAATTCACAAGTGTATGTGAAAATTCAGGTCTGTTTCTTCCAACGGTTTATTCGTGTTTTTTCTCTTCTGTATGCTCTTAGAAATGTTTCCATAAAGTTTCATTGTCCTACAATCACTCGTTTTCCATGGGATCCCTCTCAAGTAGCGAAAGTCTGATTATAACCGCCCTGTACTTTCTGCCACCTGCATCACACGAAATACCTTGACAGGAAAGTGGGAGGAATTCGAGCTCATGGTGGAAGAAGAAAGTGAAACTTTGAAGTCACAAGTGACATGCTGATTCTGGCAGTAGACGGAACAGACTTGGAAGAGCAGTTGGTCGGAATAAACAGCGTTTTAAAAAGAGATTATAGACTGAAAAACAACAAAAGCAAAGCAAGAGTAATGGAATGTATTCATATTAAATCCTGTGACGATAAGGGAATTAGATTAGAAAACATGGCACTAAGAGCCCAGAATGAGGTTTTCATTCTGCAGCGGAGTGTGCACTGATATGAAACTTCCTGGAAGATTAAAACTGTGTGCTGGACCGAGACTCGAACTCCTTTCTTCCAGGAGTGCTAGTTCTGCAAGGTTTGCAGGAGAGTTTCTGTGAAAGTTGGAAGGTAGGAGACGAGATACTGGCGGAGGTAAAGCTGTGAGGACGGCGCGTGAGTCGTGCTGGGGTAGCTCAGTCGGTAGAGCACTTGCCCGCGAAAGGCAAGGGTCCCGACTTCGAGTCTCGGTCCAGCACTCAGTTTTAATCTGCCAGGAAGTTTCATGGCACTAAGAGCATTAGACAAGGTGTTTAAAATATATGGTAGGAAAATAAGTGATGGTGGCAGAAGCAGAAATGATACAAAATGCAGTCTACCAAGAGCAAGCAAAACGTTTCTGAAAATGAGAAATTTGTTAACACTGGAAATAACTCTAAATGATAGCAAATACTTTCCAAAGGTTTTTTTCCTGGAGAGCAGCCTTGTACGGAAGAAAAACGTCAACGACAGACAGTTCAGACAAGAAGAGAATAGGAGAATGCCGAAAATTAAATGGGTAGATAGGATAACCAATGAGAGAGTACTGAAGAGAAATGGGGAGAAGAGAAATTTGTGGCATAACCTGACAAAAAGAAGGGATTAGTTGATACGCCAAACCCCAAAAAATCGAAAAATTTTCATCAGCTAGGTAATGAATGTAAGCGTGGTGGTGTTGGGGGGGGGGGGGGGGGGAGGTGTGAAAATTACAGGGTGAGACCACGGCTTAACAACTGTAAGCAGGAATGCGGCAGGGAAGTGTGATAGGACCGCTCTCATTCTCTTGTTTGCTGACGACGCTGTGGTCTAGGGGAAGGTGTGACTTTAGGGGGACACAAGATGACTTAGACAGAATTTCTAGTTCGTATGGTGAATGCCAGCTTGCTCTAAATATAGAATAAGTTAATACATATGAGTACGAAAAACAGCTCTTAACATTCCGCAGTGGTTAGACACTGGACTCGCATTCGGAAGGACGACGGTTCAATCCCGCGTCCGGCCATCCTGATTTAGGTTTTCCGTGATTTCCCTAAATCGCTCCAGGCAAATGCCGGGATGGTTCCTTTCAAAGGACACGGCCGACTTCCTTCCCCGTCCTTCCCTAATCCGATGAGACCGATGACCTCGCTGTCTGGTCTCCTTCCCCAAAACAATCAACCATTCCGTTAAGCCATTAGTAATCTCCTGCTTAACATAGTCACGTCGTTTAAATGTATGAACGTAGCGCTGCAAAGTAAAGGGGACCGCATGTAGGACACTACAGCGAGCCATTCTCGAGTACTGTTCGATTGTTTGGGATCCTCACCAGGTGCGATCAAAGGAGGACTTCGAAGCAATTCAGAGCTGGGCTCCTAGGTTTGTTACAGGTAGATCCGAACAACACACAAGTATTACGGAAATGCTTCGTGAACTCAAGCGGGAATCCCAGGAAGGAAGACGATGCTCTTTTCGCGAGACACCACTGTGAAAATTTTAAGTAACTGGCAGTTGAGGCTGACTAAAGATCGATTCTACAGCAATCAACGAACATTTCGCGTAAGGAACACGAAGATAAGACGAGAGAATTTAGGACTCGCACGGAGGCTTACAGATGGTCGCTCTATTTGCAAGTGGAACTAGTAGTGGTTCAAAATGGTTCAAATGGCTCTGAGCACTATGGGACTTAACATCTGAGGTCATCAGTCCCCTAGAACTTAGAACTACTTAAACCTAACCAACCTAAGGACATCACACACATCCATGCCCGAGGCAGGATTCGAACCTGCGACCGTAGCGGTCTCGCGGTTCCAGACTGAAGCGCCTAGAACCGCACGGCCACTCCGGCCGGCGAACTAGTAGTGGTACGTGGTTTGGGGAACACTCCCCCATGCATCGTACAATGGGTTGCGGAGTATGTATCTAGATACAAATGAGTGTTTCACAATTCACGTTACAGTCTTCTAGAGGTTTTAGAGGGGACTTAGTAGATCAAGTTTTACATAGGAATCCATGTTCGGAAACGTCATCCAGCGACACAACAGAGCGTAAATGTTATAGGCGCTGGCGTCTGTAAATATATGTATATACATGGTGATTCTGTAATGATGTTATAAACATTCAAGGATGATAAAGAAAGTTAAATGCATTAATATGAGATAAGGGTCTCGGTACCAGAAACGAACGAGTAGGAAGTTATAAGCGAGAACGGTTCTGATATCTCTGACGGTGGAATATACGGGGTTATTACAAATGATTGAAGCGATTTCACAGCTCTACAATAACTTTATTATTTGAGATATTTTCACAATGCGTTGCACACACATACAAAAACTCAAAAAGTTTTTTTAGGCATTCACAAATGTTCGATATGTGCCCCTTTAGTGATTCGGCAGACATCAAGCCGATAATCAAGTTCCTCCCACACTCGGCGCAGCATGTCCCCATCAATGAGTTCGAAAGCACCGTTGATGCGAGCTCGCAGTTCTGGCACGTTTCTTGGTAGAGGAGGTTTAAACACTGAATTTTTCACATAACCCCACAGAAAGAAATCGCATGGGGTTAAGTCGGGAGAGCGTGGAGGCCATGACATGAATTGCTGATCATGATCTCCACCACGACCGATCCATCAGTTTTCCAATCTCCTGTTTAAGAAATGCCGAACATCATGATGGAAGTGCGGTGGAGAACCATCCTGTTGAAAGATGAAGTCGGCGCTGTCGGTCTCCAGTTGTGGCATGAGCCAATTTTCCAGCATGTCCAGATACACGTGTCCTGTAACGTTTTTTTCGCAGAAGAAAAAGGTGCCGTAAACTTTAAACCGTGAGACTGCACAAAACACTTTAACTTTTGGTGAATTGCGAATTTGCTGCACGAATGCGTGAGGATTCTCTACCGCCCAGATTCGCACATTGTGTCTGTTCACTTCACCATTAAGAAAAAATGTTGCTTCATCACTGAAAACAAGTTTCGAACTGAACGCATCCTCTTCCATGAGCTGTTGCAACCGCGCCGAAAATTCAAAGCGTTTGACTTTGTCATCTGGTGTCAGGGCTTGTAGCAATTGTAAACGGTAAGGCTTCTGCTTTAGCCTTTTCCGTAAGATTTTCCAAACCGTCGGCTGTGGTACGTTTAGCTCCCTGCTTGCTTTATTCGTCGACTTCCGCGGGCTACGCGTGAAACTTGCCCGCACGCGTTCAACCGTTTCTTCGCTCACTGCAGGCCGACCCCTTGATTTCCCCTTAAAGAGGCATCCAGAAGCTTCAAACTGCACATACCATCGCCGAATGGAGTTAGCAGTTGGTGGATCTTTGTTGAACTTCGTCCTGAAGTGTCGTTGCACTGTTATGACTGACTGATGTGAGTGCATTTCAAGCACGACATACGCTTTCTCGGCTCCTGTCGCCATTTTGTCTCACTGCGCTCTCGAGCGCTCTGGCGGCAGAAACCCGAAGTGCGGTTTCAGCCGAACAAAACTTTATGAATTTTTCTACGTATCTGTAGTGTGTCGTGACCATATGTCAATGAATGGAGCTACAGTGAATTTATGAAATCGCTTCAATCATTTGTAATAGCCCTGTACGTATGTACTGGTACTGTTGTTGCTAAGAAGGCAACTTTAGAGGTTATAGTATGGAACAAAAAAGGAATAATTCCTAGGAAACATGGGTTCTAAAATGTGTACCTTCAGAGCTATGACCACTTGTCCAATAGAGGAGATGTGTCTCACACTAGTGGAGATGTACAAGTGCTCACAGCTCCTCAGGTATGAATTTTAGAGCCCACGTTACGTAGACTTTTTTCTTGTTTTGGTCGATACTAACACATCTGAGTGTTGCCTATACTGCCATCTTAGCAACAACAGAACCGGTACGTGTATTGCGCTGTCAGAGGTATTGGGACGGTTTACGCTCATTACTTTCCGAACCACGGACCTTTACCTCAAATTGATACGATTATCTGCCTCCATCAACACTGAAAAGGAGGCATCACGGAACCGCCCCGTATATATGATGGTTGGAACTTAAATAGTGACAACTATTTATTCACAACCGATACAAAAGAGTTACATGTTTTCACCTGTTACTATCCTTCAAAGTAGTCACCAGCGTTGCGTAGAACCCGTTGCCAGCGATGTGGAAGGCGTAGTATTCCGATAGCAGAACCTGTTCTGTTGATGGTGCGAATGGAACAGTCTACTGACTGTCGAATCTCTGGAACAGTTGTGAAGCGAATGCCACGAAGTGGTTCCTTCATCTTCGGAATCAAATCACAGCCACAAGGACTTGTTCGGGGAGTATGGTGAATGGTACAGTACTTCCCAGTCCCATCGACCGAACAGAGGAGCCACAGCTTGCGCTGCATGCGCCCCCGCATTGTCGTGCAAAATGATTGGTGGGTTGCGCAGAAAGTGTCGCCGCTTCTTTCGCAAAGCTGGTCTCAGGTGATGCTCCAAAAACGAACAGTAATACTGTGCAATGCTGGTCTACCGTTGAGGAACGTAATGCGTTAGGATAACACCATCACAGTCGTACACGAGAATCACCATAACTTTCACCATACTGGGGCTCTGATGCACTTTCGACTTTCGCGGCGATCCATAATGACGCCATTCGTCGGACTGAGGTTTCAGTTTTGGCTCGTACGATGTGGCTCGTGTCTCATCTAGTGTTACGATACGGCATAAGAAAGCCTCTCCTTCGCACCATAGCGCTCCAAGTGCGTCTGAACAGTGTCGTAACGCATCCATTTCTGCATTTTCGTCAAGTCATGAGCAACCCATCACGATGCAACTTTGCGCATGCCCAGGCGTTCCTTCAGGATGCGAAGCACAGTCTTATGCGCTAATCCGGTTTCGTGGGCGAGCTGAAGAATCGTATGGCGTCCACTAACGCGGTAACAGCATGCACTTCTTCTTCAGAGGCGCTAGGACGCTCTGCCCGATGCATATCTGTCACAGTTTGCCGACCTCCGTTGAAGGCTTTTACACAACGTGCCACTGTTCTGTACGGCAAAAAAAAAAAAAAAAAAAAAAAAAAAAAAAAAAAAAAAAAATGGTTCAAATGGCTCTGGGTCATCAGTCCCCTAGAACTACTTAAACCTAACTAACCTAAGGACACCACACACATCCACGCCAGAGGCAGGATTCGAACCCGCGACCGTACCAGTCCCGCGGTTCCGGACTGCGCGCCTAGGACCACTAGACCACCGGGGCCGACCTCTGTACGGCAATGCCGATTCCCCGCCTGCCTCTTGAAATGGCTCTGAGCACTATGGGACTTAACAGCTGTCATCAGTCCCCTAGAACTTAGAACTACTTAAACCTAACTAACCTAAGGACATCACACACATCCATGCCCGAGGTAGGATTCGAACCTGCGACCGTAGCGGTCGCGCGGTTCCAGACTGAAGCGCCTAGAACCGCTCGCTGCCTGTTGAAGACCTTAATGACACTGTCGTGCTGTACGACCTCTGGCACATTCAATCTTGATCCAACTCCGTTGTTCCTGTTTCGAAAACATAGTGACACCGTTGCGTTAGACTGCTCGCCCACAAGTGACTGTGTTTCCTACGACTGCGCGCACGCCGGTGAAGTCGGACGGGCGATTCCATTTACTCGGAGGTAAGGTAGGTATGTCAACAACGTGTGCTATCAGCGACAATAGTAGATTCCATTGCATAGTGTCTCCACAGCAGTGTTGCCACTATTTAGGTTCCAACCTACGTACATACATGTACAGGCGCCGGCGCCTGTAACTTTGATGCACTGTAGCGTTGGATTACGTTTACGGACATGGGTTGCTATGTAAAACTTGATCTACTAAGTCCTCTACACAATCTCTTGAAGTGTGTAACATAAAATGTGAAGTATCTTGTACATATAAGTTCAAATAGATGAATATTGCAGCAGTTACGCAAAAATGAAGAGGCTTGTACACAACATATTGGCGCGGAGAGCTGTACCAAACCAGTTTGGGATAGCTCCATGTACAGCCTACACGCACACATATGGTTAATTCAAAAATGGCTCTGAGTGCTGTGGGTCTTAACTACTGAGGTCAGCAGTCCCCTAGAACATGGAACTACTTAAACCTAACTAACCTAAGGACATCACACACACACACACACACCCATGCCCGTGGCAGGATTCGAACCTGCAACCTTAGCGGTCGTGCTGTTCCAGACTGTAGCGCCTAGAACCGCTCGGCCACCAAGGCCGGCTACGGTTAGTTCACTGCACCTCAGCGGACTCTCTGCGGTGTAGTAACCGTAATGCCGAAAGACATGTTAAGTGCAGCAGATGGTGGTGATGAAAACACCGCAGAGCTGGTCGCATCGCAGGCAGACACAGAGGCAGAGGGTGTGGACGTGATCTGGCGCCGGCCTGTCCGGAAGGGCGCAGATCGATGGCGCCTCCTGGCCGCGGGGATTGCGCCGGAAGTCTCCCGGCCACCCAACTTCCGGCAGCGGGGATTGGGGGAGGGGGGGGGGGGAGGTGGGCTGCCCCACCTGTCACACTCAAATCGATTACGGGACTCATTGGCATGGCGGGCTCTACCAACCGTGCCACGCTACGACTGTACTCAATCAATTTCTCCAGATAACTCTCGCATGCTCCACATTTCTATCTACACTACTGGCCATTAAAATTGCTACACCAAGAAGATGACGTACTACAGACGCGAAATTTAACCGACAGGAAGAAGATGCTGTGATTTGCAAATGATTAGCTTTTCAGAGCATTCACACAAGGTTGGCGCCGGTGGCGACACCTACAACCAGCTGACATGATGAAGGTTTCCAACCGATTTCCCATACACAAACACCAGTTGACCGGCGTTGCCTGGTGAAACGTTGTTGTGATGCCTCGTGTAAGGAGGAGAAAAGCGTACCATCACCTTTCCGACTTTGATAAAGATCGGATTGTAGTCTATCGCTATTGCGGTTTATCGTATCGCGACATTGCTGCTCGCGTTGGTCTGTTGGCGTTGGTCTGTTAGCAGAATATGGAATCGGTGGGTTCAGGAGGGTAATACGGAACGCCGTGCTGGATCCCAACGGCCTCGTATCACTAGCAGTCGAGATGGCAGGCATCTTATCCGCATGGCTGTAACGGATCGTGCAGCCACGTCTCGATCCCTGAGTCAACGTTTGCAAGATAACAAGCATCCGCACGAACAGTTCCGACGACGTTTGCAGCAGCTCGGAGACCATGGCTGCGGTTACCCTTGACGCTGCATCACAGACAGAAGCGCCTGCGATGGTGTACTCAACGACGAGCCTGGGTGCACGAATGGCAAAACGTCATTTTTTCGGATGAATCCGGGTTCGGTTTACAGCATCATGATGGCCGCATTCGTGTTTGGCAACATCGCGGTGAACGTGCATTGGAAGCGTGTATTCGTCATCGCCAGACTGGCGTATCACCCGGCGTGACGTCACATTTCAGATGTGTTACGACCCGTGTCTCTACCCTTCATTCGATCTCTGCGAAACCCTACATTTCAGCAGGATAATGCGCGACTGCATGTTGCAGGTCCTGTACCGGCGTTACTGGATACACAAAATGTTCGACTGCTGCTCTGGCCAGCACATTCTCCAGATCTCTCACCAACTGAAAACGTCTAGTCAATGGTGGCCGAGCAACTTGCTCGTCACAATACGCCAGTCACTGCTATTGATGAACTGTGGTATCGTGTTGAAGCTGCATTGGCAGCTGTACCTGTACACGCCATCCAAGCTCTGTTTGACTCAATGCCCAGGTGTGTCAAGGCCGTTATTACGGCCAGAGGTGGTTGTTCTGGGTATTGATTTCTCAGGATCTATGCACCCAAACTGCGTGAAATTTAATCACATGTCCGTTCTAGTATAATATATTTGTCCAATGATTACCCATTAATCATCTGCATTTCTTCTTGGTGTAGCAATTTTAATGGCCAGTAGTGTTTTTCTTGAATATTCTCATCGTGGTCATTTCGCGGGATGTATGTAGGAGAAGATAATATTTAGTCCCACAGTTCCCGGGAAGTACTCAATAGAAATTGAGACCCTTATGAGACAAGAGGTATTAATTACAAATTTTTAATTTCGGAGCGTCGTATAGATTTCAGTAGTTAAAGCAGCCACGAATCTGTGTTGCCAATAGATGCAAGTAACAAAACAATATGGTTCTCACAGCTACTGGCTGAAAAGAAAACTGCTAAGACATATTTTCTTTGGAAGTCAAAGGATATAAGTGCACTTGCACCTCTTGGCTAGCAAGTGGCTGAAAAAGCTCTTTGTTTTCCTGACTGAGTCTTTAACAAAAGATATTTAAGGCACAGGCAACTAGAGTAGCGAAATACAGGACAAAATAATGTTCAAAATATGACAGTTCGCAAATAGCAATATGTTTTGACCTAAAGAAGACTCTCCCTGCACTTGTACTTTCTTGCAGCAGAGTCTATTATCTAACACAACAACTGACCTGCAATATTTGTGTTCACGATTTACCTCTAGAGTTGCAGCAATATACGAGGTGCGACAATAAAGAAATGATACTGATGTGATAAAAAATGTTGCTTACCGTTTTAGTCAAGTTTAGTGTTGTCTCCTTCAAAGTAGTTCCCTTCTGATTTCACACACTTTTTCCAGCGCTTCTGCCATTGATGGAACTCATCTTACGTAATATCCTCCAATATCCCCGTCACAGCTTTTTGGACATCTTGTGTTGTTTGAAAATGGTGTCTCTTGGCCGCCGTTTTGACTCTTGGAAATAGAAAAAAGTTGCACGGAGCGATATGTGGTGACTAAGGTGGCAGTGGTAGTACTGAATTTTTTTTTTTTTTTTAGGTTAAAAATTGCTGTACTGACAGAGCAGTGTGGGATGGCGTATTATCGTGATGTAGAATCCAGTTATGAGCAATGTTGGTATGGACACGAAGAACTCTTTTACGAAGTCTTTCTAAAATTTCTTTGTAGTAATATTGGTTAACTGTTTGTCCAGGAGGCACCCACTCTTTATGAACTATTCCCTTGGAATCAAAGAAGCACACAAGCATGCATTTCACTTTTGACTTTGACATGCGAGGTTTTTCTGGTCTGGGTGATCCCTTTGAGCACCACTGCGAACTTTGGTATTTTGGATCGTACTGAAAAAACTAATTTTCATCACCAGTGATAACACGGCTCAACAATTCTGGATTGATTTCCGTTTGCTCTAACAGATATGCGGTTCCTTTTCCGTGACGAGGGACACAAACACGTGTCAACTTATTACAGTACAATTCACGACTGAGCAGTTGCATCTATGTGCAGCTTATAGACCAAGGTCAAAGATATTTTGCCTACGCATGTCTGCAGGGTTGCCACATTTTGCAAAGAAAATCACTCTCATTATTTTATTGTCGCACTTCGTATAATTAGCTTGAGAGTGGAGCTGCTCGTGGACGCCAAGTAATTGCTTCCTGTCTTTTACTCTATGTAAGTAGGTTGCCGACATTAGTTAAACACATCACAGCTTTCAGTAAGAATACTGAAGATCAAAATAAAAGTAAATACATTGCAAAGTTGTGGCGTTACATAACCCGAATACACACATTGGAACTGTAGATCACTAATTCATGATTTCTCGTCATTGCTATGTGGAATGCGACCAAGATTTTGGAATTATTAAGAAGATTTCAAGGAAAAATTCTTGGGATTTTTGTACTTGATAAGTGGTCATTGCTCATTCCCAGAGCCAGCAGGAAATTTGAGATACTCCACACGACTGACGATGATTTTATCACACTAATAAGGAGAGGCTACGACGTTACGACCACGGATTTACTTCAAACGCTGTACATCTTCAGTAGGCCATCAAAACAACATAATATGCCAGTAGCAAGGTGCACTACTCTGGCAGTTACGAGAAAATCGCAAGAGACGTTTACGCGCCTATTACGTAACTGATGTATCTGTGCGAATGTGCAGGCTCTAAGTCGTCAGTGTGGGCGGTTGCTTAGAGTTTCCGCAAAGTAAGAGGGTTATAGATGAGCGACGGTTCGAATCCTGCTAACACTTTATTTTTAATCAATATTTTCTTCATCACTGGTCACATTATTTAATTTACATGACATTGAGGAGGTAATATAATGAAAGAAAAAAATGTGCATTTTCATGAAGCTGTAGTGAATTTCATTTGTTATTCGTCTATTTACTATTTTAATTAAATTTTCATGGACGACGACAGGCTTGGAAAGCGCAAGTCAAACCTAGATATATAATAATGCAAATGACGTTATTCAATATTATAGTAAGTCAATATGAGCCAGATGCACAATTACTCGTCGGACGTGCTCTCGATATCACACGTTGCAGGATGGTATTTCTCCTACAGACATGTTGTTGTTTGCCCGCATCTTGTGGTCGTGCGGTAGCGTTCTCGCTTCCCACGCCCGGGTTCCCGGGTTCGATTCCCGGCGGGGTCAGGGATTTTCTCTGCCTCGTGATGGCTGGGTGTTGTGTGCTGTCCTTAGGTTAGTTAGGTTTAAGTAGTTCTAAGTTCTAGGGGACTGATGACCGTAGCAGTTAAGTCCCATAGTGCTCAGAGCCATTTGAACCATTTTTTTTTGAACATGTTGTTGTTGTTGTTGTTCTTGTGGTCTTCAGTCCAGAGACTGGTTTGATGCAGCTCTCCATGCTACTCTGTCCTGTGCAAGCTTCTTCATCTCCCCGTACCTACTGCAACCTACATGCTTCTGAATCTGTTTAGTGTATTCATCTCTTGGTCTCCCTCTACGATTTTTACCGTCCGTGCTGCCCTCCAATACTAAATTGCTGATCCCTTGATGCCTCAGAACATGTCCTACCAACCGATCCCTTCTTCTAGTCAAGTTGTGCCACAAATTTCTCGAAAACATAAATTGAAACAGCTCCTACTACACCGCATTTACTAGGAATGTTCAGAGTTTCTAAGGGAAACCACACGTCGCTGGCATTTTGAAAAATTTCTCTTTCTTGCTATAAAATAGATTAAAAATTAAGTTTGAGCTGGAGTCGAACCGTCGCCTCATACACGTTCATCTAACGACGCTCTAACGCTAACACCATTTCTTAGATATCATCTTTGTTCATTATTGTTCGTTGCATTTGCTCGGGGCGGACGTCCCATGACATTCCCTCAAGTTCATCGTAGATCCATTCACTCAGTCTTTTCATTACGAAGGGAAGCTAACACTGACCAAACACGCTGAGCTGGCTTGCCGCCTCCACTTGGCCACCACGATCTCTAACGTCGGGCACCTACTCACAGATACCTAAGCCCCATAATAGAGGCGTAAAACTTCTCTCCCGATTTTCTCGGAATTGCCAGAGATGTGCACCTTACTACTTGCAAGTCATGTTGTTGTAATGGCCTACTAAAGGTGTAGAAAGTTTGATGCAAATCTGTGACCCCAACACCGTGGCCTCCCCTGCTAAATTCACTCAATGATTATCACAAGTACTCATTGAAAGGCTTGAGGTAAATGTAGTGGTTGCATTTTCAAATATCTTGCTTTCCAAAGAATCTCCCAATGAAGAGCTGGAATGTTTTTAAAAACGTAAATAACAAGAAAGCACATTGTTGCGACAAGAATATCAGTGCCTTCCTGATCCAAAAATAAATAAAGAAAAACCTGAGTTAAAATATCTGAAGTACAAAGATCCCTTTGTGCGACCAGTACATCACGAATTTTACCAGAAACTTTCATACCATGAAACTACAAGAACACTGGAGTCAATTAATCAAAACGTTGAAAGGGCTGCTTGTTCTTCAGAAAACGGACATGACAAGATGTTAGAATGGTCGAATGCTCACGTGCTACTGTCGTGAGCTTCTACAGAAAGAGGTAGAGTGACAATGAAACTACCTCCAGCAGCTAAATAGTTGAACGTCCACGGCTCGTAGCGTTCGGAGGCTTGCCTGCTCTGTAAAGTAGGACAGATCAGTGGAATCTCTGCAAAGAGCACATTGCTGATGCACGCACAAGTGTTTCAGAACACAATGTTCATCGTGCATTGTTGAACATGGAGCTCTGCAGCAGACCACCCCTACATCTTCACATGTTGACCCAACGACGTCATCAGTTACGACTGCACTGGGTACGGGACCATCGGGATTCGAAAGTCGATCAATGAAAAGCAATTGGCTCTTCGGATGAAAACATTCTTGCTACATTAGGTCGGTGGGCGTCTCCAAAAACGCCGTCATCGAGGTAAACAGCGGCTCGAAAAGTGCAGTGCGCCGAAGCCTTAGGCTGGTGGGAGCAGTATTACGCTTTGGGACACATTCTCCTGCGCTTGCATGGGCCTTGTGGTAATAATCGAGGACAGACTGACAGTTGCGAACCACGTGCACTCCTTCACGCTGGATGTCTTCTCCCACGGCGATGTCATCTTTGAACAGTATAATTGTCCGTGTCTCGGAGCCAGAACCGTGCTACAGTGGTTTGAGGAGCATTACAGTGAACTGATGTTGATCTCTCGGCGACCCAATTCGCCTGACGTAAATCCTATGGAACCTATCTGGGTCGCTATCGGGCGGCATCACCGCGTACGCAAATCACTGACCATTTATTTACGCGAATTACATGGCCTGCGCATAGACGTCTAATGCCACATATCTCCAAAATGCCATATGCCTCGACAAACCTACCAGCAAACATTCGGATATTTGATACGCAGAAACATTGACGTATTTTGTTCCAAAGACGGTTGAACAAGCTATTAATCAGGTGGTCATAATGTTTTGAGTCATCAGTATACGTGTTTTATGCGTGCCTCGACATGTTTTTCTTTCTGACTTATTTATAATTTTGATGAACACAGTCGCCTGTCAGAATGTAGGACATCTACACTCCTGGAAATTGAAGTAAGAACACCGTGAATTCATTGTCCCAGGAAGGGGAAACTTTATTGACACATTCCTGGGGTCAGATACATCACATGATCACACTGACAGAACCACAGGCACATAGACACAGGCAACAGAGCATGCACAATGTCGGCACTAGTACAGTGTATATCCACCTTTCGCAGCAATGCAGGCTGCTATTCTCCCATGGAGACGATCGTAGAGATGCTGGATGTAGTCCTGTGGAACGGCTTGCCATGCCATTTCCACCTGGCGCCTCAGTTGGACCAGCGTTCGTACTGGACGTGTAGACCGCGTGAGACGACGCTTCATCCAGTCGCAAACATGCTCAATGGGGGACAGATCCGGAGATCTTGCTGGCCAGGGTAGCTGACTTACACCTTCTAGAGCACGTTGGGTGGCACGGGATACATGCGGACGTGCATTGTCCTGTGGGAACAGCAAGTTCCCTTGCCGGTCTAGGAATGGTAGAACGATGGGTTCGATGACGGTTTGGATGTACCGTGCACTATTCAGTGTCCCCTCGACGATCACCAGTGGTGTACGGCCAGTGTAGGAGATCGCTCCCCACACCATGATGCCGGGTGTTGGCCCTGTGTGCCTCGGTCGTATGCAGTCCTGATTGTGGCGCTCACCTGCACGGCGCCAAACACGCATACGACCATCATTGGCACCAAGGCAGAAGCGACTCTCATCGCTGAAGACGACACGTCTCCATTCGTCCCTCCATTCACGCCTGTCGCGACACCACTGGAGGCGGGCTGCACGATGTTGGGGCGTGAGCGGAAGACGGCCTAACGGTGTGTGGGACCGTAGCCCAGCTTCATGGAGGCGGTTGCGAATGGTCCTCGCCGATACTCCAGGAGCAACAGTGTCCCTAATTTGCTGGGAAGTGGCGGTGCGGTCCCCTACAGCACTGCGTAGGATCCTACGGTCTTGGCGTGCATCCGTGCGTCGCTGCGGTCCGGTCCCAGGTCGACGGGCACGTGCACCTTCCGCCGACCACTGGCGACAACATCGATGTACTGTGGAGACCTCACGCCCCACGTGTTGAGCAATTCGGCGGTACGTCCACCCGGCCTCCCGCATGCCCACTATACGCCCTCGCTCAAAGTCCGTCAACTGCACATACGGTTCACGTCCACGTTGTCGCGGCATGCTACCAGTGTTAAAGACTGCGATGGAGCTCCGTATGCCACGGCAAACTGGCTGACACTGACGGCGGCGGTGCACAAATGCTGCGCAGCTAGCGCCATTCGACGGCCAACACCGCAGTTCCTGGTGTGTCCGCTGTGCCGTGCATGTGATCATTGCTTGTACAGCCCTCTCGCAGTGTCCGGAGCAAGTATGGTGGGTCTGACACACCGGTGTCAATGTGTTCTTTTTTCCATTTCCAGGAGTGTAATTTTAGAAAAATACCTTCTGGTTACCGCCCTTTTGCAGCAGAAGTATACCTGTGAGACGTTTTGTTTGATAAACACATATTTATATACGCTGAATAGCGAAAGAAACTGGTATACCTGCGTAATATAATGTAGGGCCCTCGCGAGAAGGCAGAAGAACCGCAACACGACGTGGAAAGGATTGAAGTAGTGCTGGGGGCGGGGGGGAGGGAGGGGGGGGCTGACACCATGAGTTCTGCAAGGTTGTCCATAAGTCGGTAAGAGTAGGGTGGTGGAGATCTCTTCAGAACAGCACGTTGCAAGGCATGGTCATGTCTGGGGAGTTTGGTGCCCAGCGGAAGTGTTTGAAATCAGAAGAGTCTTCCTGGAGCCACTCTGTAGCAATTCTGAACTTGTGAGTTATCGCATTGTCCTGCTGGAATTGTCCAAATCCGTCGGAATGCACAGTGGACACGAATGGATGCAGGTGATCAGGCAGGATGCTTACATACGTGTCACCTGTCAGAGTCGTATGTACACGTATCAGTAGTCCCATATCACTTCAATTGCACACGGCCCACAGCATTACAGAGCCTCCACCAGCTTCAACAGTCCCCTGTTGAGATGCGGGGGTCCATTAATTCATGAGGTTGTCTCCATACCCGTACACGTCCATCAGCTAGACACGATTTGAAACGAGTCTTGTCCAACCAGGCAACATGTTTCCAGTCCTCTGACGACCCAGGCGAGGCGTAAATCTTTGTAACGTGCAGTCATCAAGTGTACACGAGTGTGCCTTCGGCTCCGAAAGCCCATATCGACGGCGTTTCGTTGAATGGTTCGCACGCTGACACTTGTTGATAGCCAAACATTGAAATCTACAGCGGAACGGTTGCACTTCTGTCACGTTGAACGATTCTCTTCAGTCGTCGTTGGTCCCATTCTTGCAAGATCTTTTTCCGGTCGCAGCGATGTCGGAGATTTGATGTTTTACCCAATTCTGATATTCACGGTACGCTTGCGAAGTGGTCGTACGGGAATATCCTCACTTCATCGCTATCTCGGAGATGCTGTGTCCCATTGCTCGTGCGTCAACTAGAACACCACGTCCAAACTCAATTACATTATGATAATCTGCTGTTGTAGCAGCAGTAACCGCCGGCCAGAGTGGCCGAGCGGTTCTAGGCACTGCAGTCTGGAACCGCGCGATTGCTACGGTCGCAGGTTCGAATCCTGCCTCGGGCATGGATGTGTGTAATGTCCTTAGGTTAGTTAGGTTTAAGTAGTTCTAAGTTCTAGGGAACTGATGACCTCAGATGTTAAGTCCCATAGTGCTCAGAGCCATTTCTTTAGCAGCAGTAACCGATCTCACAACTGCGCCATAAACTTGTTGTCTCATACATACGTTGCCGACCGCAGCGCCTTATTGTGCCTGTTTACGTACCTCTGTATTTGAACAGGCATGCGTACACCAGTTTCTTTGGCGCTTCAGTGTAGATACCACTCTTAGAACATCTGTTAACGTAGCCAATTCGGCAGTATATTTGTAACTTTTCCAGTCGACGTCGTTCGCGCCGTGTTGCACCAGCGTACGCGACCTGTTTGCCCCTCTGTGTAGTGCGGAAGTGCTCCCTCCCTCAGCGACAGGTCCAAACTGCTACGCTGTAAGCGGAGTCAAGTGCACAGGTACGGTCTCTGTTGTGGAAGACAGCCGTGTCCGCCGGTTTCATCGTGCGCTTGCCCTAGCAGGCAGTGAGATGTAACGCAGTTAAATTTCACAGGCGCGCTACTTTTTTTTGGGTCGCTGACACGATGAGTGTGGGCGTATTCCGCGGCGGCGGCCGTACGTTCCGCCGCGGCAGAACCGGTACCGGCCGGGTCCGGGCGGCAACTTCCGTAGAAGGCGGCAGCGCGGCGCCGCGTGGGAGGCAGCCACCTCCACGGCACGGGCTGGGCCTTCCCCACGGGCTGCGTGTTGACGCCGTGCCTCCTCCTCTTCCTCCTATCTCCAGTCTCCGCTCAACATTCAGTCTCGCTCGGGAAAGCGCCAATGATCAGATCTGCGCTTATTTTCCCTCTGGGAACCTGTGGTACACCGTACACTCTGCGTAGAACCGTATATGTATCCGCCAGGTCAAGTCGACTGTCTCTTCGAGCGATTTCAGCTGATTTTCTATCCCGCTGTACCTTATTTCGGTATCTTATTTTGACGACTATTTAAAGGAATAACGATACACGATTGAACCGTGATTTATTTTCAAAGAATATTCTTAAGAATTTATTTTATTTACTAGTGGTTCATCAAGAACATTAACACATTTAATGGCTGGCTCTGAGCACTATGGGACTCAACATCTTAGGTCATAAGTCCCCTAGAACTTAGAACTACTTAAACCTAACTAACCTAAGGACATCACACACACCCATGCCCGAGGCAGGATTCGAACCTGCGACCGTAGCAGTCCCGCGGTTCCGGACTGCAGCGCCAGAACCGCTAGACCACCGCGGCCGGCTAACACATTTAATCACACTATGTAAGCGTGGAAGTAGTTGCCAGGGAGTAACTGATGGAATCGTAACCAAATTCCTTTTAACAAATGGGAATTTTATTCACTTTAATAGTGCCTTAAAGCATTTTTTTTAAAGAAACAGATTTAAAATTGTAATCAAAAAGAACCCTCTAAATATCAAAGTTACAATTTATTCAGAGGCCGAAAGAAACAAGTTTTCACTGTATGAGCTTTCGGGAAGAGAACCTTGCCGCTCCCTTTTGACGCGACCGTAGTTACGACCGCTCACAACAGCCTCTGAAAGACTAAACTGGTGCAAATCTGCAACACACCAGATCACTTTAAACTAAGAATTTTAACAATTTACACAAGCACACAAACTATGCACCCCCCCCCCCCCCCTGTAGGAGGGATGGAAATGGAACAAAACACTAACAATTAAAATATTAACCTTGCCACCGATGGTGCAACTTGATTTTAACTTCTAACAAAAGTCTTACGGCGGAAGGGTGGCTACTTTATATACTAAAATGATCATTTAAATAAAAGCCCATGAAATGCAATCTTTTATAAAATTCTACAAGGTTGGCCTAACAATAGTTAAGATGCTCTACAGTACACAGATACCGCCTCTCAAGATCATAAGCAATAATATCAAAGTTTCCAAAGATCAAAACATATTTCAGGTATTAGGCCGTTACACTCCAAGCAATAAATTCGTTAACACACAAAATCCGAAAACATAACAGAGGCAGCTACTAACGTACGGTAGATTGATAGGGAGATTACCGAACAACCCGAACCGCAGGTTGCTCTAACCCGCCCCTACTCCATAAGGGAAAAACGGACCACCCAATTTATAAACAACCACCTTCCCGCGGGTGGGCAAACGGAATGGTGGGACGACCCCAAAGCAAAACGGTTGGTCACCTCACCAAGAAAACAAGTAGAATTTAACAAGAGTAAATCAAACACCATATCACCAATCACTTAACTTCTAATAAACTGCGATTTCACGGGAAGACCTGGCGCAGCACCCCCAAATCGCTCTCCCAAACCATCCACTGCCAACCGCTTCAACGGACGCAGGAAGGCGCGCCGATCTCCCGTCTCACGACGTCGCAGCTCGCACCGACCAGACTGATGAATTCCTCACGAACCGGATACTGTACATTCGACCAGCTGGCTAAATGGAGACCCATAATGAGGTGCGTTGACTCCTGTTGCTCTCGTGTCGATCGCGAAGTCACTACCCCTCGCTATACGCCGCGGCCCACTGGACTCACGTGGCGACCTCACATGCGCCGACGCTCAAGACGGACAAGTCATCTCGTGTCTCAGTGCGCGACCGACCAACCGATCGATGCAAACGCCAATGACCATTGCCTGAGCAAACTCGAGCAAACTGGCGGCCTAACGCGCAGACTCAGATGCAGGAACTAAGCCCCGACCGGGCGACCACTCGCTGAGTTCTCTTAATGGTGGAGTGGAAAGACTCTCATTTTGCCGGCTTTAAAGGTTGATCCGAACGACAGATAGTGTCACTTCGAACGACAGATAGACACTAACTACCTAACAAATGCGGACGAGAGACAGACTAGAAAGCTGGGGACGAGAGACTGACCCAGAATGACCGACTGGCGAGCTCATAGCGCCCCTTAAATGCACGTGAACAGGCAACGTTTCCCCTTTCCCACCAGAGGGAGACACCAAAGCTGCGATTGCCACAGCGGCGCCACCGCCAGAAACGGAGGGCGACTGATTCACACTACGCGCTGCGGCGCGCTCTTCAAAACAGCAATTTTACACGGCTCAACGATAGTACGATAATCTTCGGTGAGATCTTCTTCTTCTTTTGCTACCGCCTGTATCCCGGATTGTGCGCAGGGTCGGCAGGGTTAAGTACGGATTTGGTATGGTTAATTGTAAGGAGTGGGCGGATGCCCTTCCTACCGCCACCCCATACCCCCCAGGACGGAATTAGTGTACCTCAGCTGTCTGCGTCTAGTGTAAATCGTGAAATAGTGTGAATGTGTTTCAGATGTCTGCGAGTCGTGGAACTGAGGCGGGACGTGGGGAACAGCCCGGTATTCACCTAGTAGGATCTGGAAAACCGCCTAAAAGCCACATCCAGGCTGGCCGGCACACCGGCCGCCGTCGTTAACCCGCCGGGCGTATTCGAACCGGAGCCGGTGCGCCTACCCGAGTCCAGGAAGCAGCGCTTTAGCGCTCTCGGCTACCATGGCGGGTGATAATCTTCAGTGAAATAATTTTGGAAAATGGATGTAGTACAGGGTATCCATAAAAAATGTCTCTGTTTCGGGGATGTATTATGACAGTTTCATTTAGACTATTTACAACAAACCGTAAATCAATTGAAGATAAAATAACACAATTTTCTTTATAAATGCTCAATACAGGGATGGAAAAAAAACTACCGTGGTTTAATAGCTGCTTCAGAGAACTGCCACGAAAACAAACAGAGCATCACAGATTCAAGCGAAGTCAAAACCTAGCTGACAAACGAAAGTTCAACGAAGAGGAAATGGGCGCAATGTGAGCAATGAGAGAAGCGTTCGGCGACTTTCAAAGAAATATTTTATCAATCGATCTAATTAAAAACATAGAGTGGTTTTGGTCTTACGTAAAACAGTAAGCTGTTTGAAATCTATTAATTACTCAGTAACCATACTGGAACCGAAACGGAAGATAACAGTGAGAAGGCCTAAGTATTGAATTCGGTCTTCCAGAATTGTTTTACCGCGGAAGATTGTAACACGCTCCCTCCTTTCAATCACCGTACGAATTTCGAAATGGCACACATTGACATAACCTTTTCCGGAATAAAGAAGCAACTACAATCGCTTAGTATGGAAAGGCATCAGGACCAGATGAAATATCTATAAGATTCTTCGACGATTATGAGATATAACTTGCTCCCCTCCTAGCAGAACTTTATTGTAAATTGGTGGAAAAATGAAGGGTATCCTGCGAATGCAAAAAAGCTCAAAAGCTCAGGTCACTCCCGTTTGCAAGAAGGCTCGTGGAACAGTTGCACATTTTATAGGCCTATATCTTTGACGTCAGTCTGTTGTGGAATTATGGAATATGTTTTACGCTCACGAATTACGAAGTTTTTAGACAACGAAAATCTCTTCTATAAAAATTAAAATGGTTTCTGCAAATAGAAATCTTGCGAACTCAAGTCGCTCTGTGCCTCGATGAAATACATAGTGCTGTAGACCACAGCGTTCCTCGACTTCAGGAAAGCGTTTGACACCCTCCCGCACTGCCGTTTAGTGAAACAAATACGAGCTTATCGACCATCGCACCAGATTTGCTACTGGATTCAAGATCTCCTTACAGACAGAGCTCATCGTGAAAGTTTGGAAGGAGCCTCATTATGGGTCTCCATTTAGCCAGCTGGTCGAATGTACAGTATCCGATTCGTGAGGAATTCAGATGGGACAGTGGCCAAATGTTGCACTGGATGGTAACGTGAGGCAGACATACTCGATGTCAAGGCACCGGTTGATTACGTTTGGCTACCAGAATGGAGGATTGCCGTATTGCGCACCAATCACATCGTAACTCCTTCATATCTGCGCCTTCTATCCGAGAACCAGTAATGCACTCTGTTAGTGGTTGACGAAACTCTACGGCACAAGGGTATCACTCATGCGAGAGCATCATGGTGCCATGGCCCCATCACCACATGGCACGTGTCTCTATGAGCTGCGTGCGTCATACTGGGGCGCTCCCGTGGCATGCAAGAACCCCAAATATGATCGCGACAGGACATGTGCTTGGCAGCTCGACCGTCAACTCCATCCCGGCGCCGTTATCCAGGCTATCAATGACCAGTTGCAACTGTCGTGGGCCAGCTTGCGCCAGGAGAGGGAACAACGGCCTGATGGCAACTCTTCCCGATCGTATCAGTGCCAAGCCAGAGTGGGCGCCACGTCTTACTGTAAGTGGGCTCACACTGTCCAATTCTTTGTAAATGGAACTCGATTTTGTAATCAATAACATCGCGTACCCTCTCAGCCCATGAAGTTTCGTTTCATTTTCTCCTCTCCTTCTGGGTGCTTCACTTTTGTCAGGCAGTATATTTTCATTCTCGATCGGGGATAATTTCGTACGGTGCGACTTCACGAAAAAATGGCAATAAGTAGTTAGACCCAGTGCTTTCTTTAATGTTTGTATACGAGGGCTGTTCAATAAGTAATGCAACACATTTTTTTTTGAAACAGGGGTTGTTTTATTCAGCATTGAAATACACCAGGTTATTCCCCAATCTTTTAGCTACACAACACTATTTTTCTACGTAATCTCCATTCAATGCTACGGCCTTACGCCACCTTGAAATGAGGGCCTGTATGCCTGCACGGTACCATTCCACTGGTCGATGTCGGAGCCAACGTCGTACTGCATCAATAACTTCTTCATCATCCGCGTAGTGCCTCTCACGGATTTCGTCCTTCATTGGGCCAAACATATGGAAATCCGACGTTGCGAGATCGGGGCTGTAGGGTGCATGAGGAAGAACAGTCCACTGAAGTTTTGTGAGCTCCTCTCGGATGCGAAGACTTGTGTGAGGTCTTGCGTTGTCATGAAGAAGGAGAAGTTCGTTCAGATTTTTGTGCCTACGAACACGCTGAAGTCGTTTCTTCAATTTCTGAAGAGTAGCACAATACACTTCAGAGTTGATCGTCTGACCATGGGGAAGGACATCGAACAGAATAACCTCTTCAGCGTCCCAGAAGACTGTCACCATGACTTTACCGGCTGAGGGTATGGCTTTAAACTTTTTCTCGGTAGGGGAGTGGGTGTGGCGCCACTCCATTGATTGCCGTTTTGTTTCAGGTTCGAAGTGATGCCTGTAACAATCTTTGACAAGAAATTGTCACCCTCAGCCACATGACGAGCAAGCAATTCGGCACAGATGGTTCTCCTTTGCTCTTTATGGCGTTCGGTTAGACAACGAGGGACCCAGCGGGAACAAACCTTTGAATATCCCAACTGGTGAACAATTGTGACAGCACTACCAACAGAGATGTCAAGCTGAGCACTGAGTTGTTTGATGGTGATCCGTCGATCATCTCGAACGAGTGTGTTCGCACGCTCCGCCATTGCAGGAGTCACAGCTGTGCACGGCCGGCCCGCACGCGGGAGATCAGACAGTCTTGCTTGACTTTGCGGCGATGATGACACACGCTTTTCCCAACGACTCACCGTGCTTTTGTCCACTGCCAGATCACCGTAGACATTCTGCAAGTGCCTATGAATATCTGAGATGCCCTGGTTTTCCGCCAAAAGAAACTCGATCACTGCCCGTTGTTTGCAACACACATCCGTTACAGACGCCATTTTAACATCTCCGTACAGCGCTGCCACCAGTCGGAAGTCGATGAAACTATACGAGACGAAGCGGGAATGTTTGAAAATATCCCACAAGAAATTTCCGGTTTTTTCAACCAAAATTGGCCGAGAAAAAAAATGTGTTGCATTACTTATTGAACTGCCCTCGTATTTTCTTATACCTTGCGGTTTCCAGGAGGGAAAGACAATATCGTTCTCGTTTCAAAATAACATTCTACGTCTACACTATGTGATCAAAAGTATCCGGACAACTTGCTGAAAATGACTTACAAGTACGTGGCGCCCCCCATCCGTAATGCTGGAATTCAATATGGTGTTGGTCCACCCTTAGACTTGATAATAGCTTCCACTCTCGCAAGCATACGTTCAGTCAGGTGCTCAAAGGTTTTTTGGGGAATGGCAGCCCATTATTCACTGAGTGCCGTACTGAGGAGAGGTATCGATATCGGTCGGTGAGGACTGGCACGAAGTCGGTGTTCCAAAACATCGCAAAGGTGTTCTGTAGGATTCAGGTCAGGACTCTGTGCAGGCCAGTCCATTACAAGGATGTTACTGTCGTGTAACCAATCTGCCACAGGCAGTGCATTACGAACAGGTGCTCGATCGTGTTGAAAGATGCATTCGCCAAACCCGAATTGCTCTTCAACAGTGGAAAGCAAGACGGTGATCAAAACATCAATGTAGGCCTGTGCTGTGACAGCGCCACGCAAAACAACATGGGGTGCAAGCCCCCTCCATGGAAAACACGACCACACCATAACACCACCGCCTCCGAATTTTACTGTTGGCACTACACACGCTGGCAGATGACGATCACCGGGCATTCGCCATACCCAAACCTTGCCATCGCATCGCCACATTGTGTAACATGATTCGTCACTCCACACAACGTTTTTCCAGAGTTCAATCGTCCAATGTTTATGCTCCTTACACCAAGCGTGGCGTCGTTTGGCACTTACTGGCGTGATGTGTGGCTTCTGAGCAGCCGCTCGACCATGAAATCCAAGTTTCCTCACCTCTCACCTAACTGTCGTAGTACTTGCAGTGGATCCTAATGCAGTTTTCAATTCCTGTGTGATGATCTGGATAGATATCTGCCTATTACACATTACGACCCTCTTCAACGGTCGGCGGTCTCTGTCAGTCAACAGACGAGGTTGGCCTGTACGCTTTTGTGCTGTGCGTGTCCCTTCACGTTTCCACTTCACTATCACATCGGAAACAGTGGACCTAGGCATGTTTAGGAGTGTGGAAATCTAGCGTACAGACGTGTGACACAAGTGACACCCGATCACCAGACCACATTCGAAGTCCGTGAGTTCCGCTGAGCGCCCCATTCTGCTCTTTCACGATGACTAATGACTACTGAGGTCGCTGATATGGAGTACCTAGCAGTAGGGGACAGCACAATGCAACTAATATGAAAATCGTATGTTTTGGGGGGTGTCCGGATATTTTTGATCACTTAGTGTATATACATATTCCCCAACCTAGCGTACGGTGCATTGAAGAAGGTGCCTTTTACCACTACTAGCTGTTTCCTTTCCTTTTCTGCTAGTAAATGGTGCAAGAGATAAACTACTGTCTGTACACCTCCGTAAGAGCCCTATTTTCTCTTATCTTCATGGTCTCTACGCGAAATGTACGCTGGCGACAGTAGAATAGTTCTGCATTCAGCCTCAAATGCCGATTCTCTATATATACTCAAACAGTGTCTCGTGAAAAGAATTTTGTCTTTTCTCCAGGCATTCACATTTGAGTTCCCGAAGAATTTTCGTAATACTCGTGTGTTGTTCGAACCTACCGGTAACAAATATAGCCGCCCGCTTATCGACTGCTTCGATGTCTTCCTTTAATCCGGCCTGGTGCGTATCCCAAACACTCGAGCAGTACTCAAGAATGAGTCGCGGTAGCATCCTACAAGCAGTCTCCTTAAAAAAAAAAAAAAAAAAAAAAAAAAAAATGGTTCAAATGGCTCCGAGCACTATGGGACTTAACTTGTAAGATCATCAGTCCCCTAGAACTTAGAACTACTTAAACCTAACTAACCTAAGGACTTCACAGACACCCATGCCCGAGGCAGGGTTCGAACCTGCGACCGTAGCGATCGCGCGGTTCCAGACTGTAGCGCCTAGAACCGCTCGGCCACTCTGGCCGGCTCTCCTTTACACATGAACCATAATTTCCCAGAATTCTTCGAGTAAAATTAGTCGACCCTATCACAATCCTCACATGCTCGTTCCAATTTCGTATCGCTTTGCAGCGCTACGCTCAGATATTTAAACGACCTGACTATGCCAAGAAGAAGAATATTAACGCTGTATTCGAACATTAGGGTTTGTTTCTCCTACTCATGCGCATTAACGTATATTTTTGTACATTTAGGGCAAGCTGCAATTCAAAACACCAACTACAAGTTGTGTCTAAGTCATCTCGTATCCTCCTACGGCCATTCAACGACGTCACCTTCCCGTACAACAAAGCATCTTAAGCGAACAACAGGAGACTGCTGCCCACCCGGGCCATCAGATCATTTATGTATACAGAGAATGAAAGTGGTCTAATCATACACTCCTGGAAATTGAAATAAGAACACCGTGAATTCATTGTCCCAGGAAGGGGAAACTTTATTGACACATTCCTGGGGTCAGATACATCACATGATCACACTGACAGAACCACAGGCACATAGACACAGGCAACAGAGTATGCACAATGTCGGCACTAGTACAGTGTATATCCACCTTTTGCAGCAATGCAGGCTGCTATTCTCCCATGCAGACGATCGTAGAGATGCTGGATGTAGTCCTGTGGAACGGCTTGCCATGCCATTTCCACCTGGCGCCTCAGTTGGACCAGCGTTCGTGCTGGACGTGCAGACCGCGTGAGACGACGCTTCATCCAGTCCCAAACATGCTCAATGGGGGACAGATCCGAAGATCTTGCTGGCCAGGGTAGTTGACTTACACCTTCTAGAGCACGTTGAGTGGCACGGGATACATGCGGACGTGCATTGTCCTGTTGGAACAGCAAGTTCCCTTGCCGGTCTAGGAATGGTAGAACGATGGGTTCGATGACGGTTTGGATGTACCGTGCAGTATTCAGTGTCCCCTCGACGATCACCAGTGGTGTACGGCCAGTGTAGGAGATCGCTCCCCACACCATGATGCCGGGTGTTGGCCCTGTGTGCCTCGGTCGTATGGAGTCCTGATTGTGGCGCTCACCTGCACGGCGCCAAACACGCATACGACCATCATTGGCACCAAGGCAGACGTGACTCTCATCGCTGAAGACGACACGTCTCCATTCGTCCCTCCATTCACGCCTGTCGCGACACCACTGGAGGCGGGCTGCACGATGTTGGGGCGTGAGCGGAAGACGGCCTAACGGTGTGCGCGACCGTAGCCCAGCTTCATGGAGACGGTTGCGAAGGGTCCTCGCCGATACCCCAGGAGCAACAGTGTCCCTAATTTGCTGGGAAGTGGCGGTGCGGTCCCCTACGGCACTGCGTAGGATCCTACGGTCTTGGCGTGCATCCGTGCGTCGCTGCGGTCCGGTCCCAGGTCGACGGGCACGTGCACCTTCCGCCGACCACTGGCGACAACATCGATGTACTGTGGAGACCTCACGCCCCACGTGTTGAGCAATTCGGCGGTACGTCCACCCGGCCTCCCGCATGCCCACTCTACGCCCTCGCTCAAAGTCCGTCAACTGCACATACGGTTCACGTACACGCTGTCGCGGCATGCTACCAGTGTTAAAGACTGCGATGGAGCTCCGTATGCCACGGCAAACTGGCTGACACTGACGGCGGCGGTGCACAAATGCTGCGCAGGTAGCGCCATTCGACGGCCAACACCGCGGTTCCTGGTGTGTCCGCTGTGCCGTGCGTGTGATCATTGCTTGTACAGCCCTCTCGCAGTGTCCGGAGCAAGTATGGTGGGTCTGACACACCGGTGTCAATGTGTTCTTTTTTCCATTTCCAGGAGTGTATTTTCTTGGGGCACTCCTGACGATACCCTTGTCTCTGATGAACACTCGCCGTCGAGGTCAACGTCCTGGTTTCTATTACTTAAGAAGTCTTCGAGCCATTCACGTATCTGGGAACGCAATCCGTACGCTCGTGCCTACGTCAACGGCCATCAGTGCGGCACCGTGTCAAACGCTTTCTGCAAATCTAGGAATATGCCCGCTCTCCTTCATAAACGGTTCGCAGTATGTCACACAAGGAAAGTGAGCCAAGCGTGGCTCGTGTTCGTGCCATCTCTCTCTTTTTTTTTACATTCTGTTTTTACTGTTCTGTCACCTCAGTTCAGTTACTAGTGTCACTGAGTTGCTGCCTTGCCTTCCCGTGAGGGGCAGCAGCAGCGCTTATCGATATATTCCCCTTCATATTATCTCTGGTGGACTGCTATTACTAGCCTGCCGGAGTGGCCGAGCGGTTTTAGGCGCTACAGTCTGGAACCGCGCGACCGCTACGGTCGCAGGTTCGAATCCTGCCTCGGGCATGGATGTGTGTGATGTCCTTAGGTTAGTTAGGTTCAAGTAGTTATGAGTTCTAGGGGACTGATGACCTCACAAGTTAAGTCCCATAGTGCTCAGAGCTATTTGAACCATTTGCTATTACTTCCCGGTTGTCGTGTGTTGAGAAGTTAGTTCGTATCTGGCAGTGAGTTGGAACGCGCCAGGAGTGGAGTTCGGACCTGGCAGTCGGACAGTTGTGACGCGACAGGAGGCGGTCGGGTTGGAGCGGCACCCCCGGGATAACAAGGCCGCCCAGCAGTGTTAGTGACGTCACACTAAGCGGCCCATAGCCGACGCAGCAGTCCACGGACACCTCCGTACAGACGCACCTGATGCTAACGATCTTCTGTCCGTCATACAGAAAGGAGCGAACTATAATTCGTACCAAAGACCAAATTATAAATATTCTTGTAAACAGCATAAAGGTTCATAACGAAATACCGTTTACATATACGGGCAGGAATAAGTTTAATCGATTGAGGAACTTTGCCACTATTTTATAATTGTCAGAACACTATTTAGCTTTAAAACTCGCATACAGGTGGTGACAAATGCCAACTGACAACAAGACTTAACATTTTCAAGCTATTACACTGAAAGTAAATTATCTTAAACACTGTCATACATAGCAAAACCGTCACAACTTTCGTTTACGATAAGGAAACAAGAGTTCGCTTTATCTCATAAAACACATAACTATTGTGAATTTACTCATATGTTCATGGTGACAGCTCATTTCAAGAATTTTTACAAGTGTATCCCCAGTAATAAAGAATGGAAACAAAAGATAGATATCAAATATTCTCCTTTTAACATAGACATCACTGAACACAAGATTCTGTCTTGCACTGTGATACTAAGGGACTGCTGTTTCCTTTAAGAAAAGCCTGACAATTTGAAGTTCACTCTACTATTGAAGATACACTACTTGAAACAATATTAAAAATGTTATGAAAGGTAAGGAAATGAAAAACAACCAAGTGCATTACATGTAAGAATGTGAGCAAAAGGCTGAGGCTCTCTTTACTTACCATTTTCAATCTCTCTACAGCTTATTTCCTTTTCCACGTAGAAATCACCAACTGCAAGTCTCATTATTGCTGTTACTAACGAAGTGCTTTTCTATTTAGAAAACCTGACAATTTGATGTTCATTCTGGTACTGAAGATAAACACTTTTCAGAGGAGTTCTAGAACCTATTCCTGCCCGTATATGTAATCGGTATTTCGTTATGAACCTTTATGCTGTTTACAAGAATATATATAATTTGGTCTTTGGTTCGAATTATAGTTCGCTCCTTTCTGTATGACGGACAGAAGATCGTTAGCATCAGGCGCGTCTGTACAGAGGTGTCCGTCGACTGCTGCGTCGGCTATGGGCCGCTTAGTGTGACGTCACTAACACTGCTGGACGGCCTTGTTATCCCGGGGGTGTCGGTTGGAGCGTCAGTGAGGTTAGGATGATGATGATGATGATGATGATGATTGGTGTTTTTTTTTTTTTTTTTAGGTTCGGATAGCCATGAATCGCCTCACCGTTGCCGGCACACACGGTTTAAATCGGGACGGTCTTGGTTGATCGTCGGTTGGTCGTGTTACCGGACGACGTGATTGCTCGCCGATCGTTTATGGGTTAGCGATGTGCGCGTCTCAACTCGTGGTTCGTCCTCGTCACTGCATAGGGACTGCTTTTACCATTGGTCGCGTTCTTCGTCCAAGTGTTTGTGATATTGTGTATAGCTTGCGATGTCGACAGCCCAGTTATTTTCGTGCTGTTTCCGTGCTGATGTGTAGAAGTTGGTCGGTTGGCGCAGTCGCGACGTAGCACCAGTGGGGCATGCAGCGTCAGGAAGGTGCGGATAGCCGTCACTTGCCCGACGATTGCCGACACGTTTCTTTGAGTGGCGACGACTGGTTGACCGTCGGTCGGCCGTCTTGTTAGACGCCGTGTATTTGGCGGGCGATTGTTGATGGGTTGGCTGTGTGCGCCGGCTCGTGGTTCGTCCTCGTTATTGCACAATCACTGTCGTGAGCATCGTCTAGTCATCGTGCAGATGTTCGTGAGGCTGTGTGCAGTTTATGTGATTTTCACGGACAAGTTTATTTAAGTGATATCGGCGTACTGACTGAGTTAGTCAGTCGTTTGATTAAACGACGTGGGTTTCCGGGTCCTCCACCCCTTATGGGTCATCTGTGATCCGTTCTTTTTGGTTCTACAGTCTCTGCTGTCTGCATCAGTGGAATTTTGGTGCGAGTGAGGAGCGGAAACCACCTTCAACATTGGTCCGCTGACGGTCGGTTGGGTTTCGTCGGATCGTGAATGGTTGGCCCGACTGCCTGTCTCACCTAAGCGAGCGTTAGTGTTTGAATTACAGACCGACCCTCGAACATCTGGGCGCCTTATATTTTTAATTTGTTCTTGTTGTTGGTACTTGTATGGTTTCTAGCCGGTTTTGTGTTTAAATTAGAGTTGTTTTACTCTTAAGGGCCGGCCGGAGTGGCCGAGCGGTTCTAGGCGCTACAGTCTGGAACTGCACGACCGCTACGGTCGCAGGTTCGAATCCTGCCTCGGGCATGGATATATGATGTCCTTAGGTTAGTTAGGTTCTAAGTTCTAGGGGACTGATGACCTCAGCAGTTAAGTCCCATAGTGCTCAGAGCCATTTGAACCATTTTTGAACTCTTAAGGCCTTCAGCCTAGTTTAAAGTACTGTTTCACGTAAGCCCTTTGGCATTAAAATTTTTTTTTTTGAATTTTCAAATGTTCAGCCTTCAGCCAATTGGGATTTAACTTGTTTACTTCCGCCTAACTAAAGCACTGTTTTAAGAAAAGGTTTGCCTTTTAAATTTTCTGATTATGCTTGCTTTTGAAGTTATTGGCCTTCAGCGGTTTTTAAGTTAAAGTGGCTTTCAGCCGGTAATTAAGTCCCAAAGATCAAAGCTGTGTGTTTAAAGAATTTTTTTGTGCTCTTGTAATGTTTGATCAAATAGTAAAGTTGTATGTTCGCGTGTAACTGACAGCCCCTTATTTTGGCCCCTTTCCACAATTTATTCTGTCTGTCCTACCCTGAGGGTTAGGCGTGGGCGTCTCAGAAATGTTAAGCTGAGTTTCGAATGAGCGATTCTCTCTAAACCCGTGCTCATTTGTGGACAAAAGATTTTCTGTCTCCAAGGAATTTATTATATTCGACTCTCAAAATGTTTACGAAATTTTGAGTAAACCGGTATGAAGAACATCCGCAATAATGAAACTTCCTGTCAGATTAAAACTGTGTGCCCGGCCGAGACTCGAATTCGGGACCTTTGCCTTTCGCGGGCAAGTGCTCTACCATCTGAGCTACCGAAGCACGACTCACGCCTGGTACTCACAGCTTTACTTCTGCCAGCATCTCGTCCCCTACCTTCCAAACTTTACAGAAGCTCTCCTGCGAACCTTGCAGAACTAGCACTCCTGAAAGAAAGGATACTGCGGAGACATAGCTTAGCCACAGCCTGGGGGATGTTTCATTCTGGAAACCTCCCCCAGGCTGTGGCTAAGCCATGTCTCCGCAGTATCCTTTCTTTCAGGAGTGCTAATTCTGCAAGGTTCGCAGGAGAGCTTCTGTAAAGTAGGAGACGAGATACTGGCAGAAGTAAAGCTGTGAGTACCGAGCGTGAGTCGTGCTTCGGTAGCTCAGATGGTAGAGCACTTGCCCGCGAAAGGCAAAGGTCCCGAGTTCGAGTCTCGGTCGGGCACACAGTTTTAATCTGCCAGGAAGTTTTATATCAGCGTACACTCCGCTGCAGAGTGGAATTCTCAGTCCGCAATAATATTAGTATTAAACATTTTGCTACACGACTGTGTTTACGCATCGTGTGGTGTAAGAGAATTTTCACGCGGTAGAAAGGCGGTATGGATCGGCAATATGTTGTCGTTGCTTTCGGAGCGCTGGGTGCTTCACGCTCTTTCAGAGGACCGCCGGCTACGTGGAGGGCCGGCACGGAGCAGCCAAAGTCGGCGCTGCCTTTGAAGAGCGCAGCAGAAGAGGCCGGGGCGTTCCTGCCCGTCATCCCCCACCGGGTCAACGACCCCGACGCCAGCCGGGGACAGCCGCACCGGCGCGACCTCCATCATCTGCAGCACGCCATGCCACGCCACGCTTGTCGACAGTGGGAGCAATAAAAGGAAAAAAAAATCTTTTGGCTCCACGTGCTCGTCTTGGAATGTGTATGGGCTTAGACGGAAGGGTGCAGGGAATGAAACAACGACCTGTATGCAAATAAAAAAAACGTAAACGTAAAATTAAATCAATCATAATAAGTGTGGGCCAGCCGCTGTGGCGGAGCAGTTCTAGGCGCTTCAGTCTGGAACCGCGCTGCTGCTACAGTTCGCAAGTTCGAATCCTGCCTCGGGCATGGATGTGTGTGATGTCTTTAGGTTAGTTAGGTTTAAGTAGTTCTAAGTCTAGGGCACTGATGGTTTCAGGTGCTTAGAGCCATTTGAACCATTTGAACAAATGTGGCACCACAACGTGATATTTAACATTGTGGAACAATCCCAAATTGGAAAGGCAGAAAGGCGCGTCACATTTTTCCTTCGTGAATAGGAATGTGGACAGTGAGATGTAAGACGCTCTCTGCGTCGCAAACAGATCTCACGACACACCACACGGAATTACGTTGTTGCAGTTAAAGTCCGTAATTGGTGGTTTTTATACAGCGTCTCCAGAGACTGAGGTGAGAAAAGTCATTAGATAGCGATCTGCACATATACAGATGGTGGTAGTATCGAGTACACAAGGTACAATGTGCTGCGAATACATAGAAAGAAAGATGCTTTATCATTTAGCTACAATATACCAGGTCAGCAACTGAAAGCAGTTAATTCCATAAAGTATCTGGGAGTAGGTATTAGGAGTGATTTGAAATGGAATGATCATATAAAGTTGATCGTCGGTAAAGCGGATGCCAGACTGAGATTCATTGGAAGAATACTAAGGAAATGCAATCCGAAAACAAAGGAAGTAGTTTACAGTACACTTGTTCGCCCACTGCTTGCATATTGCTCACCAGTGTGGGATCCGTACCAGATAGGGTTGATAGAAGAGGTAGAGAAGATCCGACGGAGAGCAGCGCGCTTCGTTACAGGATCATTTAGTAATCGCGAAAGCGTTACGGAGATGATTCATAAAGTCCAGTGGAAGACTCTGCAGGAGAGACGCTCAGTAGCTCGGTACGGGCTTTTGTTGAAGTTTCGAGGACATAATTTCACCGAGGAGTCAAGCGGTATACTGCTCCCTCTTACGTATATCTCGCGAAGAGACCATGAGGATAAAATCAGAGAGATTAGAGCCAACACAGAGGCATACCGACAATCTTTCTTTCTTTCCACGAACAATACGAGACTGGAATAGAAGGGAGAACCGATGGAGGTACTCTAAGTACCCTCCACCACACACCGTCATGTGGCTTTCGGAGTGTAGATCTAGATATAAAAGGACAATGCAATTGCCAGAGCTGTGATTTGCACTCAGCTGATTCTTATGACAAGGTTTCCTACCGAAATTAAGAGGCTTAAACACGGAATGGTATTTGGAGATAAACGCATGGGACATTCCGTTTCAGAAATCTTTAAGGAAAATTCAGTATTACCAGATGCACAGTGTTAAGCGTTAGACCGAGAATGCCAAATTTCAGGCAATAGCTCTCACCATGTACAACGGCAGATTCGGATGGCCTTCTCTCTACGACTCAGAAGAACGGCGTTTGCGTAGAGTAGTCAGTAGTAACACACAAGCAACACTGCGTGAAATAACCACAGATACGAATGTCGTACGTAAAACGGACGTATCCGTTAGGAATTGCGGCGAAATTTGGTGTTAATGGGCTATGGCAGAAGACGACCGACGCGAGTGCTTTGTTAACTGCACGACATAGCCTGCAGGACCTCTCCTGTGCCCATGATCGTATCTGTTAGATCCTAGACGACTGCAAAACTATGGCCTGGAGGAGTCCCAATTTCAGTTGGTAAGAACTGATGGTAGGGTTCCAGTGTGGTGCAGACGTCACGAAATCATACACCCAAGTTGTCGCCGGCCGCAGTGGCCGAGCGGTTCAAGGCGCTACAGTGTGGAACCGCGCGACCGCTACTGTTGCAGGTTTGAATCCTGCCTCGGGCATGGATGTGTGTGTTGTCCTTAGGTTAGTTAGGTTTAAGTAGTTCTAACCTCTAGGGAACTGATGACCTCAGATGTTAAGTCCCATCGTCCTCAGAGCCATTTTTGAACCCAAGTTGTCAACAAGGTACCGTGCAAGCTAGTGGTGGCTCCATAATGGTGTGGGCTGCTTTTATGTGGAATGGTCTGGGTCCTCTGGTCCAACTGCGCCGATCATTGACTGGAAATGGTCATTCCATGTAGGCTTTCACGGCCGGCGTCTTCATCAGTAAACACTTCCGGGCTAAGTTGCCGTGGTCGATCTGTAGAACTTCTTCTCCCTGACGTTGAGTCGTTGACCTCTGAAGATGTTCTCCGTAGTTGAGAACGAAACGTCAGGGAGGAGAAGTTCTACAGATCGACCACGGCAACTTAGCCCGGAAGTGTTTACTGATGGAAATGGTCACTTCGATTCCTTTATGGACTTATGATCCCAAACAACGATATAATTTTTATGGATGACAATGCGCTATGACAGTGGTCCACAGTTGTTCGCGATTTGCTTGAAGAACATTATGCGCAACTCGAGCGAATAACGTCGACAACCGGATCGCCCGACGTGAGTGGCATCGAACATTTATGGAACGCATTCGAGAGATCAGTTCGTGCACAACACCCCGCACCGGTAACATTTTCGCAGTAAATGGTTGCCGAGTCCATGCCATGTCGAGTTGTTGCACTACGCCAAGCAAAAAGGGGTCCGACACGATATTACGAGGGAGTCCGTGATTTTTGTCACGTTCTGTAAAATTCCGCTGCCGTTTCAAAAAAATCGTAACTTGGAAGCTATTAGAGATAGAGTATTGTGGTATGTTATTCTGGCATTAAAAAAATACTTTGTGAGCTGTTAAACATTTCATAACAAACCACGATGTTCTATTTCCAATCATTCCAAATCTATGATTTTTTTTGACATGATAGCGCTACTTAATTGGCACTCCGTACTACAGTTTACGTGCTATGAATATACACTCCTGGAAATGGAAAAAAGAACACATTGACACCGGTGTGTCAGACCCACCATACTTGCTCCGGACACTGCGAGAGGGCTGTACAAGCAATGATCACACGCACGGCACAGCGGACACACCAGCAACCGCGGTGTTGGCCGTCGAATGGCGCTAGCTGCGCAGCATTTGTGCACCGCCGCCGTCAGTGTCAGCCAGTTTGCCGTGGCATACGGAGCTCCATCGCAGTCTTTAACACTGGTAGCATGCCGCGACAGCGTGGACGTGAACCGTATGTGCAGTTGACGGACTTTGAGCGAGGGCGTATAGTGGGCATGCGGGAGGCCGGGTGGACGTACCGCCGAATTGCTCAACACGTGGGGCGTGAGGTCTCCACAGTACATCGATGTTGTCGCCAGTGGTCGGCGGAAGGTGCACGTGCCCGTCGACCTGGGACCGGACCGCAGCGACGCACGGATGCACGCCAAGACCGTAGGATCCTACGCAGTGCCGTAGGGGACCGCACCGCCACTTCCCAGCAAATTAGGGACACTGTTGCTCCTGGGGTATCGGCGAGGACCATTCGCAACCGTCTCCATGAAGCTGGGCTACGCTCCCGCACACCGTTATGCCGTCTTCCGCTCACGCCCCAACATCGTGCAGCCCGCCTCCAGTGGTGTCGCGACAGGCGTGAATGGGGGGACGAATGGAGACGTGTCGTCTTCAGCGATGAGAGTCGCTTCTGCCTTGGTGCCAATGATGGTCGTATGCGTGTTTGGCGCCGTGCAGGTGAGCGCCACAATCAGGATTGCATACGACCGAGGCACACAGGGCCAACACCCGGCATCATGGTGTGGGGAGCGATCTCCTACACTGGCCGTACACCACTGATGATCGTCGAGGGGACACTGAATAGTGCACGGTACATCCAAACCGTCATCGAACCCATCGTTCTACCATTCCTAGACCGGTAAGGGAACTTGCTGTTCCAACAGGACAATGCACGTCCGCATGTATCCCGTGCCACCCAACGTGCTCTAGAAGGTGTAAGTCAACTACCCTGGCCAGCAAGATCTCCGGATCTGTCCCCCATTGAGCATGTTTGGGACTGGATGAAGCGTCGTCTCACGCGGTCTGCACGTCCAGCACGAACGCTGGTCCAACTGAGGCGCCAGGTGGAAATGGCATGGCAAGCCGTTCCACAGGACTACATCCAGCATCTCTACGATCGTCTCCATGGGAGAATAGCAGCCTGCATTGCTGCGAAAGGTGGATATACACTGTACTAGTGCCGACATTGTGCATGCTCTGTTGCCTGTGTCTATGTGCCTGTGGTTCTGTCAGTGTGATCATGTGATGTATCTGACCCCAGGAATGTGTCAATAAAGTTTCCCCTTCCTGGGACAATGAATTCACGGTGTTCTTATTTCAATTTCCAGGAGTGTACATTGTTTCAAAGCACTGGTATGTTGAATATCTCTCGAAAACGCGTAGTTCGCAGAGCGATTTAAAATAAAATGATGGAAAATCACATATTATGATTAAAGGTTTTTCGAAAGTAATTTTATGCTTTTTGTATTACATCTTGCGTGCTATGGAAGTATGCCATTTGAAGGCACTGGCGCACTGAAAATGTATCAAAAACACGCCCGCCGGCTGGGGTGGCCGACTGCCCTGGGCATGGGTGTGTGTGATGTCCTTAGGTTAGTTACGTTTAAGTAGTTCTAAGTTCTAGGGCACTGATGACCTAAGATGTTAAGTCCCATAGTGCTCAGAGCCATTTGAACCAAAAACACGCCCCTTTTGGTACATTATATTACAATTAAGTGTCAGATGGTGACCTATCGACGATGAAAGGCTACAGGATATCGTAAGATCAAAGGCATGCACTTAAATAAGTAAGATCTTTCATCTGTAGTGCAGTGGACATAGTCGTGGAATGAAAACGGAAAGTTGGCTGGTTCGTCGATTTCTGCAAATGTTGCTTGGTCAACTCCCTACTTTCTACAGGATTATGGGACTTTCTTATTAATTTAATAGAAGTATAGTTTGGAATATTCATTGTTGCGTATAAATAAGAGGTCTCTCCATCAGGGGGTGATTTTGTTAATTTTTGTGAGTGTGCCAGGGGATATGGAAAATGCTGCAATACTGCTGTCCCCGTCACTGGCTGCTTCCTCGTATTGAGACTTATCAGTAACACCGCTAGCGTAGTTACTTTACATGCGACACTTCTCGTAAACCGTGTGTTTCCGGGCCATATAAGTCGACAACTGCCGTGGAGATAGCAAATCACGTTGAGAAGCAAGTTCCGTCTGATCTAACTACTCGCTTGTGAGCGGTCATCAACGCTGTTGGAAACAATGTTTGGCATGGTACACGATGAAATACACGTCCCGTGTGAGGGCGGATTAAGCAAAGTAATGATCTCCAAACAACAAAACAGCAATACAGTTAAACGTCAATAAGGGAAAAAGTCGCACAAAAACACCACACTCAGTTTTCCATGGAAGGAAATACAATGTACTGTAGTCTATAAATTAAACCTAGCCAAGTCCGTCTCGTTCACTAAAGCACCATTATCCATCTAGCTACTTGCCTCCACAACCATATGTAAGTTGCCTCTTCTTATCGAACATTTACAAGCCTATTCCACTTATTGACTGTACGACACACTGTATAAAATTAAAAATGTAAGTAATGTCAAATAGTTTCCCAAGCTGGATATCGTAATAGATCTATTACGACTTTAAAAGGCTCTCCATGTGCACTAGTAAAAATCATCGCTACAGTATGCCCATCTGAAAAATTAAAGCCAACAAATTTTTCTCCAGATTCGAGACAATGCAATGTTTACCATCATGTCCCGCTTAAAGTCATACTGTGGCGAAACAAGCGCTGTATCATTTGAGAGATACAGAGGTGAGCGAGTGTGCTGGGACTTAACACACTTCACTGTTACCAGCGCCACGTTATCATAGTGCGCCTGTGCGTAGCATACAAGAATTGCAGCATAATCTAAGAATGAAATTAAAAATTAAAGGAGCTTTCCCAAACTTTGTCGATATACACTTTAGTATGTCAATGTTTAAACTGTTAAATCTCATAGTGATCGGATGAATATGTTTCCCTAAAGACATCGATTTAAGAAAAAAAAATAAGTGACACTAAATAATAAATCTGGAAAGTCCAAAATTTGTTGAGAATGTGCAAATGTATATGTAAATCAACTATTACAAGCCTCAATTCGATTGGAGCAACAAATTGTAACATACTAATCAGTGTTTTAGCGAAAAATTGAAGGCGCAAAATATTAGACTTAGAAAAAATATGAAAATTGGCATGAAGCGTCAGTTTGATATAAAAATCTTAAATATATGACTCCATTAAGGTACCTTTAATAGTATTCGAGTAATTTACTGAAAACTAAATTTGGAACAAAAACATTCTTATTTGTAGTAGATTAAGTATCGAGGGAGCACCGTGAAAGAGACAACACCTTACAAGCAGCGCCAGGCGGGCGCGGACGGCAAAGAGAGCACACAGCGCCCTCTGGGCATAAATACTGGTCAGGATCCTCCAATAGGGCAGCCTCAGGTAGCACCTGAAGAAGCCAACGAGTTGCATGGCCGAAATATTGTGCCAGAGCGACACAAACATCCGGCAGTAGACCCGATTATGACACATGTCAGATTAAGTATCGTTTACATTAAAGATAGAAAGTTCTGATTACAGCACCAGATGAAACCCATTAAAAATAAAGCTATAACAAGTTTCAAGACTTTGATGTAAATAATAATCAATACAAGGTCTCTCAAAAATGTAGATCAGAGGTCATGTTCCACAGCCGGTTCCGTTCTAAAAATTTTAGGCGGTAAACTTTAAACGTAATCGAGCTGAACTTTTTCTGTAATTAAAGCCAACTTAACTCCATTCATACTAAAATTACGTAGACTGCAAATTGACTCATGACCGAGTTATTATATAACACATGTCCGAGAAAGCGGCCGTTTAGATGCTGCTACCGGGGCATAGAGCGGACGTCGGGAGATGTTCCCTTCGGCCGTCCGTTGTGCCCATATACGTGGTGTTCAAAAAATCTCTCCGCAGTGCCGTAGGATTGTTCGAATGCCTAGGTTACTTCCCTTCAAGTGGACTCTCCCAACATTCCACTGTTTCGTTTATCTCAGCCAGCGTCAGTAGTATTGTTGGTGTGTGTCGTTATGTGTTGACTTGAACGTTTGTTTAGTTCCATTGTCCGTTTGTTTCGTTTTTGTCAGTGTTAAAATGCTAACCATTGAAGAACGTGTGTTTTTAGTCGCACAAGTGTTCAAAGCTGGTGGTAAATACACAGTTTCAGTTCACCAAACAGTTTTTCCGGATACATCATTCCCACAACGCGATACTGTGCGAGATTTGATAAACGAATTTCGAAGTACAGGTTCAGTGACAGATGCACGGAGAAGTGGTCATCCTATCGTTTTTTATGAGGATAAACTACTCGATATTTCCGATAAAAAGTCCATGAGTCCGAACAAATCAGTAAGAAAACTCGCCCAGGAAATTGATGTTAGTGTCGGAACGGCCCACACAGCAGTAACAGCAGTAAGGAAAAAAAATTAGAACTTTTCCCATACAAAGTGACTGTCGTGCGAGAACTGAAAAATACTGATCATGGCAAGAAACTGCATAACTGTCAATGGTTCAAAAATTTCGTTCAACAAAATTGAAGGGATATTCTTAATGAAACGTTTTTCACTGCTGAAGCGTGGTTTCATTTATCCGGGTACATGAACTCGCAAAATTCTCGTCTGTTGAGTACTGCAAATCCATTGTGTATTCATGAGGAACCACTCCATTCTGTGAAAATAGGAGTTTGCATTGCAATTTATAAACGTCGGATTGTGGGTTCCATATTTTTCAGCGAAACAATAAACGCACAACGATACTGCAGTGAGTTTCATTTCGGTATATTCACTGCGGCATACGGCACGCGCGGCTGGGAGTGAGAGCTCACCTCGCAACCATCTATCAATCGGTCCGCGTTAGTCAAACGCGCTGCGCTGCCACGGATGACGTCACAGTCAGGCTGCAACTAAACACACGTTTTCGGTGCAAATAGGAAGTGAACTCGCGAGGCCTGTACACCGTCCTGGACAGCTTAGGTTTTACGGAAGTAACTGTTTGTGTGCTGCCCGTAATGTTAACGAAACCGCATGGCAAGTGGTCAAATTATTTTGCACTTGAGAGGTGGCATGATCCCCCTCTCATATTTCTATCTTACGATTTTCCTCTCTAATTGCATGCAGTGAAAAGTCGCTATTCCTTCACACGCGGACTTCCCACGCAGCGTCTCTCGTCAACCGGGTGGTCCGGTGACAGGCGAGCTCTGCTGATCTGGAAAGCATTAAGCCGACGGGTGTGAGGAAGTCGAGTGAATGCTTTGCAGACGCCGACATTGTCAAAAGACTCGCCCGGAGGGGTCTGAAGTAGCGGCTGGGCTAGAGGTTCCGTTACTTCGCAGAAACTTAGCGAAAACACTTTCTGGCGGGCTACCAGCGAGGCATGGGAATGACTTGTGTACCCAGGCAGTTGTGGCGGGAAAATTCCCGCGCTTTCTGCAAAATAGTAACTGTGATTGGGTTGCTCAGGGCATAGCTCCGTGACGTAGCAAAATCAGCCCAGAAATTGGGGCCAAGAATCTCCATTGGTGGAATGGTAGTGCTCCGGCAATAGAGTGGAATTTTCCGCCGGTTTTCGAGTTGCTGATTGGAACGTTTAACCACGGCCACTGTCGTGGGGGGCGGGAATGTTGTGTGTTCGGCCTGTACGGGTGCTCTAAGTAGTCGGCTCTCGCCTTTCGGTCGAGGACGTCGAAGCAACCAGCCATCGCCTCCAGTACGCCAGATCGTGTTCTGGCAGTTAAGAAGACAGTTTCGTAATGTATGTCCGCAGCACCGGCAGATAGGGATTTTCCTAGGTGATAATCAGAGCTCAGCAGAGCGCGCCTGTTCGTCTTTTTCTAACTTTGTTCTGTCTTGAGTAGCAGCAATTAATGTTGGGTTAGCTGTGTGTCTCTCTTAAGATTTGAGTGGCAAGGAATTGGCTCCACATACCACTTCGTCTTAAACCTCACAATCTAGTTTAGGGACAACTTCACCTTCATAGCGTTTGTTTGAGTATCCAATTTGAGCCAATTTGATGTATTATAAATGTTTCATGTGTTTTTGTTTATTATTTTGTGTTTAGTCTTAATAAATCATATTGTTAGTTTGGACAGAACTTTCATTCTGTTAATCGGTAGAGCAACCCATCATTTCTCACTACGTTAATGAAACCTTCCTTTATTTAACTTATTTATCAAATTAAATTATTGCAGGTGCCAAACTCTTTTCTACTCCACTTGCAGGGTTGATTACAGTCAGTTCGCGTATATTTTTTAATCCATGTGCAACAGCAAAAGTCGGAGTTAGAATAGGGGGGGGGGCTTAGAGAATCATTTACATATGGAGATTCTAGAAGAATTTAGTGTCAAATACACTGCTTGCCCCGGCACCTCGCACACTTTTGTGACGAGCAATTAACTTTGTTGTTAGGAGTCACGGCGAAAGATCATTTAATTGCAACTTACCGTAGCGGTCGCCTCTGAACTGCTCATAGTGCTGTTTATGATAGGGACATTATTATGGTTATTTTAGTGAGCCGTGGCGCGGCTCTCGGGCGCAAGACGCTATCGATTGCTACTCTGGTTGAGGTTGGCACTTTGTGCGATGGCGAGCGCCTCCTGTCGGAGCGGGTCCTAACGAGGGAGTGAGTGCGAGTACGGGAGTCTGGGGCGGACAGCAGGGGAGAACGGACATTGCGGCCGCACTCTGAGGCGACGAGAGAAGAGTTGTTGTGCACGGCCGAGAAGGGAGCGTCGAGCAAGGTGGCAGTCAGCATCGTTTTCCAGGGGACAGAGAGTTGCGGTAGTCGAGCGAGCAGACACCAGCTCCGGGAGCAGTGCTCCGGTTTGTGGACGTGACGTGGGTCGTATTTTGGCGCAGTATAGTTTGCTCGGTACGCATCTGCTGCTCCCTTTATGCCCACGTGTGTTGTTCTGTCCGTATGTGCATTGAAAGGGTTACGCTCCGGCTAAAACAGTGGCTTGTGCTTACGTTCATGCACCCTGACTCATTTGTTTTGCTGCAGGCAGCTGTAATTTTAGAGATTTTTTTTTTCGTCGCGATTGTCTTAGCCCGGGGGTGCCTACTATCCGAGAACAAGACAGCTAACGTGTGACCTGTTGTTTTGGGTTTTGGAGTCCTGTTTGCGCAACCTAGTTACCACGCACACAAATGTATGGCTGCTGAGTGAGGTTAGTCCTAATCTTGTGGAACTGAGCTTTCAGCGACTGGCTCGTCTGCAAATTAATTAATTTAACCTTTGTGGTGTGTTGTTCTTTGCTTTCAATGGTTAATTTCTTGTCATTCATTTGTGTATGTTTCGCCGTTAATGATAACTGTAAGATAGCAAGGTCTTGAAGGGCTTGCGTATCGTGACTGTATTTTTGGCAACTGTTTAATTTGATTTCTTGTTTATCGGACTGGTGAAAACTTATGCCAAGTTTACTAATTTCCGCCTGGTGTCCGGAAGTTGGTTTGAAGGTAAATCCGTTGGTAAATCTTTACTGGACCTAACTGCTAACTGATCTTGCGTTGAACTAATGCCATTATTAAATCGATTCTTGTGTGCTATAAATTGTATTACCATAGACAAGGAGACAGGGCACATTCTGTGGTCGAGGGGTAGGCACGGTTGCTGCTTTGCGCGTGGCGTCTTGTCGCTCGCTATCATTTCCCGCGTTAGTACGGGCGGCGTGAGATTTGTTTGCTCGCGGTTGTATGGCCGCTAGTCAGCTGTGCCTGCTCCCGCTTCAGGGTGTCCCGTGTTTCGTAAGGCGTACGCCGACTTTCAGTCACTGTTACTCCTGTGTTGCTGTCGGTCGCTTTCTGAAATGTTAGTCTGTTTTAGCACGGTGGCCACTGGGCCGTGACGATGTCTGTTGATGACCAGCGTTGGGGCGGTCGTGCTCTGAGAGGCTTCGGTCGCTTGGACTCGGCAGTTACCTTCTGGTTAAACAGATCAAACTTTTTTATTTGCTGTAAATTCCTAAGTAGTTAGTGAGAAAAGTTGTAACTAAGCTTTTCATGATTTTACACAATTCAAGCATTTTGGTAAGGCATTTTCCTATCTATGTTTTATTTAAATGAGAATTCTTTATAGGGGTTATTCACCTGTTGAAGCTTAACATAAAATTTGTAACTTAGCTTTCATGATTTTACTTAATTTAGCCGGCCGATGTGGCCGTGCGGTTCTAGGCGCTTCAGTCTGGAACCGCGTGACCGCTACGGTCGCAGGTTCGAATCCTGCCTCGGGCATGGATGTGTGTGATGTCCTTAGGTTAGTTAGGTTTAAGTAGTTCTAAGTTCTAGGGGACTGATGACCTTAGAAGTTAAGTCCCATAGTGCTCAGAGCCATTTGAACCATTTGAACTTAATTTAAGCATTCTTGTAAAGCAGTCCTTTATCTACGTTTTATTGATTGGTAATTCTTTATTGGGGTCATTCAGTGGGTCAAGGTTAACTTACGTTTGCAACCAAGTTTATGTCCTTGCTTAATTGAGATTTGTTAAGTGCCTTTATTGCTGGAAGATCATTAAAGCTTGGGTGCTTGTAATTGTGAATACTGTTGTCTGTCTATGTTGTGGGCTACCCTTCCACTTCCACAGCCAAGCTGTCCTATCTACCAGTCCAGTTATGTTATGTCAACCGGGGACCTAGAAACGACGGAGAGGCTCCGTCCCCGCCGCAGCCGCAGTGGTCCTCAACGCCACGACGGCTACCGCAGTCCACTTCATCCCTCTGCCGCCCCACACCGAACACAGGATTATTGTGCGGTTCGGCCCCCGGTGGACCCCCCAGGGATCGTCTCACCCCAGACGAGTGTTTTGCGTGGTAGAGTACTGGTGGTGTACGCGTACGTGGAGAACTTGTTTGCGCCCGCATCTCGTGGTCGTGCGGTAGCGTTCTCGCTTCCCACGCCCGGGTTCCCGGGTTCGATTCCCGGCGGGGACAGGGATTTTCTCTGTCTCGTGATGGCTGGGTGTTGTGTGATGTCCTTAAGTTAGTTAGGTTTAAGTAGTTCTAAGTTCTAGGGGACTGATGACCGTAGATGTTCAAGTCCCATAGTGCTCAGAGCCATTTGAACCATTTTTGAACTTGTTTGCGCAGCAGTCGCCGACATAGTGTAGCTGAGGCGGAATAAGGGGAACCAGCCCGCATTTGCCGAGGCGGATGGAAACCCGCCTAAAAACCATCCACAGACTGGACGGCTCACACCTGACCTCGACATAAATCCGCCGGGCTGATTCGTGCCGGGGACCGGCGCTCCTTCCCGTCCGGAAAGCCGTGCGTTAGACCGCACGGCCACCCGGCCGGGGTTTTTACGGTTACTATCAGAAATGTTATTTTGTTTTGTATGTGAAATTTTTCTGAATATAACTGAATCAGTTACAACTCAAAACTCTGATTTATAATCAAAGTTCCTGATCCCGTTGAGTAAATAGAGAGTAGAAATATTTCCTTCAGTGAACACAAGAAGAATGTGGACTTGCAGACTGGAAACTATGGTCAGTATGTTCTCCTACTGGAAACTATGGTCAGTATGTTCTCCATCGCTTTCTCGCCGACCGCAAAAATAGCTTTCAGGTTCTCGTAAAAGACGGCGCCCCGCACTTCTCAAAACAATTATCACTGTAACGGTAAAACCTACCTAGTAAGGCGTCGAGTGCTCTTCACCCAGTAATAACAACTCGGCACAGCTTTTGATGCGACCAGATTTCTGCACACTCGCAGCTGATACACATTACATAATGTATCGCAAGTCCAACTCCCTACAGTTTAACTTAGAATTATGTACGCTGAGGTTGTGTGTTCCAGCATCACAGCGCGGTGAAAACAAGATTTTCTGTCAAAATATTGTACTTACTTTAAGAAGTCGATCCGACAAGAAACCCGAGAAGACTGCAAACCGGTTCTCATATTCCTACGGACGATGAAGGTTCCGCAGACAGTTATATGAAAGTAGGTGGGCAGCAGGTAACACGTGTAATCCTGCAGGTTGCGTAAAAAGCCTGGACAAGCGGGCTGCAGGGGCGCCGTCTGCGGGACAGGGCGCCAGTTTGCGGGGGAAAGCGACGGCTGCTGCGGCTGCGCTGGCAGCAAATTAGCGGACGAGAGGCCCGGCACGCGACCTGGGGTATTACTTCATCAGCTTAACGCGGTTTGATGCCTAACCCACGTACTACCTGTTGTCCTTCGGCCACTTCTCACCACTACACTACACTGCCACTGCGATGCAGAGGATGCTTCCTGCCTTGTTACATCGTTATCTTGTCCAGTTGGTAATTACAGGCGTTCCTGCTTGCTTTCACACGTACATTCGCTATTACTATACACAGGATCTAACAAAAAAGTAAAACAAAAGTTTCATCACAAACAGAGGAAGAAAATACATCTGTTTTCTTTTTGTTACGTTTACCCCGTCTAAAATAGCTTCTATGAACTCAGGTTTTGGCAAATTTATTTTATTTGATTCTGAGGCTGCGTACCATTTCTGTCACTGCAGTTGTGAGTTACCTAAATGAAGTCGAGTGTGCCACCTGCGTGAACTTTGTTCTGTGTGTCATCGTATTATAACAGTTTCTGTATTGTGTTTTCTGAGGAGGAAAGTGGGGAATGGCCCAGTAACTGCCTAAACGAGTGTGGGAAACTGCAGAGAAACAACACTCTGGCTGACCATGGTGTTAATCCTTTAAGTCACACTGGTACACATGCAATGAGACGAAAGAAGTGATGTGAAGATATGAAGATGGCAGGTTTGAACCGTCGTCCTTCCGAATGCGAGTCCGGTGTAGTACAGTTATCACCGAATGATAGGGGTAGCGTCTTTGATTCATAATCAAAACGTCTTCGGTCCCGGGTTCGATCCCTGCCACTGCCTAAATTTTGATAAATAATCAGCATTGGCGGCCGAAGACTTCCGGCGTAAGAAGTCAGCCTCATTCTGCCAACGGCCTTGTGAAAGAGGGCGGAGGAGCGGATAGAGGTTCAGGGCACTCTCTTGTCCTAGGGGTGGGAAATTGCCCCTAAAGGCGGAAGAATCAGCAATGATCAACGACATGAGGATGCAGAAGGCAATGGAAACCACTGCATTAAAGACACGTAACGTGTATCCACAGGACATGTGGCCTGTAATTGAAGAAGTGTCATGATGATCTCTCCATTGGCTAAAGATTCCGGAATAGTCCCCCATTCGGATCTCCGGGAGGGGACTGCCAAGGGGGAGGTTACCATGAGAAAAAGATTGAATAATCTACGAAAGGATAATGTTCTACGAGTCGGGGCGTGGAATGTCAGAAGCTTGAACGTGGTAGGGAAACTAGAAAATCTGAAAAGGGAAATGCAAAGGCTCAAACTAGATATAGTAGGGGTCAGTGAAGTGAAGTGGAAGGAAGACAAGGATTTCTGGTCAGATGAGTATCGGGTAATATCAACAGCAGAAGAAAATGGTATAACAGGTGTAGGATTCGTTATGAATAGGAAGGTAGGGCAGAGGGTGTGTTACTGTGAACAGTTCAGTGACCGGGTTGTTCTAATCAGAATCCACAGCAGTCCAACACCGACAACTATAGTTCAGGTATACATGCCGACGTCGCAAGCTGAAGATGAACAGATAGGGAAAGTGTATGAGGATATTGAAAGGGTGATGCAGTATGTAAAGGGGGACGAAAATCTAATAGTCATGGGCGACTGGAATGCAGTTGTAGGGGAAGGAGTAGAAGAAAAGGTTATAGGAGAATATGGGCTTTGGACTAGGAATGAAAGAGGAGAAAGACTAATTGAGTTCTGTAACAAGTTTCAGCTAGTAATAGCGAATACCCTGTTCAAGAATCACAAGAGGAGGACGTATACTTGGAAAAGGCCGGGAGATACGGGAAGATTTCAATTAGATTACATCATGGTCAGACAGAGATTCCGAAATCAGATACTGGATTGTAAGGCGTACCCAGGAGCAGATATAGAGTCAGATCACAATATAGTAGTGATGAAGAGTAGGCTGAAGTTCAAGGCATTAGTCAGGAAGAATCAATACGCAAAGAAATGGGATACGGAAGTACTAAGGAATGACGAGATATGTTTGAAGTTCTCTAACGCTATAGATACAGCAATAAGGAATAGCGCAGTAGGCAGTACAGTTGAAGAGGAATGGACATTTTTAAAAAGGGCCATCACAGAAGTTGGGAAGGAAAACATAGGTACAAAGAAGGTAGCTGCGAAGAAACCATGGGTAACAGAAGAAATACTTCAGTTGATTGATGAAAGGAGGAAGTACAAACATGTTCCGGGAAAAATCAGGAATACAGAAATACAAGTCACTGAAGAATGAAATAAATAGGAAGTGCAGGGAAGCTAAGACGTAATGGCTGCAGGAAAAATGTGAAGACATCGAAAAAGATATGATTGTCGGAAGGACAGACTCAGCTTACAGGAAAGTCAAAACAACCTTTGGTGACATTAAAAGCAACGGTGGTGTCATTAAGAGTGCAACGGGAATTCCACTGTTAAATGCAGAGGAGAAAGCAGATAGGTGGAAAGAATACATTGAAAGCCTCTATGAGGCTGAAGATTTGTCTGATGTGATAGAAGAAGAAACAGGAGTCGATTTAGAAGAGAGAGGGGATCCAGTATTAGAATCGGAATTTAAAAGAGTTTTGGAGGACTTACGGTCAAATAAGGCAGAAGGGATAGATAACATTCGATCAGAAGTTCTAAAATCATTGGGGGAAGTGGCAACAAAACGACTATTCACGTTGGTGTGTAGAATATATGAGTCTGACTTTCGGAAAAGCATCATCCACACAATTCCGAAGACGGCAAGAGCTGACAAGTGCGAGAATTATCGCACAATCAGCTTAACAGCTCATGCATCGAAGCTGCTTACAAGAATAATATACAGAAGAATGGAAAAGAAAATTGAGAATGCGCTAGGTGACGATCAGTTTGGCTTTAGGAAAAGTAAAGGGACGAGAGAGGCAGTTCTGACGTTACGGCTAATAATGGAAGCAAGGCTAAAGAAAAATCAAGACACTTTCATAGGATTTGTCGACCTGGAAAAAGCGTTCGACAATATAAAATGGCGCAAGCTGTTCGAGATTCTGAAAAAGTAGGGATAAGCTATAGGGAGAGACGGGTCATATACAATATGTACAACAACCAAGAGGGAATAATAAGAGTGGACGATCAAGAACGAAGTGCTCGTATTAAGAAGGGTGTAAGACAAGACTGTAGCCTTTCACCCCTACTCTTCAATCTGTACATCGAGGAAGCAATGATGGAAATAAAAGAAAGGTTCAGGAGTGGAATTAAAATACAAGGTGAAAGGATATCAATGATACGATTCACTGATGACATTGCTATCCTGAGTGAAAGTGAAGAAGAATTAAATGATCTGCTGAACGGAATGAACAGTCTAATGAGTGCACAGTATGGTTTGAGTGTAAATCGGAGGAAGACGAAGGTAATGAGAAGTAGTAGAAATGAGAACAGCGAGAAACTTAACATCAGGATTGATGGTCACGAAGTCAATGAAGTTAAGGAATTCTGCTACCTAGGCAGTAAAATAACCAATGACGGACGGAGCAAGGAGGACATCAAAAGCAGACTCGCTATGGCAAAAAAGGCGTTTCTGGCCAAGAGAAGTCTACTAATATCAAATACCGGCCTTAATTTGAGGAATAAATTTCTGAGGATGTACGTCTGAAGTACAGCATTGTATGGTAGTGAAACATGGACTGTGGGAAAACCGGAACAGAAGAGAATCGAAGCATTTGAGATGTGGTGCTATAGACGAATGTTGAAAATTAGGTGGACTGATAAGGTAAGGAATGAGGAGGTTCTACGCAGAAGCGGAGAGGAAAGGAATATGTGGAAAACACTGATAAGGAGAAGGGACAGGATCATAGGACATCTGCTAAGACATGAGGGAATGACTTCCATGGTACTAGAGGGAGCTGTAGAGGAAGACAGAGATTGGAATACGTCAAGCAAATAATTGAGATAATTGAGGACGTAGGTTGCAAGTTCTACTCTGAGATGAAGAGGTTAGCACAGGAAAGGAATTCGTGGCGGGCCGCATCAAACCAGTCAGTAGACTGATGACCAAAAAAAAAAAAACCTGAGGACATCACACACATCCATGCCCAAGGTAGGATTCGAACCTGAGACCGTAGCGGTCGCTCTGTTCCAGACTGTAGAGCCCAGAACCGCACGGCAACTCCGGCCGGCTTTCTTAACACAGTGATCACTGGCGATGACTACCGGGTTTACGAGCACGACCTAGAAACAAAGTTCCAGTCATCACAATCGAAGCCTCCATCATCCCCGAGACCCAAGAAAAGTGAAGCTGGCCTGCAACAATGTGAAAGTCATGGTAACAGTCTTTTTCGACTCCAATGGCGTGATCCAGAACGAGTACAGCCCAGAAGGTACTAATGTCAGTAAGGGGTATTACGAAGAGTTTCTGCGTCCCCTTCGGGAAGCAGTGAGACGCAAACGGCCGGACTTATGGCTGCGTGTATTTGGCACCTTCACCACGATAGTGCAGCCGCTCATCGTTCTCAATCGATTGAAAGCTTTTTGGACAAACACTACACGACGGTGATTTGCCAGCATCCGTTCTCCCCTGACCGAGCACCGTATTACTTTTGGCTTTTCCCTAAACTGAAAAATACTCTGAAAGGAACCAGATTTCAGAACAGGAAAGACACTATGTAGAATTCGACGGAGCAGCTGTGCAGCATACCAAAACAGGCTTTCCAGCTATTCTTCCAGCAGTGGCAGCAGCGTTGGGAGAGGTTATAGAAACCGAAAGGAACTACTTTGAAGGTGACTAGTGTCAAACAATTGCTTCAGAATAAGAACTGATTTTATGAATAAAAGTCAGATACTTTTTGAATAGCCTTTGTATTAAGCATGAAGAAAATAATATTCTCATACCTGGGGTTTACAGTCGTGAAATATATAAATGTCGTGGTCGTCTTTTCACTGTAAAACAATTCCTTTGTACAACCCAGGATTGCAGTTTCGGATATATGGTCATTATCAAGTGGAATTGTGCTTTAGCACACGTCAGACCCTTAAAAATCATCCGACCGACGTCTTCGTCACACTCGTCAAGCTAAACTTCCTAAAGACCCAACCTACGGATGTGATCATGAAATGAATATATGCCAAAAAATTAATGATTATTTGGTTTTTACAAGTGCTAAAGCACAATTATTTCCACTTGATAATGGCTATACGGCTGAAACTGCGATAGTGGGCTATACAAATAGTTTTACAGTTGAAAGGCGACTGTGATATCATTTACAAAATGTGCAGAAAAACAAAGAGGGCCAGTTTGCAAGGTTCCCTAGTTAGTATAGCACAAGGCTAGTTAGACGATTCATTCATTTTCAAACCTCTATGTTTTCCTAAGTATTGAATGTACAAACATGACTGATGCAGAATAGAATAGTAAACTCACCTAGCTTGCATTTTGCGCTCTTTAAAAGTTGTCCGAGTGTCCCTCTGGTCATACGACACACGTCCAAGAGGAAGTCAAGTATGTTCCATACGTCGTACAGCAACATACCGTCAATGGTGATCACAGCAGCACTGGTGAGTTCTCTAAGCTGTTCCAGTGTTGTTGGCAGCGGGGTTAAGTAAATACTGTCCTTAATATGGCCCCAAGGGAAAGGTCACAAGGCGTTAGGTCAGGCAACCTGGGAGGGGGGCAAGGGAACAAATCCAATTCACCTTCACTACTGGGCCCAGAGGTATGGAAGTTCGCCGTTTAGGTAGCGGCTCCAATGGTGTCCCGTCTTGTTGGGAGATGAAATACTCGGAATTCACAGTCAGTTGTGGAACAATCACAGCTACTACATATCAAGGTAAGTCTTCTCATAGAAGAGAGACGGCTTACACTAATTCCTCTGTAACACGGCAAAGGAAACATTAACTTTCGGCGAATATCGCCACAGTATCACGACGATGTTCAGTGCCCCACACTCCCGCATTGTGGCGACTAACCTTCCTCGGTAAAAGTAAGATTGCTTCTTCGTCGAATATCAGCCTATAGGGGCGAAATGTTCATCCTGAAGTGCTTCCTGCATTCTGATGCAAAACTGAAGGCGCCGGCCGTAATCACCCGGTTTTAATTGTTGCACGAGCTGAAGACGGTACGGTCTGGAAAGTAACCGCAATCGCAAAATCTTCCACAGAGTTTGCTGCGGTGTTCCAAGTAAGTGGCTTGCGCGGACCGTTGACCTTTTTGGACTCATCCTCTCCACGGTTGCGTCAGGTACTCTTGTCGGCAGCACCTTGTCGATACCAACGCAAAAGGCTCCGTTTACATGATTCTTCTATACCATAATTCCTCTTGAATGAACACTGCACTGTGTGAAAGATAAACAATTCGCAAATTCCAACCATAGAAACTCTTTTCTTGCTTTGTTACCATCTTGTTGAGCTACTGCACTCGTAAACCAATTGGTAGGCACGACGCAAACTCTGTGAGTTTACGGTTCCAGTCATGCATAGATCACATATATAAATGTAATAGTTTAGAAAACACATGACTCTGAAAACGAATGGATCATTTGTAGCAGCAAAACATTACCTGTAATAATGCCAGCTGTTGATGCTACTGCCACAAGTACGTATGACCTGAAGATTCAGTGAAGTGGAGACGTTGCAAGGAACAGTTCTAACTTAGAAAATGTGTAGGAATTACCTGTACCAGAGGGGTCGAAATTCTTCTGTATCTGACACACACACAGTAGCCTACCAGCACGAATATTTGAATAAGTAAAAACCTCGTACAGCATAATACAGAAAATAGGCCGGCCACTGTGGCCGACGGTTCTAGGCTCTTCAGTCTGGAACCACGCGACCGTTGCAGTCGCAGGTTCGAATCCTGCCTCGGGCATGGATGTGTGTGATGACCTCAGTTTAGTTAGGTTTAAGTGGTTCTAAGTTCTACGGGACTGATGACCTCAGATGTTGAGTCCGATAGTGCTCAAAGCCATTTGAACCATCTGAACAGAAAATACACTCCTGGAAATTGAAATAAGAACACCGTGAATTCATTGTCCCAGGAAGGGGAAACTTTATTGACACATTCCTGGGGTCAGATACATCACATGATCACACTGACAGAACCACAGGCACATAGACACAGGCAACAGAGCATGCACAATGTCGGCACTAGTACAGTGTATATCCACCTTTCGCAGCAATGCAGGCTGCTATTCTCCCATGGAGACGATCGTAGAGATGCTGGATGTAGTCCTGTGGAACGGCTTGCCATGCCATTTCCACCTGGCGCCTCAGTTGGACCAGCGTTCGTGCTGGACGTGCAGACCGCGTGAGACGACGCTTCATCCAGTCCCAAACATGCTCAATGGGGGACAGATCCGGAGATCTTGCTGGCCAGGGTAGTTGACTTACACCTTCTAGAGCACGTTGGGTGGCACGGGATACATGCGGACGTGCATTGTCCTGTTGGAACAGCAAGTTCCCTTGCCGGTCTAGGAATGGTAGAACGATGGGTTCGATGACGGTTTGGATGTACCGTGCACTATTCAGTGTCCCCTCGACGATCACCAGTGGTGTACGGCCAGTGTAGGAGATCGCTCCCCACACCATGATGCCGGGTGTTGGCCCTGTGTACCTCGGTCGTATGCAGTCCTGATTGTGGCGCTCACCTGCACGGCGCCAAACACGCATACGACCATCATTGGCACCAAGGCAGAAGCGACTCTCATCGCTGAAGACGACACGTCTCCATTCGTCCCTCCATTCACGCCTGTCGCGACACCACTGGAGGCGGGCTGCACGATGTTGGGGCGTGAGCGGAAGACGGCCTAACGGTGTGCGGGACCGTAGCCCAGCTTCATGGAGACGGTTGCGAATGGTCCTCGCCGATACCCCAGGAGCAACAGTGTCCCTAATTTGCTGGGAAGTGGCGGTGCGTTCCCCTACGGCACTGCGTAGGATCCTACGGTCTTGGCGTGCATCCGTGCGTCGCTGCGGTCCGGTCCCAGGTCGACGGGCACGTGCACCTTCCGCCGACCACTGGCGACAACATCGATGTACTGTGGAGACCTCACGCCCCACGTGTTGAGCAATTCGGCGGTACGTCCACCCGGCCTCCCGCATGCCCACTATACGCCCTCGCTCAAAGTCCGTCAACTGCACATACGGTTCACGTCCACGCTGTCGCGGCATGCTACCAGTGTTAAAGACTGCGATGGAGCTCCGTATGCCACGGCAAACTGGCTGACACTGACGGCGCCGGTGCACAAATGCTGCGCAGCTAGCACCATTCGACGGCCAACACCGCGGTTCCTGGTGTGTCCGCTGTGCCGTGCGTGTGATCATTGCTTGTACAGCCCTCTCGCAGTGTCCGGAGCAAGTATGGTGGGTCTGACACACCGGTGTCAATGTGTTCTTTTTTCCATTTCCAGGAGTGTAGTTAAGCGACTAGACGAAAAGACTATTGAAATTGCCTCTATTTTTTCCAGTTGAAGTTTGCAAAACGAGGAGGCAGAACTTGGAAGTGGAAAATACTCTGCGATGCTTTGTGAAGGTTTGAGCTCCCCGAGGAGAGAACATAAAAGTGGTATAAAGTCGTTCTGCTGGTGCTGTCCAAACGGTTTCCTTTTAGGAGGCAAAAGGCAAAGCGGTAATTACGAGGCGAGGAATGCACTCGCTTCTCTGGAGAAACATTTAGAGGAAGAAGAGGCTGCCTGAAGATGTTGCCTCAGTCTCTCCGTCGAGTACTCCAAGCCCGCGTCAAGCCGAGTCTCCTGGTTTTTATCGAGGGCCAAGTGCTGCAGCCTGCTGGTGACGTGTGAATACCAGTCAAAGGTATCACTAGTGGCCTGGCGGCGATAGCGTGACGGTACTGTAATTTCTTTAGAAATGAGGTCATACACTAGTTCACGGAGCGGTATGTTACACAGTGGTGTTGTAAAATTTATTTTAGCCACGAAGGTAGTGTTAAAAGGTGGATTTTTGTTAAAGTGGGCTATTTCCTAATGAAATGAATTTTTTAAAAGTCGGCATCTTTTAGAAATATATGAAAGTATAAAAACAATGATTAGCATACCGACTTAAAAACTGCACATTTGGTTCTAATATAACTTCAATCACAGCTGGAGAGGTACTACACATACACAGCGTTATTGGTAAAAACCGAGTGGTTATAATTAAACTTTGAGGTTCGCCGATGACATTGTAATTCTGTCAGAGACAGCAAAGGACTTGGAAGAGCAGTTGAATGGAATGGATGGTGTCTTGAAGGGAGGATATAAGATGAACATCAACAAAAGCAAAACGAGGATAATGGAATGTAGTCGAATTAAGTCGGGTGATGTTGAGGGTATTAGATTAGGAAATGAGACACTTACAGTAGTAAAGGAGTTTTGCTATTTGGGGAGCAAAATAACTGATGATGGTCGAAGTAGAGAGGATATAAAATGTAGACTGGCAATGGCAAGGAAAGCGTTTCTGAAGAAGAGAAATTTGTTAACATCGAGTATAGATTTAAGTGTCAGGAAGTCATTTCCGAAAGTATTTGTATGGAGTGTAGCCTTGTATGGAAGTGAAACATGGACGGTAAATAGTCTGGACAAGAAGAGAATAGAAGCTTTCGAAATGTGCTGCTACAGAAGAATGCTGAAGATTAGATGGGTAGATCACATAACTAATGAGGAAGTATTGAATAGGATTGGGGAGAAGAGAAGTTTGTGGCACAATTTGACCAGAAGAAGGGATCGGTTGGTAGGACATGTTCTGAGGCATCAAGGGATCACCAATTTAGTATTGGAGGGCAGCGTGGAGGGTAAAAATCGTAGGGGGAGACCAAGAGATGAATACACTAAGCAGATTCAGAAGGATGTAGGTTGCAGTAGGTACTGGGAGATGAAGAAGCTTGCACAGGATAGAGTAGCATGGAGAGCTGCATCAAACCAGTCTCAGGACTTAAGACCACAACAACAACAACATAATTAAAGTTTACTAACAGCCGCTTACACAGTTTTTTCAGTATGAGCACCGGTGACATCGACGATGTGATGGCACCGTAAAACGACGACGCGATCAACATATGCCCACAGCAGCTCCGGTAGTATCTGAGCAACGTGTTCCTATATACTGGCCTTCAGACCAGGTAGAGATCGAACGAACGTGTTATAAAATGACTTTTATCTTTATAACATGAATATTTATATATGTGATTAGAGAGAGAGAGAGAGAGAGAGAGATTGATTTTGATTGAGACTTTAAGTCGTAACTGGTACCTGAATTTTAGTTGCTGCCTCCTTAAATGATCAGCTTCTGCACCAGTTGGTGATGTATTACAATTTGGAGAAGTTATTGTTCTTTAAGATTTAAAGTACTACTCCGTTGGTTACTTGGCCGTATTGCGGATACCTTTAGACCAAGTTTTCGTAGATTATCATACCTAAGGGACCACTGTTGTAAGTAAATCAGATCAAACAGCAATCTGCTTTTCGTGAGAAAAGGGGATTGCTTGGCACACAAACTTCCTTCAAACTACACGTCCTGATACATCAAAATTGGTCAGTGGAGTTCAGTACCATACTGTTGTAGAAGAACATAATCCAATTACTGTAATTAAGAAATTATGAGAGGTTGTTACTTATTGAATGAAACTATAGAGAATGCATTTCTTTTCCTGTATTTTAGTGAACTTTGTACACTTACAATTCTGTCGATTGATAGACGGCGACGACAATGAAGTTCACCTCCTTTTCCAAAAACAACGTATTTCTATTCTTCACTTCCAGAAAATTTGTATACATAAATGTTTGGCAACTCTTACACATACGTTACTCGGTTTTATCACTAAAATATCAATTTTAATTAAATGTAACATTACGTTCTGAGTGACGGCCTAGCAACACGTCCTCTTTCCACAAGATACAGATTAAGTCCTTTTTTTTTAATAAATCAATTGTCTATTTTTTAGAGTCCATACTCAAAGATTCACAACTACTATCGTTGCGGGTATTGCGCGCTAAAGAGTTTCTTGCTGTCCAGCTGCGCTTCACTTCACTTCAAGTACTTTTTGAATCACATTTACATTTACGGTATTTACATACATTAGTGAGCTTCTCAGAATAAAATCAGGCACAAATTAGTTTTAAAAAAAGCAGTGAGGCACACATAACATTAGAGTGTCCCTGGTAAACGCGTTCATTTAGATACCCCCAGAGCTAAGAGCCACATGGATTCACATCAGCTGATCTTTCAGGCAATGTATCTGGAAAGCCTCTGTAGATAACATGTTCGTAGAAGGCAGCATTAAGCAGATCTTTCACTGGGCGAGCGGCATCAGGTGTTGCCCCATCTTACACGAAAGCAGTGTTGTCCTCACAGCTGCGCTCTTCCAAAGCGTAAGTCACATCCTGTACAAGGAAATCTCGATAACGTGCACACGTCGCGCTGAACATGACAGGACCTCTGGGTGGATACTCTTCAAAGATGAACAGGCCGAGAATAAACGTGCTTCTGAATCCACACCACACTATCACATACAGCGAGTGCAATGGCTCTTCGTCCACAATGTGTGGTATAACTGTATTCCAATTTCGACAGTTGTGTGTATTCACTGCACCCTGTAGTGTAAAATGTGCCTCTTCACTCCACAGAAAACAGCCCCGCCACATATCATCAATTCCGATTCCTGCCAGAAACCGAAGGACAAATTCAGAATGTTATTGCAGGTGATGAGGTTTTTGCTGCACCTTCCGGATCTTGTACGCGTACAAGTGTACAATAGATCACGAAACCTTCCGTACCGTTGACCATGGGACGGACTATTCTCGTGACACTGGGCACGTGCTGCACGGTCAGTTACAGCAACCGCAAACTCGTCAGTAACTTCTATCGGAATAGGACGTCCTCCTCTTCCAGGCGACACACCAAACTCATCCATGTTCTTGAATTTCATAGTCATTTTTTTTAAAACCATTTAATAACATCGCGCCTCTCCTCAGACCTTTGTAATGTCTGCCGTTCACATAAAATAATTTCACTAACACCGCACGGCCTCTCTTCTCGATAGTCATGCTGTTCACTCACGTTATGTCCTGTCAAATGACATCGTTGGTGTCGTGCAGTGATACAAACAGTGTACAGCGCCAGATTTGCACCTGGTGGCCAAAACTGGATCTAATTTCTTCCAGCGAAAATCGGTTCCGCATTAACGCATCAGCTACCAAGTTTCGCTGCCATACGACAATTACAGCCCATTAGACCACCAAGAGTTTAATTATTACCACCCGGTACTTATGAATACTAATGTATTTCACAAGCTGCGACATTGTCGCGAATAAAACAGTGACCCATATATACAATAAATTTCCTTTAATTTACGTCTATGGTCGCAAACTTTTTGTTCACAGATTACCGGTTTCGGTCTATAATGACCATCTTCAGATCTGCAGTAAAAATATGGGAAAACATAAATACACTCGCAAATCGTCTACAGCTTAAAACCAATAAATACAGGGTGTTACAAAAAGGTACGGCCAAGCTTTCAGGAAACATTCCTCACACCCAAAGAAATAAAATATGTTATGTGGACATGTGTCCGGAAACGCTTACTTTCCATGTTAGAGCTCATTTTATTACTTCTCTTCAAATCACATTAATCATAGAATAGAAACACACAGCAACAGAACGTACCAGCGTGACTTCAAATACTTTGGTACAGGATATGTTCAAAATGGCTTCCATTAGCGAGGATACATGCTTCCACCCTCCGTCGCATGGAATCCCTGATGCGCTGATGCAGCCCTGGAGAATGGCGTATTGTATCACAATACGAGCACGAGGAGTCTCTACATTTGGTACCCATAAATGAAAGTCAAGAGGGTTGAGGTCAGGAGAGCGTGGAGGCCATGGAATTGGTCCGCCTCTACCAATCCATCGGTCACCGAATCTGTTGTTGAGAAGCGTACGAACACTTCGGCTGAAATGTGCAGGAGCTCCATCGTGCATGAACCACATGTTGTGTCGTACTTGTAAAGGCACATGTTCTAGCAGCACAGGTAGAATATCTGAAATCATGATAACGTGCTCCATTGAGCGTAGGTGGAAGAACATGGGGCCCAATCAAGACATCACCAACAATGCCTGCCCAAACGTTCACAGAAAAATCTGTGTTGATGACGTGATTGTACAATTGCGTGCGGATTCTCGTCAGCCCACACATGTTGATTGTGAAAATTTACAATTGATCACGTTGGAATGAAGCCTCATCCGTAAAGAGAACATTTGCACTGAAATGAGGATTGACACATTATTGGATGAACCATTCGTAGAAGTGTACCGGTGGAGGCCAATCAGCCAATCAGCTGCTGATAGTGCCTGCACACGCTGTACATGGTACGGAAACAACTGGCTCTCCCGCAGCACTCTCCATACAGTGACGTGGTCAACGTTACTTTGTACAGCATCAACTTCTCTGACGCTGACATTAGGGTTATCGTCAACTGCACGAAGAATTGCCTCGTCCAATGCGGGTGTCCTCGTCGTTCTAGGTGTTCCCCAGTCGCGAGTCATAGGCTGCAATGTTCCGTGCTCCCTAAGACGCCGATCAATTGCTTCGAACGTCTTCCTGTTGAGACACCTTCGTTCTGGAAATCTGTCTCGATACAAACGTACCGCGCCACGGCTATTGTCCCGTGCTAATCCATACATCAAATGGGCATCTGCCAACTCCGCATTTGTAAACATTGCACTGACTGCAGAACCACGTTCGTGATGAACACTAACCTGTTGATGCTACGTACTGATGTGCTTGATGCTAGTACTGTAGAGCAATGAGTCGCATGTCAACACAAGCACCGAAGTCAACATTACCTTCCTTCGATTGGGCCAACTGACGGTGAATCGAGGAAGTACACTACATACTGACGAAACTAAAATGAGCTCTAACATGGAAATTAAGTGTTTCCGGACACATGTCCCCATACATCTTTTTTTTTATTTGTGTGTGAGGAATGTTTCCTGAAAGTTTGCCCGTACCTTTTTGTAACACCCTGTATACCTTAATGTAAAGTACTACTGACATATACGGTCGCAGGTTCGAATCCTGCCTCGGGCATGGCTTTGTGTTATGTCCTTAGGTTAGTTAGGTTTAAGTAGTTCTAAGTTCTAGGGGACTGATGACCATAGATGTTAAGTCCTATAAAGCTCAGAGCCATTTGAACCATTTGATCTACTGACATATAGATGCATTTGTGCGCTTTGAGTATTTTGTCTACTGTTCAGTATCCAGATAATTTTCATCAGACGTTGTAGATAGATACGAAAAATCGAGCTGGAGATATTTGGGTTGTTATATTTTTATGACTACCGATACCTCAAGGTGGAGATACTTTTAAGAGTAGGATATTCTTCTTTCGATACTAATCAGAGTAAAATATCGGTATTTTTAGTTCGATACCGTGTACCCAGTCATGCACTCTGCTGTCCAGCAAACTACTTACAAGGGAACCTCCCCATCGCACCCCCCTCAGATTTAGTTATAAGTTGGCACAGTGGATAGGCCTTGAAAAACTGGACACAGATCAATCGAGAAAACAGGAAGAAGTTATGTGGAACTATGAAAAAAGTAAGCAAAATTTACAAACTGGTAGTCCATGTGCTAGATATGCAACATCAAGGATAATTTGAGCTGAGGAGCGCCGTGGTCCAGTGGTTAGCGAGAGCAGCTGCGGAACGAGAGGTCTTTGGTTCAAGTATTCCCTGGAGTGAAAAGTTTAATTTTTTATTTTCAGACAATTATTATCTGTGCGTCTGTCCGTCCGATGGATTTGACTGTCTACACACGGAAAATTTTGAAAACGTTAAAAACATATGTTCTGGCAGAGCACAGGGAAAACTGTGCGACAGTGAAACTGTTGCATTCATTTGTTGCAGTTTATGTGACAAACTCTTATGTTTTCATCACTTTTTTGGGAGTGATTATCACATCTACAAGAAAAGCTAAATCGGGCAAGGTAGAAGAATCTTTTTACCCACTCGGCAAGTGTACAAGTTAGGTGGGTCGAAACATATTCCTGTCATGTGATGCACATGCCGTCACCAGTGTCGTATAGAATATATCAGACGTGTTTTCCTGTGGATGAATCGGTTGACCTATGACTTTGCGATCAAATGTTTTCGATTCCCATCGGAGAGGCACGTCCTTTCGTCTACTAATCGCACGGTTTTGCGGTGCGGTCGCAAAACACAGACACTAAACTTATTACAGTGAACAGAGACGTCAATGAACGATCGGACAGATCATAACTTTGCGAAAATAAACTTTTCACTCGAGGGAAGACTTGAATCAAGGACCTCTCGTTCCGCAGCTGCTCACGCAACCGGGGTACCACGGCGCTCCTGAGCCCACACTATCCTTGATGTTGCCTATCTTGCGTATGGACTGCTCAGTTTGCATATTTTTTTCATAGTTCCACACAACTTCTTCCTGTTTTCTCGATTGATCTGTGTTCAGTTTTTCAAGGCCTATCCACTGTGCCAACTTATAACTAAATCTGAGGGGGGTGCGATGGGAGGGTTCCCTAGTTAGCAACGTGGACACTGCCCGCTTCGTTGCCGGCGGCCACTTCGTAGCGGCAGGTGCAGCTGGCGCCGTGCGCTCGGCACCAAATAACTCCTCAGATGGAAATCCATTTCCGGCCCGCGCCGCTCGGCTGCGCGCGACACTCCCCCTGTGAGCTGCTAGCGGCCTTTTTCCCGCGGACGTGCGGCCTCAGATTCTATCAGGCGCTTGTTAGAGGCTGCCGCCGGGCTTTTAAAAACAACCGCGCCGAAAGCCTCTTTCTGTCCGCGCCCGCCCCAAAGCCCAGACCTCGTGACGTCCATAAAGTCTGGCCTTTCACTCCGCAGCTCAAGACGACTCGGGCGAGCCTATGCAAATACTGGAGACTTTTTCAATTAGAATAAAAGAGGATAACTCTGCTTTGCGCAAGCCCGCCGTGTCTGCTCCAAGGAATAACAGGACTGTTGGTTCACACGGCGCTACAGTGACAAGTTCGTATATTACAGGGTGTTCACAAAGTAGCACAATGGCAAGTTCAACTACTGTGCAACTATTACACGGTGTTCACAAAGTAGCGCAATTTCATGGCAAAATAACAAGTGAACCTTGTGCACTGATTCATTCTTATGAGAGTGAGGCGTCAGCTCCCGGGGACCAATTTCCTAAAGCAGTACCACGCACTTCTCGATAACAATCAGAAAGATGCTGAAGATTTTCGATTGCCACTAACCTTTAGTACCCAGCGTAACATTAATGATACTCGTGACACGAGTGTGCTCCGATTAAAATTACTTGATACGCAGTGGACACTTTACGCGCTGGAGGACTCAGCGCCACCCCCGAACCGTTCGCCGTTGAGAAACTGCCATAATAATTGGTCGGTTCACTTGCAATTCCTTGTCCGGCTTTCTTCCTTCATTTGTTCTGATCCCCAATCCTCGAACTGCCCCTTTTATTTCGTAGTTCATCGCACATGATAACCACTCCAAAAACAACACACACACACACACAAAAATCGCACGCACGCACGCGCGCGCGCGCACACACACACACACAAACACACACACACACACACACAAATGGCTCTGAGCGCTATGGGACTTAACTTCTGAGGTCATCAGTCCCATAGCACTTAGAACTACTTAAACCTGACTAACCTAAGAACATCACACACATCCACGCCCGAGGCAGGATTCGAACCTGCGACCGTAGCGGTCGCGTGGTTCCAGAGTGTAGCGCCTTGAACCGCTCGACCACACCGGCCGCCGCCCCCCCCCCTCCCCACACACACAACAATGTTGACGATATACACGTGTTTCATACGCAAAAACCAAACACTACTGCATCCTTGCGCACTAGAAGCGATTCAACGTCACACATACAGTTTTAAGAATCACAGAGATCGGCTTACATTAGACAAGTTTCGCTTAACGCGATGCCAAATTTTTGAAGGTTGCCATTTATCGTTGCTACTGGGACACGAGGGTCATAAATGTAACAACTACATATACTATGTGTCGTAGCGCACTGACCAGCGCATTTACATAGCATGTGGTACGTCATAGGGTCAAATCTCGTAAAATACAGTGCAATTTTTTATTTTTAAATCTAATAAAAAACTTTCATTATTATTTTTATTCAATAATTGATTTAAATGAATTTTTTTTTAATTTGTAATATTTTTTCTTCTTATCATTCTTTCTTCGTTTCAAATTTTCTTGAGTTGCGTGTAATCGCAACCAAGCGCCAACCAGGCCTGCTCACCGGTTGGTAAAGCGCTGGTTCGTGAAGCCAGTGCGGGGACAGTTTCTGGTAATCAATGAATGATAGCCAGAAACTACAATTTGCTTTTTAATGTGGAACTGAATTCTTTCTGTCTTTAAATTGCTCTTAGAGGTTAGCTTTAATCGCCGTGAACAAAGTGATCGTGATTTTAGTTCTGTCGCAGATTCTTCAAATAGCTCTAAGTACTATGAGACTTAAGATCTGAGGTCATCAGTCCCCTAGACTTATTCGAACCTGCGGCCGCAGCAGCAGCGCGGTTCTGGACAAAAGCACCTAGAACCTCTCGGCCACAGAGGCCGGCTCGCAGATTCTTGAACACCGTTTTCTCGTATACATTGCACGTCACGAAGTTGTGGCTAGGTTAGGACATGATTTTACACTCAGGACTACAAAATGCGTCGTCTGCCGCACTTCAGTCACTGGGCACTTAAAGTCAGCTGTTGATGGAGCATCGCCCATATCCGTCATAAATCGCGGCGGCCGTTTCCAGTATTGCTCCGTGTTACACATTAACATTATTGGTGAAGTGACCTGCCGTGTTTGTGTCTCGCAACCGAGCGGCAGCTGGTGTGGCAACGCTGTAGCAGCAAGTGACAGACGTCAACTGTCAAATTGTTTTAAAACTTCCTGGCAGATTAAAACTGTGTGCCGGACCGAGACTCGAACTAGGGACCTTTGCCTTTCGCGGGCAAGTGCTCTACCAACTGATCTACCCAAGCACGACTCACGCCCCGTCCTCACAGCTTTACTTCCGCCAGTACCTCGCCTCCTACCTTCCAAACTTAACAGAAGCTCTCCTGCGAACCTGCAGAACTAGCACTCCTGAGAGAAAGGATATTGTGGAGACATGGCTTAGCCACAGCCTGGGGGATGTTTCCAGAATGAGATTCTATCAAATTATTTTAATCGGACTACAGACTTTTACTGATTTTTTGCACTACAATGAACTTTTATAACCTTGTTATTCTACGATTGTGGAACATCTTTCATTCTTGTGCTAGTAGTTCTGAGAAGCACTCCACTACCGTGAACAGCTCAAGGCATTTGTTCAATAATCGAATAAGTCACCTTTCATACTTTTGAGTAAAAAAAAAAAAATACTGTCAAGAAATTGGAAAACTATATTAATACGACTTTTCTTTTCCCAACCTTTATTTAGGCTACCATAATAGCTTATAACATAAGCAAACAAAGATTTATTATGATATTTATATAATATCAAAAATTTAAGACTTGTCTTGCTCTTGCACTAAACATCTTTGGTTCTTGCATATGATTTCAAAAAATAACAAATAAGTAAAGAAAGAGAAAGTATTAGCCCTTTACAATGTACTGCATATAATGAGGTGTCAGAAAATTATGATATAAAAAAGTCTACCCTAAAAAAAGTAATAGGTGTGGAGGATTAATAACTTCGTGGCGCTTCTTCTTCTGATGTAGTGTATGTAGCGTCCGCAAAAGGTATCTCACGTATCAGCTTAGTATAAAATTCCATGTCTGAGGCTGGCACATACTTCTTCCCGAGGTCCATGACAATTCATATTTCTCAGATTTGATTGGTAAAGGCAGCTCCTAACGTTTTTGCTCAGGAAAATTCAATGTAGTTTCGGATTTCTGAATGACGAAATCATGGTAGACAAGTTGCGGCAATGATTCACTGCAGCAAACTACATGTCTCTATGCAGCGGAGTACTCGACGAACCTGCACTTGGAAATATAAACTTCTCATTATGAGCACCCTTAACGTTAGGTCGAAGCAGCTTATTGTGCAGAACAAGAAGTCTAAAAATAGATCTTTCGTGACATCAGTCGTAGTGAAATTCCTGAATGTACTTCACATACTAGAATATGACTACTGTCTGGTGCAACGACAAAGCAAGCCCTGCTCATACCTGGTTTTTTCTCCACACCCGACTTCGACAAGTCCATTCCCTATACTATTCTCAATGATCCCATGGACAGGTCTTATTCTTGCACCACACGACAGCGTAATTAGTAACATTCATTTTTGGTCGAAAGGGCACGTACTTGGTTGCTGCATCAATGCCTTTCACTGGCAATTGTGTTGTTACATTTTTTCTACAGCGTGAATCTCGTCGCAACATGGATTTGGAATAAATGTAACAATTCAAACATTCTTCATTCAGGTTCGATAACTGTGCAGAGTTTTTTAATACAACCAACAACCATACACATTTTATTTAAATTTGTGCAAAATTATTTGTACCTCAGGGAGACATGTTCTATTTTCAGTACTACTTAGAAGTAACGTTAAGCCCTGATCAGAGCACTTTAATAATTTTTCCGTGTTATTCTATTATACCCATCGTATTTTTTGGGACCATTCGGTCTGTGAGAGAAAATCATGCGCCTTTCTTGAATATGTGTGATCCGTGCAACTTTCCTGTCTCTGGGTACGGATCGCCGGCTTCTGTGGCCGAGCGGTTCTAGGCGTTTCACTCCGGAACCGCGCTGCTGCAACGGTCGCAGGTTCGAATCCTGCCTCGGGCATGGATGTGGGTAATGTCCTTAGGTTAGTTAGGTTTAAGTAGTTCTAAGTCTAGGGGACTGATGACCTCACATGTTAAATCCCATAGTCTTAGAGCCATTTGAACCATTTTTTGGGTACGGATCTTTCGTCGAGCGACCGCTAGTGTATGACTGTTAAATATGGAGCTACTGCACAGCACACAGTGAAAGGAGCGTAACTGGTATACTCCCTCGATCGGAAGACTTGCTTTTATTAAATGATTTGAGTTGTTTGATTACTCCGAGGATACCTAATTCTAAGTTACTCATGTTGGCAGCTATTCTTGATCCGAATTCTGGAATGTTTGCTTCGTCTTCTCTGGTGAAGGAACTTCCGAAGGCTGTGCTTAGAAATTCTGCTTTAGCAGCACAGTCATCGATAGTATTTCCATTGCTGGGCAGCTAACGAACATAATATTAATTGCTTATATTTTCGATCTGATAATTAAAACTTCGTGACTATTAGTGATACAAGCCGTCGTTACAGTCCCTCCTGTGTCGACAACAGTTCTCGTGTTCCGGTAGCGTTCTCACTGCACGTCGTTTCTCGGATAGCGAAACCAGCAGACTGCTTTTGTGATACGGGTTCGTGACCGGTAGCGGGAGAACAGTCTCGCGTTTCGCGTCGCCTTCCTCCCCTCTCACCTTGCGTGCGTGCGACCGCGCGAAGCCTAGTACTGGACGAGTTCGCACTATGTCAACAGCAGCCTACGCTTCACACACGGCTTACATATAGAGGTTGGACAACCGCTGCCATGCAAAACAGCTTCCCTGTGGTATCGATAGCTACGATGCCACGGCGTAGGTGCAAGTTCTTAGGTTGGCACTACGACACCGACACCGACGACAGCGCCCTCTAGCCGGCGCTGTTCAGGTCTACGAGCGCCGATCGTGATTCAGCCCATTTGATTGCGAGCCGACGACCAACCAACTTTGTTTCATCTTCATAGGGGGCGAACCACTACAGATTTTGCCTGTGTTAGCTTTGATACATCCGGCTTCGCACCTACGTGCCCATCTTTACCATAAGTTACGTATATGTCATTGACTAATGTTCTCTATTAAATGCACTTTTTCGTTAAAAGCAGTACCGAGATTTTTACCTCACCTGCTCCTACTCGCTTCCTACATTCGGCCTACCCTTCAGTGTACAGGAGCGGACCCACGCGCCGCCTCCCAGCCGGGATACAAAATTCCCATCGCCACCCACTGTAGAAGAGTAATCTTATTCCATTCTTGCTTAAACAAAAAATAGGGCAAGCCCAGGTGGCGATGATGACGTGGGTAACGATCACGCAGCCTTCTCGCCAAGTAGATCACAAGGGTTCAGTAATATTAGGATTGGGTGAGTGTGGTGGTCAGGGTAGACGCGACAATGCATCGTCGTGCTAATCAACCCAGTCCTGGACAATGCGACCTGTGTGAGCGACGACCCTGTCGCCTTGAAACACAGCTTCATCAATTGGGGAACAGAAATTTTATCATGGGGTGGACATGATAAGCAAAAATGTCACATAATCCTTGGCAGTAATGCGATATTGTGGAGTGGCCATGGAACCTTTGGAATATCACGATAAGACTGCTCAAATCATCACCGAATCCTCGCTATGTTTCACTCTTGGGACGTAAACTCGGCCAGAAATTGGAAACAGTTTGCGACAACACTACTCCAACCAAATGACTATCTTCTATTGTTTCACATGGCCTCGGCACCATGAGTCACTGATGAGTGATTCTGAAATTCCAGTTCACCCTGCAGTTCCCTGCTTGACAAGCTCCCTTCGTGTTGTTTTGATGGTGACCGGGTGCGCGAATGCGACATCCAATTCTGCAGTGACTTTTACAGCTCTAGTCCTGTTATTTGTTCTCACAATCCTATGGGCGGCCGTCCGTCTCGATCAATCAACACACATTTTCTTTGGCGTTGTGACTTAGCGGATATTTTCACTTTCCCAGTATGCGGTATAAATCTTAGAAACGATGCTTCTTGCAACACCAAACACTTACGCTACTTTGGCTACGGAAGCATCCACCAACCTCGCACCAACAATACTACAGCGTTCTAAATGAAATACCTCCGACATAACGACCTCACAAGTACACCGCGCAATAATATTAAAGAATCACTTTTAGAAATTATGGAATTATTTACCACTGCGACGTATGTTTGAAGTTTGGCTCTAAGGTGCCTACAGCATTCCTCTGTAAAGGTGCAATACTGTGGCACCCTGCGACACATCCGAAAAAAGGCCATAGCTCGGAAGGTCATCTGCGGAGTGAAACGAGTTAATGATGTCTCATTGGGCCGGCCGCGGTGGTCGTGCGGTTCTAGGCGCTCCAGTCCGGAGCCGCGCTGCTACTACGGTCGTAGGTTCGAATCCTGCCTCAGGCAAGGGTGTGTGTGATGTCCTTAGGTTAGTTAGGTTTAAGTAGTTCTAAGTTCTAGGGGACTGATGACCACAGCAGTCAATGAAAACACTCCTTCTTTTGAGGCGTTGGTTCTCCAAAATTTTGCTGTCGAAAACGACAGTTCACAGTGCGACGAGCAACAGGACGATTGTATTGGCAACATTTGACATTTCTCACACGCTACAGACGCCTCAACCGTTGTCTAGAGACATCGTTTGGTAGCAACACCAAGCAGGGATTATTGACGCTTTTATCGCTGCTCAGCAAGTGTGTCTTAATTTAAACACTACTGTACATTTGACTGGAAACTTTTCGCCGGACGTATCGTCCGTCTTCACTGCAGCTCTACCAGGTCTACCGGTATGAAATGAGCGTTTTTTTGTGAAAATTAAACACTAATTTTGAATTGAAAAGTAAAAACATTTTATTCAAAGTACTGACCATTGCTTTCTATACATTTTGACCACCCTTCTGGCAATTCGTGGACACTACGCCAATAGAAATGTTCGTCTCTTGAAGCAAACCAATCAAGACAACCAATTTTCGACTTCTTCGTAGGAATCGAAGTGTTCCTAATCCAATGCGTGTCCCATTGATGGAAACAAGTGGTAGTCGAAGGGGCCAAGTCTGGTGAATGCGGCGGGTGGGGTAGCAGCTCCCAGCCAAGTGTTTTGATTGTATGCTGAACCAGTTTTGTTGCTTTGTGTGCAGGTGCAGTGTCGTGTAAAAAAAATTACTTTGCCATGTCTTCTGGCCCATTCTGGTCTTTTTTCGATCAATGCATAGTTCAATTTTAGAAGCTCATGATACACCACACCTTTCTGATCCCACCAAAAACAGTGCATTGTCTTCTTGCCGAATCGATCTGGTTTTGCAGTCGATGTTGATGGTTGTCCCGGATTAATCCATGATTTTTCCCGTTTAGGATTCTTAAAATAAATACATTTTTCATAGCCAGTAACAATTCGATGCAAAACTGATTTTCTTTCATGTCTTTGAAGCAAGATTTGACAAATCGACACATTTGTATCTTAACGCTCATTTCATACCAGTACACCTGGTATGATAGAGGAATATGAGGAGGACGCCGAACAGCACTGCGTGAGATATGATTTATACAATGCCGAAGTGTCTGATCTCACATCTTATAACACATTCTGCAAAAACGACCACACCAGAGGACGCCCCTCACCCAGGCTGATTGTTCTTGCGCCAGACGTCGACGTTATCGTTACCTTCGCCCTTGACTCCGATGCGACTAGGTGAAGGCACTTGCCGTGGCGTAATGGCCATCGAGAATGCGGATGGCAGTAAGTATGATCTTACGACTGGGAAGGGAAGGGAAATATAAAGAAAACAAGGAAGGTTTTAATGTCTATTCGTCAGCGATTTCATTAACGCTCATGTCATACGAGCGCTAATAGAACTGTAAAACGCTCATCAGCAAGAAAACTACGGTAGTGGCGTGCGGGGCAGGAGGACATGCTGAGCGACTACCAGGGGCAGTCATAAAGCTTTAATTATCATCTCTACAAAATAACGGTAGGTTATTTTTGTTTTCTTGCAGGGTCTTGCCTGCAGTCCTGGTACACAACGAGACCCCAAAGCCACAGTACCCCGCTAGGGGATTCAAAAGAAAGTGGCGCATCCTATAAACACAATGGAGATGACCAAAATGATGACATTGCCGCGTGGACACGGCAAGTGGACGACGCTGAACTGTAGTCCTTGTTTTGAGCTTAGGCTGTTTGGGGGAGGAGACCAGACAGCGAGGTCATCGGTCTCATCGGATTAGGGAAGGACAGGGAAGGAAGTCGTCCGTGCCCTTTTCAAAGGAACCATCCCGGCATTTGCCTGGAGCGATTTAGGGAAATCACGGAAAACCTAAATCAGGATGGCCGGACGCGGGATTGAACCGTCGTCCTCCCGAATGCGAGTCCAGTGTACTAGAGAAATTATTTCGTTTCGACGCTAAGATCGGAGTGTTTCTGAGGAGTTGTCGGAGGCAAACACTGCTATACACAGCGTTTCAAGGACGTTAGTGAGGACGTTTAACTTCACTTTCAAAATGTAACCTATTCAAATACATTGTCTTCTCACCGAAGTAGCAAACATCTGAAAAATTCGACAAGTACAGATGTTGGAGGGCACACCCAGACTTTTGTGGTAGGATGCCGGAGGATATTCAAAAGTACAAAGGGTCTCCATAGCATACTGTCTTTACCTTTAATTGTCTTTTATAAATACTATACATGGCTATTAACCGCGACTTCGCACGCGTGCACACACAGTGCGACAATTATTGAACTATATAAAAAAACGTAAATTATTTACAAACTATGGTGTGTACACACTTTATTCAACATGTAAACGCCACTACAGATATTCGGATTTAGGTTATGACATGTTCGATACGACTGTCAGCATTTGCGATGATGTGACGCAGACGAATAGCGAAATTCTGCCTGACCCGCTGAAGTGTTGGAACATCAATATCTTCGATGACCTCCTGAATGGCTGTTTCCAGCTCAGCAATGGTTTTGGAGTTATTTCTGTACACCTTGTCATTAATATTGCCCCACAAAAAGGAGTCGCATGTGTTCAGATCCGAAGAATATGGCAGCCAATCGAGGCCCATGCCAGTGGCATCTGGATACCCCAGCGCCAGAATGTGGGCCGTAATGTGCCCCTCCAGGACACTAAACACTCTCCTGCTTGATGGGGTCGAGCTCCGTCTTGTACGAACCACATCTTGTCGAAATCAGGGTCACTTTGGATAATGGGTATGAAATCATCGTCCAAAACCTTCATGTACCATTCGGTAATCACCGTGCCATCAAGGAATATCGCACCGATTATTCCGTTACTGGACATTGCACAACTCACAGTCACTTATTTAGTGTGAAGAGACTTCCCGATCGCGAATTGCGAACTTACAGTCCCAAATATGCCGCTTTTGCTTACTGACGAACCCAGCTTCGTCGCTAAACCATGCATGCATGCACGCGTATACTAATTTCCATCATGCTCCGCGACCAACCGTGCAGTTTGAACGGCCTAACGTAATCCGTTCACAAGTTAACTCGATTTTGCTTGATATAGTTCAATAATTGTCACACTGTATATTGCTCACGCTCCTCCTCCCTCTCTATGTTCATTTCCTCCCTCTCCCTCACTCTGTCCATTTCCTCCTCCCCTCTCTCCTGCCAATCTCCTCTTCCCACTCCCTCTGATCACATCCTAATCCCCCTTTCTCTGCACATCTCCTCCTAACCCTCTCTCTGTATATCTACTACTCCCCATCTCTTTGTTCATTTCCTGCACACCCCTCTCTCAGTCTATCTTCTCTGCACAGATAGCCCCTCTACCTACACAACATGCCTGTCCAATAAAGCAGCTTAGATTTCAGGTGTTGCCAACCCTTCTCACTCCCAAACCTCCACCACCCTTATGAGAGCTAGATGAGTCTCAGCTCCACAGTACTTCTTCCCTGACAACGAATAGTATGTCTACATCTACATCTACATTTATACTCCGCAAGCCACCCATCGGTGTGTGGGGGAGGGCACTTTCCGTGCCACTGTCATTACCTCCCTTTCCTGTTCCAGTCGCGTATGGTTCGCGGGAAAAACGACTGCCGGAAAGCCTCCGTGCGCGCTCCAATCTCTCTAATTTTACATTCGTGATCTCCTCGGGAGGTATAAGTTGGGGGAAGCAATATATTCGCTCGTCGATACCTCATCCAGAAACGCACTCTCTCGAAACCTGGACAGCAAGCTACACCGTGATGCAGAGCGCCTCTCTTGCAGAGTCTGCCACTTGAGTTTGCTAAACATCTCCGTAACGCTATCACGCTTACCAAATAACCCTGTGACGAAACGCGCCGCTCTTCTTTGGATCTTCTCTATCTCCTCTGTCAACCCGACCTGGTACGGATCACACACTGATAAGCAATACTCAACTATAGGTCGAACGAGTGTTTTGTAAGCCACCTCCTTTCTAAGGACCCTCCCAATGAATCTCAACCTGACATCCGCCTTACCAACAATTAATTTTTATGATCATTTCACTTCAAATCGTTCCGCATGAATACTCCCAGATATTTTACAGAAGTAACTGCTACCAGTGTTTGTTCCGCTATCATATAATCATACAATAAAGGATCCTTCTTTCTATGTATTCGCAATACATTACATTTGTCTATGTTAAGGGTCAGTTGTCACTCCCCGCACCAAGTGCTTATCCGCTGCAGATCTTCCTGCATTTCGCTGCACTTTTCTAATGCTGCAACTTCTCTGTGTACTACAGCATCATCCGCGAAAAGCCGCATGGAACTTCCGACACTATCTACTAGGTCATTTATACATATTGTGAAAAGCAATGGTCCCATAACACTCCCTGTGGCACGCCAGAGGTTACTTTAACGTCTGTAGACGTCTCTCCATTGAGAACAACATGCTGTGTTCTGTTTGCTAAAAACTCTTCAATCCAGTCACACAGTTGGTCTGATATTCCGTAGGCTCTTACTTTGTTTATCAGGCGACAGTGCGGAACTGTACCGAACGCCTTCCGGAAGTCAAGGAAAATAGCATCTATCTGGGAGCCTGTATCTAATATTTTCGGGGTCTCACGAACAAATAAAGCGATTTGATTCCTACAGAGTAGATTCTGGATTTCCAGAAATTAGATGATACGCGAGCAAAAAACATGTTCTAAAATTCTACAACAGATCGATGTCAGAGATATAGGCCTATAGTTTTGCGCATCTGATAAACGACCTTTCTTGAAAACTGGGACTACCTGTGCTCTTTTCCAATCATTTGGAACCTTCCGTTCCTCTAGAGACTTGCGGTACACGGCTGTTAGAAGGGGGGCAGGTTTTTCCGCGTACTCTGTGTAGAATCGAATTGGTATCCCGTCAGGTCCATTGGACTTCCCTCTGTTGAGTGATTTCAGTTGCTTTTCTATTTCTTGGACACTTATTTCGATGCCATGCTGTGAAACAGCTTTGGAAAAAGGTATTTAGTATTTCAGCTTTACGCGTGTCATCCTCTGTTTCAATGCCATCATCATCCCAAAGTGTCTGGATATGCTGTTTCGATCCACTTACTGATTTAACATAAGACCAGAACTTCCTAGGATTTTCTGTCAAGTCGGTACATAGAATTTTACTTTCGAATTGTACCACATTTGGTTGAAATAGATCTATTGGTTTAGGAGGTGATGTGGAAAATACAAATACAAATACACACACACACACACACACATACATATCCATTTTTATGTATTTTTGTGATTTAATGGATTTACATGTAATTATAAGAATGTAAATTACAATATTTCCTTCTATCTCTTCATCTGTGAAATTATTCTATTTACCAAGTATTACTTCATTGAATCGATTCTAGTATTTCCACATCACGTAGTTACAATTGTTCTCCCTCGCCCAGACCATACAAAGAGTTATCTGTATCAACTGCATAAATATCTGAATCTGCCATAATGACGTCAGTTAGCAACAAAGCAGAGAATATCAGTAGTCTATAAAATATAGTAACTTGTGAAGATAAATCCATACAGAGACAGTCGAAACTTGTGAAATACACGAATGTCACAGTAGAAGAGTATTGACAATATAATGGGGCTTAGCATTAGCAACGCTACGGGATTAATGCGGATGGATGCGTTGGCAGTGTTCAACGATCGGCTAATGCGGATTTCCTGGTATTGAAAACGGCTGCGTAACCGGAAACATAGTACGGCCATTGTTCCAGTCAAAAGGCGTTAACGTGACGCTACAGAGAATCCTTTTGACTCTTTTTAAGGTGGCACACTCACCCAAATGAAGAACGATGGCGGAAGGAATTGACCGCAGACAAAGCAACCATTTCAACATTTACTTCAAATGATATGAAGGAAACCGCAGTAAACTTAAATCGGCCTTGGATCAGAACGCCGTCCAATGCGAGCCCAGTATCTTAATCATTGTGCTCTTCGTTGTTTTTAAACATCACAATGTGCGGGGGGGGGGGGGGGGGGCATTAAAGTATTCAAGAAGTTCGTAATATGGGATAAGGAAATGTTGTTTCGCCTTGAGAAAACACAAATTTTCTTGTGACATACATATTTCTGAGAAGTTTCACCGTATTCAGCGTTTTATTTATTGTCTTATTATTTAATACTGATGTTCGCAACTTCCTGGTTAATATAACAACAGATTTTGAAATGAATCATTCCTTTGATTTCATTGGTATTTGTAACCGGGGGGGGGGGGGAACTGATGACTGATTGGAAAATGGAAATGAAGTCCCATGCTTCTTTACAGAGCGTAGGGGAACGATGCGGGAGACCCGCACCGCCTTACTAGGCAAGGTCCTAATGGAGGTGGTTTGCCGTTGCCTTCCTCCGACCGTAATGGGGATGAATGGTGATGATGAAGACGACACAACAACACCCAGTCATCTCGAGGCAGGAAAAATCCCTGACCCCGCCGGGAATCGAACCCGGGACCCCGCGCTCGGGAAGCGAGAACGCTACCGCGAGACCACGAGGGCGGACGATGACTGATTAGTAGGCATTAAATTGCCGGCACTGTAGCTCAGCGTATTCGGTCGTAGAGCTGGCTGGTCTCTGTAATAAGAAAACTGAGAGAAGGGACCAACGGATATCATGTGACGTCCGCTACGACCAAATATAACGAACAATAACTAACAAAATGCAAAAATAAAAAACGGTGTGTGCACCCTTCACCTTTATGACGGCTCCATCTCTTCTGGGGACTATTTCAGTGACGTGACTGAAGGGCTGTGGAGGAATGGTGGGCCATTCTTCCTCAAGAGCCTAGGCTAGAGAAGATCGCGATGTTGGTTAGCGGGGTCCGGAGCCAAGTCGACACTGTAGTTTATCCCAAAGGTATTTCATTCAGTCCAGTTCAGGACTCAGGGAATGCCAGGAATTATATTATCTACAAACCATTCCCTCGCATATGCTACTTTATGACAGGTTGCATTCTCATGCCGATACAATCATCGTCTCGGAATTGTTCCTCCTCTATACGCAGTATACAGTGCTGCAAAATGTGTTCATATCCTATCAAGCCACAACTTCGTCTCGACCTATCGCAAGGCTCAAAAGACTCAGTTCTACCTGCGGTCCTCGGCCGTCAATTTTTCTCTATTGACGGCGAGTTCCGGGGCTCAGGAATAGTCTACACCGATCGACTCTCTTGTTGGCTTCGCTTACTCTCACGGTGGACATACGGAACAGCGCTCCCTGCCGGATGGCTGAGCGTTTTCACTGTAGAGTTGGTAGCCATCTACCTCTGCCGCTCCTGCGCCAATAAGTCCTTCGTTATCTGTGGTGACTCCTTAAGCGGCCTACAAGCTCTCGGTCAGTGCTTCCCTCACCACCCTCTTTATACCCTCGGTAGCAGTGGACGTTCCGTGACCTACATTTGGACTCCAGGACACGTCGGGGTTCCGGGCAATGAACTTATCCACAGCCTGGCCGAACAGGCTATCGGTAAACCAACTCTGAAGAACAGTCTGCCGGAAACTGATCTGATCGGTCTTCCAATGTAAAGTTTTCACGATCTGGGATACTGTATGGCGCACACTCAGTACCCAAAAAAACTACGTGTTATCAAGGAGACGTCCATGCGAGCCACTCGCAGTGGTTCCATTGTCCTTTGCCGGCTCCGCATCGACTGTACTTGGCTAACGCAAGGTCACCTCCTCTGTCACGAAGACCCACCTTCGTGTCGCTGTGGCTCCTACATGATTGTCATCCACATCTTGTTCGACCACCCAATTTTATACGCTCTGCGGCGGACTTTTAACCTTCCCGCCACACTGCCAACGGTGTTGGGAGACAGTGCCTCAGTGGCTGATATTGTTTTACGTTTTATTGAAAAGGGGGGGGGGGTTATCACACTATCTAAGAATGGGCGTCTGACCTTCTCTCCCAGGCTTCCACCCTCCCTCCATTTTCACGCTTTCTCACTCTTTCTTTGCTGTTTATTCGCCTTGGTGTTTGTGGTTCCCCTATCTGTGTTCCTCTAGCCTTGTCTTTCAAGCTGGAGATTTTAATATGTTGCAGGATGGCTGGCTCATCCTTTTTTTACTTTGCGATCAGCCATCCCATACCTTATTTCAATACCTTCCACTATTTTTTTCTTTTAGTGTTCGTTTTTCTCTCTCTGTTAGTTTCGGTAGTTTCAACTTACAGTGTGGTCTAAGTTAGTTTTACGCCGTTTACTTTTCCCCGACTCCTTTCGGGACTGCTTTTAACTCTAGACGTGTTTGCATGAGGGAAAAGGGACTGATGACCCCGTAGTTTGATCCCTTTTTTCCCCAAACCAACAGACCGACCACACAACCAACCTTCCGTGTTAAGTGATTTATTAAGTGTAATAGAGGAACAAGCCCTAACCACGCAAAACACCCCCATACTATGGTACCTCGTTCTCTGTACTCCACTGCTGGCACTACACGTGTGTCGTTGGGGATGAAATGATGATGATGGACAACACAACACCCAGTACGCGAGTGGAGAAAACCTCCCATCCGGTCGGGAATCGAATCTGGGACCCTCGCATAGCATTCCGCCGCGCTGACCACTCAGCTATAGTGGTGGACCTTGGTGGAGAGTTCGTATTGCAGAGCTGGCTGCTCTTCTACCTCAGATAAAACAGGAACGAAATTTTCAGCTGTTTTGCCGTGCGATGTACACCCTGCTCGATGAGTGAGAACGCTTTAAAACGTTGACTTTTCAACTGTTTGATGATGAGTATTCATGCGGGAAAGTACATAGTTTCATTGTATGGAACTGGGGACCTAGAACGACGGAGGGGCTTCGTCCCCGCTGTAGCCTCAGTGGTTCACAACCCCACAACAGGCTACAGCAGTCTACTCACCCCACCGCCGCCCCACACCGAACTCAGGGTTATTGTGCAGTTCGGCCGCCACTGGACAACCCCCCGCCCCCCCCCCCCCCAACCTTCCCGCCCGAGAACGTCTCATACCAGACGAAGTAGAGTAATTGTGGTGTACGCGTACGTGGAGACAGTGTTTCCGCATCAATCGCCGACATAGTGTAACTGAGGCGGAATAAGGGGAACCAGCCCGCATTCGCCGAGGCAGATGGAAAACAGCCTTAAAAACCATCCACATATTGGCCGGCACACCGGACCTCGACACTAATCCACCGGGAGGATTTGTGCCGGGGACCGGCACGCCTTCCCGCCAGGAAAGCAGTGCGTTAGACCGCACGGCTAACCGGGCGGGCTTTCAAAGTACATACTAAGACTTGACTGTCAATTGAATGCATTAACGGTAAGAAGGTAGGCTTAATACAGGGCTTTAACGGAGGAACAGACTTCTAAGGCCCAGCGAGATGGAGGACAGGCTTCAACAGAGGTCTATGCTCGGCATAAATAATGGCATCTCCCCTTTATTCTAACGTTCTTGGTCAAATTCGCATTGCATGAAGTTGTCCGGACGCGCTTGATCAGTCACTTATTTAGCCACTGACGTTGAGAGCGCGCGCGACTTTGCGACTACACTGGAGCATTCCTTCCAGGTGCTTAGCTATTGTCAGTCAGTGTATTTGCAGCCGAGACACACAGTTGGTGCCTCTTCATTAGGTAAGTGAGAAATTAAGCAAGCTATCCTATGCGGTAACGGAACAGTCCGCCTAAGCACTCGAGAAACGGCGTATCACTGTGCAGCCATTCGAGCGGACTCCACGAGGCGGCGGGTCCGACTGCAGTTGGCTGGTCATCGCCCCTATCGGGATAACTAGGAGCCGGGAGCGGCGGTGTAGTCCGGTGTGGTTCCGGACGGCGCAGAACGGCCCGCCTCGCCGACACGGCGCGCTGCCCACGGATCCCCCGCAAGTGCAGCACTGCGCGGTCGCGCTCCGCCGGCGGACCGTGGCCAGCTCCTCTCAGCTGGCGCCGTCGTTGCCTGCTTTGTTCCGCCGCGCGCCGCTGCGCCGGCAGGTGCTCCTCACTGCCCTACCAGGAATACCTGCCTCTCACTCCAGTTCCAAAACAGACGCCGCGCGGGATTAGCTGAGCGGCTTAAGGCGCTGCAGTCATGGGCTGTGCGGCTGGTCCCGGCGGAGGCTCGAGTCCTCCCCCGGGCATGGGTGTGTGTGTTTGTCCGTAGGATAATTTAGGTTAAGTAGTGTGTAAGCTTAGGGACTGATGACCTTAGCAGTTAAGTCCCATAAGATTTCACACACCTTTGAACCAAAACAGACGGCTACCGACACGAAAAAATAGTACCGAACTATCAGTTCAGTAATAAGTAATATAATAAATATAAATTTAAAAGATAAATTAATAATAAATCATGGAAATGTGCGATGGTTCACCCACTCCACAAAAATGGAGACAAGGCAGACCTTAATAACTATAGATGTATCTCATTATTACCGAAAATCTACAAAATTCTCAAGGCATTATTCAACAGACTAGAACCACAAGCTGATATGAAGATCGGTGAATACTGTGCAGGGATAAGCTGTCGCCAGCACACCGGCTGGCAAAGATGCAGCGCGAAGATCGATAGTAGGTGCTGGATCGAGCACACCTATCACGAGAGAGGCCAAAGACACACGGACAAGCAACACACCGACAACGCCCTCCCGACAGCAAGTATTTAGGCGCCGCCGCTGACCGGCGGGCCCAACCCCGCCCTCTGCCGCGCCTTCTCCTTTGTGTCCCCCCTACTCTCCACCTCTACACTCTTAATCTCCTTTCCCAAGGCTTCCATCAATCCCCTCTCCTGTATGATGCCCTCTCTCCCTCCATTTATCCCTCCTATCAACTCTGATCCTCAGCTCCCCCTCCCTTCCTCTGTCCTTTTCCTGGACTTCTTGGCCCCCCTTCTATCCTGTTTTTTCCCCACCTACCCTCTCTCTGTCTCCCTTTTCTCCCCCGAGTCCTTTTGCATTCCCCTCCTCTTCCTTTCCCCACTCCCTCTCACGTCTGCCCTGCCCCCCCCCCCCCTATAAGTCCTCTCACTGTGCTGGCTCCTCCCCCCCTACTTGGTTTTTCCTCTCCTTCCTCCCTGTTTTTCCCCTCATCTGTCAAGGTCCCCCCACCCCACCCCCCCTGGCATGGTGTGTCATCTTCGTGCCAACTTTTTAGTGCAGTGTTTTACATGAGTGTTAAGTGTTGTGCGTCTTTTCCGAAGTGTTGTGAACAGAAATCATACTGTTGTTGGGTGTAATTTTTATATCTCTTGCGAACAAAAACCAAACTGTCACCGTGTTTTTTTAATTGTCTGTCTACTATTTTTCCCTGTCTGCTTCCTGTGTATTTTATTAGCATCGTCAACCCTTTGTTTTATGTTTTAACGTCCACAATTTTCAGCCGTTTTACAACTTAAGTGACCATTTTTATCGCCTGCTTTTGTTGTTTATTATCTTCTTCTTCTTCTGTTTTAAAAATCTGTAGGCTGAAGAGTGGCGTACTAAGCTGCTGCCAGCCCGCCCCCTTCAGGGGGGAACCGAACCTCAATAAAGGAAAAAAAAAAAACGGAGGGCCTCACTTACTCACTCTTCCAGTTTGGCTCCTGTCAGAATACTCAATTCACGTAACAGCCTATGACAGTACATAATGACCAGATTAGTACCTATAGCGGGACTACCAGTGAGACTAAAGCAAGATTACCGATAATGTCTGCAAGAGGACTGTTAATAATGAACTTGTACCACAACACATGGACTCTATTCCAATTGAGTAAAAACTTACAATCCATGCAAATAAAGAACCTTATTAATTCACGTGTGCATTTGTGTCATACAAACAGGATACAGGTCACCCATAACAACATCCTCTTAACAAAATCCTCTTAACAACATACTCTCCCATGCTTCCTTATGGTACAAGACTTTACAAATATCAAGCAGGCTTCAAGAAAGGAAGGTCCAGTATGGAAGTGGTTTGGAATCTGCAAACTCTCCTGAAGGTCGGACTTTAATATGGAATAGACAGAAAAGCTAGGCCACTCATACAACAGACACTTACAGACAGTACACCTGTGATTTTTATTCAACATGGTATTGGATAAAATTATCAACTAATGAGAAGAAAAAGTAGAAGGAATTCAGTTAGGAAGAACGTGGCCAAATCACACGATCATAAAATGCCTGACATTTGCAGATGACGAGGCAATACTCAGTAATAATAGACTAGAAGCACTGGAATACTTACATCAAGTCTCTGTCAAAACAGGTCTACAGGTATCGTAAGAGAAAACGCATTACATGGAAAGAAAGAACAACGGCAACAACCACTAAACCATAAACACAAATTACGGAAAGGTTAACAGAGCGGAAAAATTCAAATATCTTGCGAAATACATACAGGGAGGAGGATAAAACGAGGTATCCAACATAGAAAGAACAGAAAAACTTCAAAACGCGTAAAAAAGTGACATGGACGTACTACAATGAAAGAAATATTTCAAAGACAAGCTAAACTCAGACACCACAGTGCAGATGTACTACCAGAAGCATTCTAAGAACCAGAAACGACCACAACCGGAGCATCAGGCATCACAGAGACAGAAAAAAATAGAACTTAAGCATTCTAAGCATCACAAACGACCACAACTGGAGCATCAGCATCAGAAAGACAGAAAAAAAATAGAACTTAAAACCCTCAGAAGAGTTTTTGGAGCAGCCCACACAGATTAGTGCCTATAGCAGGACTAACAGTGAGACTAAAGTTTGCAACAGCAATATTACCAATATTGTTTGCAAGAGTATTGTTACTGGATGAAGAGACCAACCAAAGAATTATACGAACGCACAGACAGATCAGAAAACGCCGACTAGCACTCCATGGACATATACAGAGAAAGGAACAACAAGAGACTCACATAGAGAGTTTTTGACGTAGTAAATAGTTCAATTTATTAAATTGGTTTGAAGAAATATAAGAAGACTTAAAACAAGCAGGGATCAGAATCAGAATAATAAATGAAAGCGAAAAATTCAGAAACAAAATTATAAACACGGAATTTGGAGCAAAAGGCAGGAAGAAAACAGTCACAATATGGGCAGAGGAAAGGAAACAGGAACACAGCTAAAGAACTGAAGGGGGTTTGGAAAGAGAAAAGGAAGAAGGAACAAGAAAAAATGAATAATCATGTAAGTTTACCACTGTCCTGGAGGCAAAAATTTGTAATAATAATAATAATAATAAGCTGCTGAATCCTGCCTTCTCGTCAAATATGTGGTTAAGCCCCTGTCTTCTCGGATCGCTAGACAACATTCAGCCAAATCGTATTAATGAACAACGAACGATGACGATACATAACTTTGACAATGACACAGAAGTTCCTTAAGCAAAGGGCGACATGCAAATAAGAAATCTCTTCAGTGTACACAATTCCTAAGTCGCCGGTCTTGAAGTGACTACCTTGATGCTGCTGTAGAAGTGTGGGCAGGGGGGGGGGGGGTCGCTGCCGTCGCGTTGTCGACCTGGAGAGGGGTCGGTCAGCGTGCAATTGGCTGACGTGTTCTCCATAGCCCTCTTTGTTCTCTCGTTTCCGACTGTCGTGGCGGCGCTTGGCTTTACGCCGTAACATAAACCATAGTTGCAAAATACTGACACGAATAATTTACAGATCAGAGAAATGTAGGAAGACGCGAGGCAGTTCTGACCCAACGACTTATCGTCGAAGGTAGGTCCAAGAAAGGTAACGTTGATACAGTACGAGCCAAGTAAACCTGAACTACTGAGTCATAATGAGTCATAACATTGTAATCAATAATGGGACACGCAATTTTTGGAGATGATAATACACAACTGGGAGATTACATATGTACATACAAACTCCTCACAGCAAATGTTGTAAGTGCCCTCCCCCAGCATCGATGCACATCTCTACTCGTATCACCATATTCTGCCACGTTCTGTGAAGTGTATCCTCGTCAGTGTGGCGTATTTCGCGCGTAACTGTCTCAAAGGTGTTCCGCAGTTGTCCGTAGTCTATTTTTGTACACTCGACTTTTAAGATATGGGTCAAAAGTTGTATGGAAGCGTAAGACGGGTGACACGTTGCTCCATTTTGTTGGAAATAATCTTCTGTAAGTTCCAGGGCTTCCAGCTGCTTCACAAAGGTATCGAAGATGCCCTTATAAACTGTAGTGTCGACGGTCGTATCAGAGAAAATGGGAACAACAGTCCTCGAATCTGACACCACCTCGCTATCTCGGATGTGACTGCCCGGCAAATCATCGAGCGTACAAAATATTTTTATACTCATTTAATAAATGTATGTGTATAGACGTGTATTGTACTATTCTTATATTACATTTGTTATAGGTCATAAGTACTTTAGCCAAGGACATAAACGGTACATTATTTGTGCATTTTTGACTTCCTTATTTCTACTTGTTTTGCACATGTTGTTTGTGTTGTCTGTCAGGTAAAAGCGATCTATGTTCAATAACCAATTGCATTACTTTCATTACGAGCATTATTTTACTTAAGCTTAAAAACAATTATATCATTTAAATTACACGTATTATTCAAGACGCTTCTTAGAATATTAAAATGGCAGCTGATTCAATCCTGTGCTCCCTAATTTAATCTAGGCCTGTACATTAATCTGACTGTATCTGTATCTTTAAATTACACGTATTATTCAAGACGTTTCTAAGAATATTAAAATGGCAGCTGATTCAATCCTGTGCTCCCTAATTTAATCTAGGCCTGTACATTAATCTGACTGTATCTGTATCTTTAAATTACACGTATTATTCAAGACGTTTCTAAGAATATTAAAATGGCAGCTGATTCAATCCTGTGCTCCCTAATTTAATCTAGGCCTGTACATTAATCTAACTGTATCTGTATCTTTAAATTACACGTATTATTCAAAACGTTTCTAAGAATATTAAAATGGCAGCTGATGCAATCCTGTGCTCCCTAATTTAATCTAGGCCTGTACATTAATCTGACTGTATCTGTTTCAGCATCTCAGTCTATTTCTGTGTTCGTGTCTGTGCCATTCCAGGTATCCTGTTCCTGTGTTTTCTTTATATTTGAATGTGTTTGTTCTTGTTTGTATAACTCGAGTAACGCACGTGACACAATATTAGTTATGTCATTCAGTATGCTCCAATCATCTGGCTGTCGTAGAGTTTGTCCTATGTTGCCCTAATCAGTTCGCGGTCGTATGTGTGTGTCTATTACAGTGTGAACTGACATATTTAGCAGTTCCTAGTTCTCCGCAAGGCATATGAGTGTTCAGCTGAGACCAAACCAATGGAGGTGTTTCGGGTATGCACCATGGCCCTTCAGGAAAGTGCGGGATATACATGTTTTATCCTCATTGCTTCCTTAAGCGTTTGCACATCAGAAACTAGTGAACTGGACACTTTATCCCTAAAGAAAGCCTGTCAAAACAAACCAGTAGGGGTTACATCTCATGAATGCAGTGGCCATGATGTTGCACCGTCTCTACCGATACATCAGTCCTGAAAGGTTTCATTCAAGACCTGGCGAACAAATAACCAGTCTGGCGGTGCACCATCCTGTTGAAATATTACTTATAGTTGAAATTTCTGTAACTAGGGTGTCGGAGCAGATTTAAAAGTGTATCAACAAAAACTTCGTGAGTTAAGTCAACACTTGCAAAACATACTTCGCAGACTTGAGGTTGCGTATCCATAAAAAACACCTTATGACTTAAGTTCCCATTTGCAAAAACTCGCACGGCTGTATCTAGCACACTTACTTTCTCGTAATCAGTGGTAGAGTTAATGCTCCCCCTGAATATTTTTTTCTGTTTTATGAATCACACTGTGCCGACGACCAAAATATAAGCTCTATTTGGTGCAATGGAGGCAAACTAAGAGCACATTATCGGGAGAAGATCAGACGGCCCCACAAGCTTTAAAGCACGCACAGAACAACGTGGAGGTGGATGCAAAGTTGGCAGGGCAAGCGTGGCGTGAGCTGCAGTGGTGGGGTTTGCCGGCAGGCGGCCGGCGTGCTGTGGTGGAAATGCCGACTGCCGGAGTAGAAGTGCCGTTCTAAAAGGAAGCTACACTTATATTTTTTGTAAATATTAAGTGGAGAGCCCCTCCACTGTCACACTGTCATGGTGACCGTCCAAAAATAATTCCGCTGAGACTGCAACAAAAGCTGCGTTTATTTCTGCCTGACTTGTTAACCACTTGTAACTTTCAGACAAGCATGATGAGTTGCCGTGTTAAAATCAGTTTCTTTCACCAAAACACAGCGCATTACACAATGTCACCTCACTGACATGTAGTGCAGACACAACTGCGAAGCCGGCCGGAGTGGCCGTGCGGTTCTAGGCGCTACAGCCTGGAACAGAGCGAGGCGACTGATGACCTCAGAAGTTAAGTCGCATAGTGCTCAGAGCCATTTTTGAACAACTGCGAGAGAATTCCGAAACAGTGGTTTATTAAGTGTATTAAGTAAGAAACTGAGGATAAGTAAGTTCAATAGCATATAAAAAAGCATGTCCTCGGGGCGAAGTTAAATGTGTAACGTCTTCACTTGTGTTGTTCCGAAACCCACAACAATTCTCGTTTCACCAGCTATCGACGGCACTCAAAAATTACATTCCTGCATAAAAGAAAGTCTGCAGTCAGTGGAACAACTAGGTATGTAATGAAGTTTGCATAATAACCATGTGGCAAAATACTCTCCTTTTTGCATGCCATCATTTACCAAAATCTGTTTCGATATCGCTAACCGTTTATGAGGTATGACGAATGTTATGGATTTTCACTCTGGTTTTGTCGCTGGCGCTCAAGACCGCAAATGTGTGCACTACGTAAGGTAAGCTTCCTTAATGTTAGTGACAGACACAGACCCTTACTCAAGTCTAAAGGAAAATACAGTATGTTTGCTCAATTTCATACGCAGCAACATGTTATGTTATATGCACAAAACGCAAAATCATAGCTACTCCCATTCTTCAACGCGAACTTTTTCAAGTTTCTCAGAGTGTCTTACTTAAATGCAAAAATCACCATAACTATTGAGCCGTGGTGCCATTGAATTAGTAGACTGTTCTGTCTGGCGCCACTGGATCAGGTGGAGTATCGACTATCCCTCTTGCGGCCCCATTGCCCAATATCTATGAGGAAGAATTGGTATGTGTGCGTTGTGTCCTTAGAAGGCCTTTGCTTTCCGATATATACAGGGTGGTCCACTGATCGTGACCGGGCCAAATATCTCACGAAATAAGCGTCAAACGAAAAAACCACAAAGAACGAAACTTGTCTAGCTTGAAGGGGGAAACAAGACGGCGCTATGGTTGGCCCGCTAGATGGCGCTGCCATAGGTCAAACGGCCATCAACTGCGTTTTTTTAAATAGGAACCCCCATTTTTATTACATATTCGTGTAGTACGTAAAGAAATATGAATGTTTTAGTTGGACCACTTTTTTTGCTTTGTGACAGATGACACTGCAATAGTCACAAACATATGGCTCACAATTTTAGACGAACAGTTGGTAACAGGTAGATTTTTTAAATTAAAATACAGTACGTAGGTACGTTTGAACATTTTATTTCGGTTGTTCCAATGTGTTACATGTAACTTTGTGAACTTATATTTCTGAGAACGCATGCTGTTACAGCGTGATTTCATGTAAATACCACATTAATGCAATAAATGCTCAAAATGATGTCCGTCAACCTCAATGCATTTGGCAATACGTGTAACGACATTCCTCTCAACAGCGAGTAGTTCGCCTACTGTAATGTTCGCACATGCACAGACAATGCGCTGACGCATGTTGTCAGGCGTTGTCGATGGATCACGATAGCAAATATCCTACAACTTTCCCCTCAGAAAGAAATCCGAGGACGCCAGATCCGGTGAACGTGCGGGCCATGGTATGGTGCTTCGACGACCAATCCACCTGTCATGAAATATGCTATTCAATACCGCTTCAACCGCACGCGAGCTATGTGCCTGACATCCGTCGTGTTGGAAGTACATCGCCATTCTGTCATGCAGGGAAACATCTTGTAGTAATATCGGTAGAACACTACGTAGGAAATCAGCATACATTGCAGCATTTAGATTGCTGTTGGTCAATGACGCTTCGTCGCTAAATAGAACGCGAGCAAAAAATCTGTCATCGTCACGTAATTTCTCTTGTGCCCAGTGGCAGAACTGTACACGACGTTCACAGTCGTCGCCATGCAATTCCTGGTGCAAAGAAATATGGTACTGGTGCAATCGATGTTCATGTAGCATTCTCAACACCGACGTTTTTGAGATTCACGATTCTCGCGCAATTTGTCTGCTACTGATGTGCGGATTAGACGCGACAGCAGCTTAAACACCTACTTGGGCATCATCATTTGTGGCAGGTCGTGGTTGACGTTTCACATGTAGTTGAATACTTCCTGTTTCCTTAAATAACGTAATTATCCGGCGAACGGTCCGGACACTTGGATGATGTCGTCCAGGATACCTAACAGCATACATAGCACACGCCCGTTGGGCATTTTGATCACAATAGCCGTACATCAACACGATATCGACCTTTTCCGCAATTGGTTAACGGTCCATTTTAACACGGGTAATGTATCACGAAGCAAATACCGTCCGCACTGGCGGAATGTTACGTGATACCACGTTCTTATACGTTTGTGACTATTACAGCGCCATCTGTCACAAAGCGAAAAAAGTGGTCCACCTGAAACATTCATATTTCTTTACGTGCTACACGAATATGTAATAAAAATGGGGGTTCCTATTTGAAAAAACACAGTTGATATCCGTTTGACCTATGGCAGCGCCATGTAGCGGGCCAACCATAGCGCCATCTTGTTTCCCCCTTCAAGCTACACAAGTTTCGTTCTTTGTAGTTTTTTCGTTTGACGCTTATTTCGTGAGAAATTTGGCCCGGTCACTGTCAATGGACCACCCTGTATATGGGGTTCGCTCATTTCGATTCTGTCGCTTCATCCCCACGTATCAGAAGGAGCTGAAGCCGCGGCTGTAGGGACAATGCACGGCTGTATTCGTACGGCAGCGGTGTGACATGAAAGGCGTGAGGAGCGGCCGCAGGTACAATGAAAGAGAGTCAGCCGCCACTGAGGGCGGGGGAGTGGGTGGAGGCGGAGGTCGTTAAGCGGCCGAGGCATCAAGTGCGGCTGGTGGGGGCGTCGCCCCCTGCTAACGAGGCCGCCGTTTGCTACTGTTCACGCCGCGGCTGGCACACGCACGTGCGCGTACCTCGCTGTCTTCTCCGCCTCAGCACTTGCATCTCGCTGCGGCCTAGCGGCAGTACTATTTCCACATGAAACAGGGAATGAAGATATGGAAGGGATGGGCGGGTAATTCGTGACTTCCAGCTGCACAGGGCACTGTGGTAATGCAATGGCGAAAACTCAAAACTTGTGCCGGACAGGATTTCGAAACTGGATTTATCGCTTCTCATGAGTGGTTGCCCAAACAGCTTCGGCCATCCTGACACGGTCCCTGACCGCTGCAACGCTGCGTCTCTCGTCCAGTAAACTCTGCTCGCAAATTATTGTTTCCCGTAGGTGTTCGGATAGTATTAGTACATCTGCACTGGAACAAATGTCAAAGAGCAGTCGCGCTCTTACAGAAATGTGTACAGGGTGAAAAGTAAACGGATAAACTCTGGGAGGTTGTAGGGGACATCAAAACAAATATTTTCCCCTAATGTCATTTTTTCCTATGAGGAGTATTTAAGCCGGTAGAGGAAGGTTTCTCTGGCGGAAAATTATTTAAACCAACAAACACTTTTCCATTTTTTTATGACCGGGAGACAACACGTTAACACAACCCAATTTCTATTAGAGTAGATTTTCAGAAATGCCTCCATTGACATGTAAGCAAAGCTTACACCGTCGGATCATGTTCTGTGTGACACGGGCAAAAACCCCAGGAGTATCCTGAATTGTTCCTGCTGCTGCTACTGCCGGGCAACCAGATCCTTTTCTGATGCAACAGGAGTTGCGTAAACAAGGTTGCGCATTTCTCCCCACACAAAAAAGTCCAGAGGGGACATATCTGGGGATCGAGCAGGCCATGGTACAGGTCCACCTCTGCCAATCCACGTTTCTGGGAACCGTCGGTCCAGGAATCGACGCACACGACGACTGAAATGTGCAGGCGCCCCGTCATATTGGAACCACATGCGTTGTCTTGTAGGGAGCTCGGATGTCTTCCAGCAATTCTGGAAATGCTCTGGCGAGAAAATTGTAATAGTGCCTGCCATTTAATGGCCTAGGTAGCAGATACGGCCCAATTAAACAGTCCCAACAACACCGACCCACACATTAACGAAGAACCGCACTTGATGAGCGCTAGTAACCGTGGCATGTGGGTTATCCTCACTCCAAACATGCGAATTGTGCATGTTGAAGGCTCTATCACGCCCGAACGTTGCTTCGTCGGTAAACAACACAGAGGATGGAAATGTAGGATGCATCTCACACTGTTCCAGGTACCACTGCGAAAACTGTGCTCTGGGTGGATAATCAACTGGTTCCAGGTTGTGAACACGTTGTAAGCGAAATGGACATAACAATTGCTCTCGAAGGACTGTTCTTACAGTGCACGAGTGCTGATTGAACTGCTGCAAGACAGCTTCCTCAAATTGCAGCGTTTTTACTGTGCAACGGCGTCCCAGTCCAGGTAATCTGCTAAATCACCCAGTCTCCCGCAGACGTTGGTACACAGCAGCAAAGGTCGTATGATGCGAGACACGGTGATTAGGATATTGTTGTTGATAAACCCGCTGTGCAGCTCGTCCGTTGTGGTGCGCTACGTAGTACGTCATACGGCCTCCACCAGTTTAAATAATTTTCATAGGAAAAAATGACATTGGGGAAAAATATTTGTTTTGATGTGCCCTACAACCTCCCAGAGTGTGTCGGTTTAAATACTTTTCACCCTGTATAACTGAGTGGTGTCAATTCCGTTGGACTTGTCCAACATAACAGACACCACTCAAATACGTAAGGTGAACACAAATAAAACAGATAAACTGCAGAGACGGATTCTTGGCTGGAAATGGAAGGAAAAAAGGTCCCGTGAACTTGTGTGCGGAACTGGACGGTGTATGTGCAATGGAATAAATCGTCCCGCAACACAATACAGAGCTGCATCGCATTCACGTCATAAAAGATGTTCAAAGTGGCTTCCCACGGGATTGTGGCTAATAAAGGATAATAGAGGTTGTCGTGCAAAGATATACATAATCGTACTTTGGTGTACACCATGTTGGCGTGCCTCTTGCCTGGAGCTTGTACTAGGGTTCCCCTCAATATCCTGAAGAAACCGGTCCTCCAGATCAGGTGTACGCACAGTCCGCTGCCTTCCTGCACTTTCGTCTGTTTGAAAGGACGCTTGATCACACACACGCCCAAAAAGGACTTGAAATGTTCTGTGGTGTGGCTGGTGTCTGTGAGGGAACTTGTTTTAGTATATCCGTGCGGCCTCTCGATCGTTTCTATCTGCCTGAGCGTACACAGACACCATTCGGCTTGTTTACGATATGAATACCAGATCATTCTGCTACTTACAGCACGCTGCGTCAGTCACACAGCCTGCAGCACACAAGGAACACAAGGCAGGTGTTCAGATGATCTACCATTCGTCAGCGCCATCTACCATGTTCATTTTCAGTCTGGAATCCGTCCTTCCAGTTAGCCGGTTTTATTAATGTTAACCCTGTAAACAACTATTAGACGTGACAGCTGACAGCCGTGATACCAGTCAGACCAGTGCAGAGCCAGGACGGGCCATGTGGAAAAGGAAGTAAGTAAGGTGAATGTTTAACCCTTGCAGTGCCATTGGGATGTACAGGGATGGACAGAAAATATCGAAACACCAAAAACATTACACGTTGCCAGGCCTAATACGGTGTAGGAAACCGGTTGGCATTGCAAACAACTTCCAGTCGGCTCAGAATGGATAAATATACCACGATTCCTGCAAAACAGTGGCAGGTTCAGCTAACACTGATGGAGGTGCATAGTGATCACAAAACCTTCCTTCCAAAGCAGACCACAAAGGTTCAGTAATAATAAGATCTGATGACTGTGGCGGCCAGCAGAAATTGGACAATTCAGGCTCGTGATCACAAAACTGGTGCTAGACAATGTAGCTGTGTGAACAGGGAGCCTGTCGTCTTGGAACACAGCAACACCACTGGCGAATCAACAATGTACCTAAGCAGCCGATATGGTCACATAATTCTTGGCTGTAAAGCGAACTTGCAGAATGACCATGCGGCCCTTGGTATATCACTAAAGGGCTCCAGAATTCATCAACGAACCCCTGTCATTTTTCGTCCTGTGAGGTAACGGGCGAGTTGTGGCGCCCTGGAAATATTTTAACTTCAATGTTGGCGGCCCCCGCTGTGGCCGCTCGGCAAGCCGGGGCTCGTTAGCAACCGCGTGATGCATCACAACGGCCGGACCACGTGGTCCATCGACCGCGTGGCTGGGAATTCCTTGGTGATGCTGTGTCGATGAAGGAGACAGGCCGGGAGCGCCAAAGATGGCGGACTTTGTGAAACCTTAATGGCAGATATTTCACAGTTCGTATAGAAATTAATAGTAGCCAGATGAATCATGATACCTCCAAACGAAACATGTACATTACCATTATTTGCACGACGATTCTGATGGTGTAACCAGATTTTCAATATCTTTATTAGTTTCAAGTTTAGTATCTGACGATAGATTATACAAGTAACAGCCAGCAACGAATATCCAAAATCTAAACGGTGCATCCGATTTCGTCGATATACTTGTCTTCAGAAAGCTATTAGTGTAAACCTAAATTGTGATGAATTACAGGCATGTAACTTGAATAGCACATGAGTTGTTGGAGGTCAAAGTGGCCAATTACGATTAATCGCGTCAGGCATAAGTACTTCACAGTTACATAAAAAACGGTAGCAGCATGCTTATAAATATATTTATTCGTCTGCGTCTTTGTTTATATCCGATCTGTCCTATTGGTGAAGAAATTGGGCAATTATTTTCTGTGTGTTAGGAAGCACAGAGACATTAGGCTACTCGCCTACCTTTTGTTTCTATTCCTTTGATATATGTTTATTTGATTTATTTATGTATTTAATAACGTGTGTTAGAGCGCGTTTATGGTCCAGCCGAAGGAACATTTATTTAATTTCAAGTTATTTAAATGTAAATCCAGTATTTCGAATGTATTTCATTATGTTTGTGAGTGTGCGTTGGCTTGGAGACAGGACAGGAGCGCTCCAGCCAATCACAGTGATCGTTCCAAAAAGGACACGCGGAGAGACTGTGTGGAAGTGGGGGAGGAGTATCGTTTCGAGAGAGGACAGGGGAGTTCTGGACAGTACGGAAGAGAACACGAGAGAGTCCTGGACAGGATGGCGCGACGGACGCACAGTCGCGGGAAAGACTTGAAGAGTGGAGCAGTTTGCGCGTGTCGCGACGGATAGAAATACAGTAGAGCGTCGATTATCCGAACGTCGGTCAACCGAACGACCGCTTATAACCGAACTGTGTACTCGCGCGCACCTGTTACTCTCCCACCGTACCGTCCATCATCCCCCTCACTCCCAAACCAAGTTTCCCACAGTAATCGCCGCACTGGGCTACCGCTGGCAGAACATTGCTTCTAATGGCGCCTTCACAAGGCGCTGCTGACCGGCCAAGCCGCCAGTCACTGTGTTTCAACAATCAGCACACTTCTGTCGGCTCGGCACTGGCAGTAGAAGTAGCGGCAGTATCAAAGCTGTTCACAATAACAGCTGCGCCATCTTAACGTGTTGTCCTTTCTATGAGGGACAAGTACAAGATTATTAAAAGGTTAGAAGAAGGTGAATCTGCAACCACTTTATCCAATGAGTACAAGGTGGGGAAGTCAACAATTACGGATATAAAAAACAAAAGACGAGCTTAGCAAATTTTATAGCTATGCTTGATTCTACTGATGGATCAACAAGCCGTGAAACTATGAAGCTCGCCACTAACACAGATCTAGATGATGCTGTTTACAAGTGGTTTACACAAAAGACATCGGAAGGAGAACCTATCTCAGGTCCCATTCTGTGTGAGAAGGCAATGCAGTTCAACGAAAAACTTGTAGGGCCTTCGAACTTTAAAGCGAGCACAGGCTGGTTAAAACGCCTCAAGTCAAGACACGGCATTCGTGAGCTTACAATACAGGGAGAAAAACTGTCGGCTGATTCTTCAGCAGCTGATTCTTTCAAAGTCAAACTAAGGGACGTATTAAGGAAAGAAGATTATGCTCTCTAAAACGTTTACAATGCTGACGAAACTGGACTTAACTGGAAAGCTTTACCGCGAAAAACTCTTGTTTCGCGTCATGAATTAGCAGCAACTGGTCCTAAAACAAGCAAGGACCGTATTACAGCTTTGGCTTGTGCTAATGCTACTGGAAATCACCGACTGCCTATGTTCGTCATTGGCAAAAGTAAAAAACCGCGTTGTTTCAAGCACGTTAATATGTCAGCCTTGCCTGTTGTGTACACCTCACAAAAGAGTGCCTGGATGGATAGTACGATTTTTATGAAGTGGTTTCTGGACGTTTTCGTACCCTCTGTAAAAGCTCATCAGCTAAAGAATGGGAAGAGGAAGAAAACACTACTTCTCCTTAACAATGCACAAACTCATCCGTCATGTGATATTTTAAACGAAAAAGACGAGTTCATAAAGGTAATATTTCTTCCACCTAAAGTAACCTCCTCATTACAGCCCATGGATCAAGGCGTTATTGAGACTTTCAAACGATATTACAGGAAAGAATTGTTGCGTAAGTTATTGTTTGAAAGAGAAGGGGATGAAGAAGAAAGTCTCTTAAGAAATCATAAGAATATTGACTTGAAAGACGCGTCCTACATGATCAGCGCAGGGAGATTGCCACGAATGTGATGAAGAAGACATTCATGAATGGATGAATATCGATGATGCAGATCCAGGACACCAAATCATGCAGGACAGCGAGATTGTAAACGTCGTCACTGATAAAGATGACGCCGCCAGCATCTCATCAATCAGTGCTCCAGAAAGTCAAGATGAAAGTATACCAACAGCTTCTGAGGCGTTCACTTGTTTAGATACTGCCTTGCGATGGTTTGAAGCCCAATATCTAAAGTGACCAGTTTCAGATATCTGTAATGCAAAAAGTACGTGACTTAGCTGCTCGTAAGCGTGTAGGCTAGCTTAGACAGACCAAAATAAAGGATTTTTTTAAACGTTAAGTTTGTATACTGTGTGTATTGTTCATGCAAAATGCGTATGTAATATGTATATATTTTTGTTTAATAAATTGTGCCACATACTATATATTTCTACTGAAGTTGCCTTTGTATGTTACTTTGTAATACTAAAAGAGATGCCTGTTTTTATGAATCAGTTTACTGTATAGTACTTCTTTTTGGCAAATAAACATGTACAGTTCGATTATACGAACAAACCAGTTTTCCGAACACCCGTTTCCCCCAATTACTTCGGATAATCGACGCTCTACTGTATTTCGTAGTGCCGACTCGTGCACTTGTGAGATTTCTGTGGCTTCTGCGATGAAGACGTAGTATGCGTTTAGAAGTGAATATCTCGCGAGCTATGTTGTTCATAACTAATTACATGAAGTGGGAATCTATTGTTCCCCTGTTATTCAACTTATTTCATTTAATTGCTGGACCATGGACACCAATAAGTGTTTTACAGTAATAAAGGGCATTCTTAAAGTACTTCTGCTATTGCACTCATCATTTAAAGTCATTAAATAAATTTTGCAGGTACTATTTTAATTGCAGTCTTTCATTTATAAATGCCTACATTACGTTCAAAATTGGCAATTGTCGAGTAATCGGAACCTTTGACCATTCCATTCATGTTTATATTCATAGTGTATACAGTAGACTCAGCCATATTTGGCTTGTAATCCCAGCCCCTAGACGACGAAACCAGCCAAAACTTTTAATATTTCACCTCTGAGTCTGAGGGTACGTAGTTGAGGGCCACAACACATCACATCATTATTATAGGAAAGCCCGCAGTCCTTGGGACGTAAACTCGGCTAGAAGTTGGAAACAATGTGAAGCAAGTGTCGGCGTACCAAACGAAATTCTTCCATTCTTCCATAGTTCAGGTTTCACGGCTTCGGCACCACGTTTTCCTGTTATGGGCGTTTGCATGATTGATGAATAGTTTAGAAATTCCGGCTCTCTTCGTGCCAGTCCGTCACGATCACTCAATACACATTTTTGTCGGCATTGTGACTTAGCAGATGATGTTTCTTCTGTTTTCCTCATAAGCTGTATAAATCTTCAATACGGTGGGTCTTGGAACACCTAACACTTCGACTACATTGATTATGGAAGAACCCGCCAGCAATTTGTCCACGTCCGAATTCACTTAGCTTCTGCATAATGCACTCACAACTACACAAAATACTGTTCCCATCATGACAGACATCTGTAACATATTGAAAACATTGCACAGGTGCAACTGGCAGTCAAAAACAACAGCGCAACCTGCAGGCTTCGCTGGCTTCTGTATTTATGATCAAGCATACATTTCTCACGGTTTCCCAACTCCTGTACGTGTCCCGCGATGGCTTATCAAAGAACCAGTGGGAATTTGCCGTATGTTATTGCTAGATTTGTATATCAATGTCGTGCTGGTAGAGGGAACCCTGACAATGGCTTCCATACTTTTTATTATTACAGTCGTTTCCAGTTTCATTGTTATCCCACTGCTCCGCTCCGCCTGTCGCATCGAATTAGTTCGCGCCTGCAGGTAGGCAACCGAATGAACAGATCTGCTGAGCGGGCTGCGATTTCGCCTTCCCAGAAATTCGTGTGCGTGCACGCACGTATTAACGTTTGCCCCGATACAAATGGTGCCCATACTGAGCACCTGTTATGTGAGTTAAAATCTTGGAGAGATGTTCTGTACACCAATGAATGTTGTTTTCTGTATGGCTTATATTTTTTGCGCAGACCTCTTCTAAAATCTGAGAGGTACCTACGAAAAGAGCCTGGATTTTTATGTAATTTTCATACATTTTTCCTTCGCTCCTATGCATGTGACAAGTATAAAAGTTCACGAATTACGTTACCAGCGTTGATATATTTCATTTTATCGTTATATATTTTTACAAAAATCACTAAAATTACATGTTTTTACATATTTTAACTTTATACTACGTAAAAGTTACATTTTTTTTCTTCTTAACCCTCAGTAGGCTGCTCCCTAGAAAAACGTCAAAATCTGACCTACCATCAAAGTTGAAGACAGGAAGTAAATTATCTTTAAAAATCATTTTACAGTGAAATGAAACGTTTTTAATTTCACCTAGAGTTGTATTATGAAAAAAGTGATTCTGACACTTTTCTAAGATTCGAAATTTCAGTTCTTAAAACCAAAGCAGATACGATTACAATACCACGTGTGGCACTGGCGTAGTCATTGTTGTGTGCAGTAAAGGGCGTCGTGTATAATTAAGACTGGCTAGCGCTCTGAAATTTTCCAATTACTAGCAACTTCTGCCGATTCAAAACTAGGGAGGGCGTGCTCCAAGAAAAGTTTGCCACGTATGTCGTCTTAAGAGTTTGTTACTGTATGAGTTCACAATGCCTCCTGTTCCATCAAAATTATAACATAAATTAAGAGCTTAGGTTACGATGGACGATGCTTTCACTACCGATGGAGAAACTGTTCTATCTCGAGAGCGCAATAAGCTTATCCGATGATCTACGAAATCCCAACTCCAGCAACATAGCCTAGTGGTGCACACAAAGAACAAAATAGTGCAATCCTCTAAGAATCAAATGTTAGTGACGCAGATCCTAATGACTCCACACTCCAGAAATGAATTTTAAACCTCAAGTGCCTGAGTATCACGTGTTTCTACGAAAGTACTGCAGGCAACAGATTCCTGATGAATTTTTGTTACCAGGAGGCTCTGAAAAATGCGAGGCGCTACATCAGTAACCGCCATATAGGGATATCCATCGACGAAACAACAGACGTATGTGAAAGTTTCAGTGGCAATTTCATTGTTGACAAACTCATGGAGATGAGTTTCATGCAAAGTATTGTACACACAAATCATTCGACAGTACTTCGAAATAAATTCGCTGAATGGGAATAACTTGACTTCAGCCACATTGATGACATACGAAAATTTGTGGTTCAAATGGCTCTGAGCACTATGGGACTTAACATCTGTGGTCATCAGTCCCCTACAACAGAACTACTTAAACCTAACTAACCTAAGGACATCACACACATCCATGCCCGAGGCAGGATTCGAACCTGCGACCGTAGCGGTCACGCGGTTCCAGACTGAAGCGCTAGAACCGCACGGCCACACCGGCCGGCTACGAAAATTTGTGTCGGACCGGACTCGAACCCTGATTTCTCGCTTATCGCCAGAGGTCGCCATCAGTATTAAGCTACCAGTGCACGCCGCCCACCCCGTCCCGTATGACACTAAGTTATTCGAATTCACCGTATTTATTTTGAAATAATTTCGGACGGCTTACGGATACTGCGGCCTACATGCTGAAGGTGGCAACTGCTCTATGCGTATTCTATCCGCACTTAATCTACTTTACCTGTCTGTTCCATGCACTGCAACGTGTATTGTCGAAGAAGTACTAGGCAGCAACTCAGAAGTAAATAAAATAATTTAATACACCAAGAATCTGTTTCTCAAAGACAGGCATCGTGTATCGCTTCATAAAGAACAGCTGCCGAACCTAGAGTTGCCGACTGAGCCTGTTTTAACACGGTGTGGCACATCATGGATTAAAGCTGTTGGTAAGCATCTTGAGGTTGAAGCTCTTTTGTCTGTGTTTGCTTTAACGATAACATATGTTTTTGGGTGGGATCCCCCTTTAGCAAGGAAAAAAAAAAAAAAAAGAAAACCAATTCTGTTTGCTGTCCCAGATATGTTTCACTGCAGTTGCAGCATCACGAATGGATTTTTTATTATTATTATGGGTGTTAAACATAAGGAATGTTTTTTACTGTTTAAATACATGTAAATATTAGTTTCCAAATCGTAATTGCAGATTTTTGGAGAGCACATAAAATTATGTATTCATACCTACCGACTACACATGGTGTGGTTTTCCTGCTGTATTACGTTTTTACAGTATCTGTTTTTCTTTACAGTTTGTCATTTGCAACTGTATACAACTTAATGTAGGCAAAATATTTACGCAAGAATTTAAAAAAAATGGTTCAAATGGCTCTGAGCACTATGGGACTTAACATCTGAGGTCATCAGTCCCCTAGAACTTAGAACTACTTAAAGCTAACTAACCTAAGGACATCATACTCATACATGCCCGAGGCAGGGTTCGAACTTGCGACCGTAGCGGTCGCGCGGAGTGGGGAGGAGGTGATGGGCAGAGAGAGAGAGTGGGAGAGAGACGGGACAGCAGGAAACAGGGAGAAAGGTGGGAAGAGAAGACAGAGGGGAAAGAGGAGATGGAACAGACAGGGGAAGAAGGAAATTGGAAATAGATCCAAAGCCCACAGGTACTAAAAACATGTGCTTTCTCTTTTCTTTCTTTTCCATTTTTAACAAAGTGAGCCACAGCATCGACTGGCCAGGAAAAGTTGGTTTGTATAAATTGTGGAAAGTAATGGTCCCACAACCCTACCCTGGAGCACGTCTGAAGTTACTTCTACGTCTGAAGATTTCTGTCCGTTCAGAATGAAAAGCAGTATTCTCTTTAGAGAAAATTCTTGAATCCAACAGCAGAGTTGGTCTGATATTCCGTACGGTCGTATTTTGTTCTTTAGGCGGCGGTGCGTAACTGTATCGAACACCTTTCGGAAGACAAGGAGCACAGCATCGGCCTGGGTGCCTGTGTGTACTGTTGTGCACGAAGAGAGCGAGATGGGTTTCACACGATCGTTTGTTTTCGGAACCCGTGTTGATTTCTACAGAGGAGATCAAATGCATGTTGTAAGCACATATTTTTCTATCCGTTGTTTGCTAAACGCTACCAATTGCAAGTTGCTTGCCAATTTCCTTAGTTGGTGTCATGCACCACGTTTTGACTACACGAAACATCGAGGAAGGTTGTTCAATTTGCTTCTGTGACTCCGGTTGCGGCGTAGCCTCTCTATGGTATTGTCTCTCTCTCTCTGGTTCCAGCTGAACGACAGCCATCGCCAGAGGAGGAAACCGAGTCGGGTGACGGCCCCCGCTCCACCCTGGACCGCCCACATCACACACTCACACGCCCATATCCCCCCTCTGCCGAGCCCGAGCACCGCGTCTGCTTATGCGGCCGGGCATCGGTGGCAGAGCGACCCGCCCTTAGTAGTCGCCCCCGCGGGTAACGAAGCCCCCCCCCCCCCTCACTAGCATGTATTATTCAGCAGGGTAGCCCTCGCAGCGATGTCAGCTGCCGGCATGCGTGTAACTGCTCCCCCTGAGCGGACGCCAGTACGGTAATGCAGTCCAAAGGCACAGTCCACTGGCTGTCTAGTCTGCGACTCCGGGCAGTACGGGGCAGAAAAACGAAAAACGAGTATCGAGCGATGTACACTACTGGCCATTAAAATTGCTACACCAAGAAGAAATGCAGATGATGAACGGGTATTTATTGGACAAATATATGATACTAGAACTGACATGTGATTACATTTTCACGCAATTTGGGTACATACATCCTGAGAAATCAGTACCCAGAACAACCACCTCTGGCCGTATTAACGGTCTTGATACGCCTGGGCATTGAGTCAAACAGAGCTTGGATGGCGTGTACAGGTACAGCTGCCTATGCAGCTTCAACACGATACCACAGTTCATCAAGAGTAGTGACTGGCGTATTGTGACTAGCCAGTTGCTCCGCCACCATTGACCAGACGTTTTCAATTGGTGAGAGATCTGGAGAATGTGCTGGCCAGGGCAGCAGTCGAACATTTTCTGTATCCAGAAAGGCCCGTACAGGACCTGCAACATGCCGTCGTGCATTATCCTGCTGAAACATATGGTTTCGCAGGGATCGAATGAAGTTAGAGCCACGGGTCGTAACACATCTCAAATGTAACGTCCACTGTTCATAGTGCCGTGAATGCGAACAAGAGGTGACCGAGACGTGTAACCAACGGCACCCCATACAATCACGCCGGGTGATACGCCAGTATGGCGATGACGAATACACGCTTCCAATGTGCGTTCACCGCGATGTCGCCAAACACGGATGCGACCATCATGATGCTGTAAACAGAACTTGGATTCATCCGAAAAAATGACGTTGTGCCGTTCGTGCACCTGCGTTCGTCGTTGAGTACACCATCGCAGGTGCTCCTGTCTGTGATGCAGCGTCAAGGGTAACCGCAGCCGCGGCCTCCGAGCTGCTAGTCCATGCTGCTGCAAAACGTTGTCGAACTGTTTGTGCAGATGGTTGTTATCTTGCAAACGTCCCCATCTGTTGACTCAAGGATCGAGACGTGGCTGCACGATCCGTTACAGCCATGCGGATAAGATGCCTGTCATCTCGACTGCCAGTGATGTGAGGCCGTTGGGATCCAGCACGGCGTTCCGTATTATCCTCCTGAACCCAACGATTCCATATTCTGCTAACAGTCATTCGATCTCGACCAACGCGAGCAGCAATGTCGCGATAAGATAAACCGCAATCGCGATAGACTACAATACGACCTTTATCAAAGTCGGAAACGTGATGGAACGCATTTCTCCTCCTTAGACGAGGCATCACAACAACGTTTCACCAGGCAACGCCGGTCAACTGCTGTTTGCGTACGAGAAATCGGTTGGAAACTTTCGTCATGTCAGCACGTTGTAGGTGTCGACACCGGCGCCAACCTTGTGTGGATGCTCTGGAAAGCTAATCATTTGCATATCGCAGCATTTTCTTCCTGTCGGTTAAATTTCGCGTCTGTAGCACATCTTCGTGGTGTAGCAATTTTAATGGCCAGTAGTGTAACTGTGAGAAAAGCTTCGAATTCATTTCAGTAAACAGTTGGAGCTTGTTGAGCACCTAGGTAACCAAATAAATGATAGGTTTCAGATCTGACTTTACAAGCGTAGTCTACAGGTGATTTTCGTAAGTGTGGACAAATTGCAGGGAACGATCCACGAGGGAAAAAGGATGCAAATGCGTTCCATGGGAGGTACACCCAGTTGAAGATGGAGACAAAAGATATATGGTAGTTTAGGCTTCACTGGCCAACGCCCTTGCCGAAGCGGTAACACTGTTCCCACCCGATCACCGAATCAATCGTTGTCGGGCTTGGCTAGCACTTCGATGGGTGACTTATCCGGGTCTGCCGAGTGTTGTTGGCAAGCGGGATGCACTCAATCCTTGTGAGGCCAATTGCGGAACTACTTGATTGAGAAGTATCGTCCCTGATGTCGAAAATCGACAACCGCCGGGAGAGCGATGTGCTAACCACATGCCCGTGGATTATTCTTTTGTCGATGTTCCGAAATATGTAGAGCAAATCATAGATTCATACCAATTGTAACTGGAAGAGCTTCAGTAAATTTCTTTCTTTCTTTCTTTGCTTGTGCCTTTTTTCCCGCGGAGACGCAGGGTCGGCACGGTTAATCGTATGTGGCAATGTTAGTTTAAGGGGTGGCTGGATGCCCTTCCTGCCGCCACTCCGTACCCCCTGGGAAGGAATTAAGGTACCCCAACTGTCTGCGACTAGTGTAATCCATGGAATATTGCGAAAGTGTTCAGATGTCTGCGAGCCGTGTAACAGAGGCGGAACGTCGGGACCAGCCCGGTATTCACCTAGGGGGATGTGGAAAACCGCCTAAAAATCACATTCAGACTGGCTGGCACACCGGCCGGGGCCGGAGCGCCTACCCGCGTCCAGGGAGCAGCGCGTTAGTGCTCTCGGCTAACCTGGCATGTAACTTCAATAAATTTATTTTTCAAATGATTATCTAAGATAATCTAGGGAGTTAGTTAAAATATAACATTGGAGGGTCAATCTAAAGTAACTACCCTTTTTAAAGGTACATATCAAACAAACTTAGTTGAAAGAAAAAGTATACACCACGTGGAGCCAGAAAATCTAAAAAACGATAATATATTTGAAGAAAACAAATTTTGAGAAGAATGAGAGGTAATATAAGCTAAACAGAAACCTAAAACCACAACAGTGTTAATGTTTCAAATGGCTCTGAGCACTATGGGGCTTAACATCTGAGGTCATCAGTCCCCTAGAACTTAGAACCATCTAAGCCTGACTAACCTAAGGACATCACACATATCCATGACCGAGGCAGGATTCGAACATGCGACCGTAGCAGCAGCGCGGTTCAGGACTGAAGCGCCTAGAACCGCTCGGCCACCGCGGCCAGCAACTGTTAAAAACTTCAAATAATAAACAACTATATTAGAAATAGGAAAAATCAGCTTTTTGTAGAAAAAATCTACATAAATGAATTCTCAATTCAACACATTAATCTGTCAAAATAATAATTAACATTAATCAATAACAAGAAAAATATTTTATCCGCTTGGTCCTTTCGTATTAATGTGGATAAATAAAATTAGTACAGAAACCGACCTCGCTCACACCCATTCAAAGAATATGCTCTACCTTGGGATCAATTATCTTTTTGATGTGCTACAATAATTACAAATCGGTTATCAGCAATTCCATATTTAGAAACACACTTCGTTCTGCTGCAAAGGTACAAAAAATTAAATTTATTTTAACAAATTTAAATCAATATTTCTTAAACCACTTACATTATTTGTAAACCATAATATAAAAAATCAGCCGGACGGTTTAGCCGAGCAGTTCTAGGCGCTTCAGTCTGGAGCCGCGCTACCGCTACGGTCGCAGGTTCGAATCCTGCCACGGGCATGGATGTGTGTGATGTCCCTAGGTTAGTTAGGTTTAAGTAGTTCTAAGTTCTAGGGGACTTATGACCTCAGCTGTTAAGTCCCATAGTGCTCAGAGCCATTTGAAACACTTAAAAAATCATTTCTACAAAATAAACGAAAACAATATAATAGAATTAAATTATTTCTATTAAATAATTAAAGAAACAAAAATGCCCCATCCACTGACACCTATCAGCTGAGAACGACACGGCGGCTGTCGGTACCGTTGGACCGTCTGAGGCCGATTTGGACGGAGTGTAAGTAGGCTGTTTAGGTTTTCTTATCGGTAACGCCACGTAGCGCTCTGTATGAAAATCACTGGCTGTGCTGTGTGCAGTCTGGGATTCTTCGCGTCTCTGCAAGGACTACAGTGGGTCTGCATCTTTGATGGTCCACTAATACCATTATTTCTACAACGACTGCAGTGGGTCTACACCTCTGATGACCCACCAATACCATAATCTCTATCAGGACTGCAGTCGGTCTGCTCTGTGATGACCTACCTACCAATATTCTTCAAAACTTCGACTGAGTCTGCTGTGGGTTTGCTCTGTTGTGGCCCATTACCTGCTTGCATTTCAAGAGTCAGCACTGTCTTTCCGTTAGAATGACAACATTACTTCTTGAAGACTGCATGTAAATCGACTACTTCCGTGTGCATTTTCTTTTACTGCTCAGACTTTGAGAAAAACACTGCTATTTTACTGTGATGAACGATCAGGACTGTCTTTATGGACTGTGAGAAAATTTTAGCTTTTGACCAACATTGTATCAATAAGTGTGTGTATTTGATTTCTCTGTTACTGTAATTGTGAAAAAATTTTAACAAACATGTATTGGCCAGTGCCCAAAACAATTTGTAAAATTTTTTGTGGGGATCATGGGGGCTATGTAAGTAGGCTGTTTAGGTTTTCTTATCGGTAATGCCACGTAGCGCTCTGTATGAAAATCACTGGCTGTGCTGTGTGCAGTCTGTGACTAGTTTGCATTGTTGTCTGCCATTGTAGTGTTGGGCAGCTGGATGTGAACAGCGCGTAGCGTTGCGCAGTTGGAGGTGAGCCGCCAGCAGTGGTTGATGTGGGGAACTGAGATGGCGGATTTTTGAGAGCGGGTGATCTGGACGTGTGTCCATCAGAAACAGCACATTTGTAAAAAGGGATGTCGTGAACTGCTATGTATATTATGACTTTTGAACACTATTAAGGTAAATACATTGTTTGTTCTTTATCAAAATCTTCCATTTGCTAACTACGCCTATCAGTAGTTAGTGCCTTCAGTAGTTTGAATCTATTGGCGCTCGCTGTATTGCAGTAGTTTGAGTAACGAAGATTTTTGTGAGGTAAGTGATTTGTGAAACGTATAGGTTAATTTAGTCAAGGCCATTCTCTTGTAGGGATTATTGAAAGTCAGATTCCGTTGCGCTAAAAATATTGTGTGTAAGTTTAGTATTGATCAGAATAGGGAAAGAGCGAAATGTCTGAGTACGTTCAGTTCTGCTTTATTTGTGAAACGTATAGGTTAATTTAGTCAATGCCATTCTCATGTAGGGATTATTGAAAGTCAGATTCCGTTGCGCTAAAAATATTGTGTGTAAGTTTAGTGTTGATCAGAATAGGGAAAGAGCGAAATGTCTGAGTACGTTCAGTTCTGCTAAGCTGTTTGAAAATCAAATAATATAAGAGGTTTATCAGCACAGTAATTCATTAATTTTTCCAAGGGGACGTTTCAGGAGGTATCCTTGACTGAAAGCGTACACCACGCAATTTGGAATGCTCTGTCTGTACTAGTGTTTTAGTTCCACACTCAAGAACGCAATGCGTTGAAGCACCATCAAGTAGTAGCCACATTTCCCATCGTACCATTAGCCTGGGAAGCAGAGTCGCCTGCATGAAGCACGGATATGCCTCGGCTGTGAGGCATTGTGGAAGGTTGAGTGGTACTACGCAAGCATTGAGGATGAACCGGTGCCAATGGTTCGCTACCATCATACCAAGGGGATTCTCCGTAGCCGCTCGTAAATCTAGCATCGTCTGTGAACAAGCCCTGCGCTATGGACAAGAGACAAAATCTCCGCTGCGAAGATGAGTTCGTAGATAATACGGCTTTCACACCTTGTACGTGGAGAATGTTGTGGAGAATGTTCGACACAGTCTTCTGGCTTTCTCCATGCTGGCGGGCCACATGCCTATGTGCTGATACGACGGTCGCTGTCATTTATCTTTTACCTCCTCTTCAAGTGGCTATTCCTTCCTTGAAACGCATTTCCTTCCGTATGCCCACACGACATTTCTTCCTGTTCGGGCTCTCAAGGATAGCTTCCTGCACTTTGTCCAGATTTAGTGAAATTAACCTGTACATCCGAAATACCTCTGATATTATTAACGCGTCGACGTAATACACAACTCAGTCTACATTAAGCTGCTACAGCAATAAACACGGAATATATCAGTCCGACCAGAAAAATAGCTACTATTTTACGGGTTTGAATACATGTTACTTTCCATTCTTCTACTTGTATTGACATAGGAACAACAGTTGCGTCCCTGCTTCGCTGTCATTAACAATCCCACCAGCAGTTTCAAAGTGATTGAGTAGTATGTCTTTGGTTCTCTGTTCGCACACACAATCACGGGACAAAGAAGTTGCAACGGGTCATTCAGCCAAGTTTGGTAGTAACTGTTTAACTGTGGGATCTCTCTGTCTCACACGGGACCTGTTAGTAGCGAGGGACCGGCGACCGGTCAAGATGAGCTGTTGGCCAGGGGGGTGAAACTCGTGTAGCGCCTATCCACTAAATTACAGGCCCATATCATTAAAGTCGATATGCAGCAAGATTTTGCAACGCATAGTATGTTCGAACATTATGGATTACCTGAAGAGAGCAGTGAGTTGACACACCCAGATTCAGAAAATATCGTTCTTCTGAAACACAACTAGCTCTGTACTCACCAACTCCTGAATGTTAGCGACAAGGGATTTCAAATTGACTCCGTATTTCTAGATTTCCAGAAGGCTTTTGACACTAACTCAAAAGCGGCCTTGGTGTGAAATTGCGTGCTTACGGAATATCGTCTCAGTTATGCGACTAGATTCGTGATTTCGTGTCAGAAAGGTCACAGTTCGAAGCAATTGACGGAAAGTCATCGAGTAAAACAGAAGTTATTTCAGGTGTTCCCCGAGGTAAAGTTATAGGTCGTCTGCTGTTCCTTATCTACACTCCTGGAAATTGAAATAAGAACACCGTGAATTCATTGTCCCAGGAAGGGGAAACTTTATTGACACATTCCTGGGGTCAGATACATCACATGATCACACTGACAGAACCACAGGCACATAGACACAGGCAACAGAGCATGCACAATGTCGGCACTAGTACAGTGTATATCCACCTTTCGCAGCAATGCAGACTGCTATTCTCCCATGGAGACGATCGTAGAGATGCTGGATGTAGTCCTGTGGAACGGCTTGCCATGCCATTTCCACCTGGCGCCTCTGTTGGACCAGCGTTCGTGCCGGACGTGCAGACCGCGTGAGACGACGCTTCATCCAGTCCCAAACATGCTCAATGGGGGACAGATCCGGAGATCTTGCTGGCCAGGGTAGTTGACTTACACCTTCTAGAGCACGTTGGGTGGCACGGGATACATGCGGACGTGCATTGTCCTCTTGGAACAGCAAGTTCCCTTGCCGGTCTAGGAATGGTAGAACGATGGGTTCGATGACGGTTTGGATGTACCGTGCACTATTCAGTGTCCCCTCGACGATCACCAGTGGTGTACGGCCAGTGTAGGAGATCGCTCCCCACACCATGATGCCGGGTGTTGGCCCTGTGTGCCTCGGTCGTATACAGTCCTGATTGTGGCGCTCACCTGCACGGCGCCAAACACGCATACGACCATCATTGGCACCAAGGCAGAAGCGACTCTCATCGCTGAAGACGACACGTCTCCATTCGTCCCTCCATTCACGCCTGTCGCGACACCACTGGAGGCGGGCTGCACGATGTTGGGGCGTGAGCGGAAGACGGCCTAACGGTGTGCGGGACCGTAGCCCAGCTTCATGGAGACGGTTGCGAATGGTCCTCGCCGATACCCCAGGAGCAACAGTGTCCCTAATTTGCTGGGAAGTGGCGGTGCGGTCCCCTACGGCACTGCGTAGGATCCTACGGTCTTGGCGTGCATCCGTGCGTCGCTGCGGTCCGGTCCCAGGTCGACGGGCACGTGCACCTTCCGCCGACCACTGGCGACAACATCGATGTACTGTGGAGACCTCACGCCCCACGTGTTGAGCAATTCGGCGGTACGTCCACCCGGCCTCCCGCATGCCCACTATACGCCCTCGCTCAAAGTCCGTCAACTGCACATACGGTTCACGTCCACGCTGTCGCGGCATGCTACCGGTGTTAAAGACTGCGATGGAGCTCCGTATGCCACGGCAAACTGGCTGACACTGACGGTGGCGGTGCACAAATGCTGCGCAGCTAGCGCCATTCGACGGCCAACACCGCGGTTCCTGGTGTGTCCGCTGTGCCGTGCGTGTGATCATTGCTTGTACAGCCCTCTCGCAGTGTCCGGAGCAAGTATGGTGGGTCTGACACACCGGTGTCAATGTGTTCTTTTTTCCATTTCCAGGAGTGTATGAAACGATTTAGGAGGCAATCTGAGAAGCCATCTTAAGTTGTTTGCAGATGATGCTGTCGTTTGTTGTATAGTAAAGTCATCAGAAGATCAAAACTAAACTAAACTCCTCCCGAACAGGCCATGAAGGCCCAACGGTACCGACCGACCGCCGTGTCATCCTCAGACCATAGGCGTCACTGGATGCGGATATGGAGGGGCATGTGGTCAGCACACAGCTCTCCCGACCGAATGTCAATTTAGGAGACTGGAGCCACTACTTCTCAATCAAGTAGCTCCTCAGTTTGCCTCACAAGGGCGGAGTGCACCCCGCTTGCCAACAGCGCTCGGCAGACCTGACGCCCACCCATCCAAGTGCTAATCCAGCCCGACAGCGCTTAACTTCGCTGATCTGACGGGAACCGGTGTTACCACTGCGGCAAGGCCGTTGGCCATCAGAAAATCAAAACAAATTGCAAAAGGATTTAGAAAAGGTATCTCTAGGGTGCGAAAATTGGCAATTGACACTAAATAATGAAAAATGTGAGGTCAACCATATGAGTGTTAAAAGGAATCCGTTGATCTTCGCTTACACAATAATCAATCAATCAAGACCGTAAATTCATCTAAATATCGAGGAATTACAATTACGAACAACTTCAGTTGGAAAGAACACATAGAAAATGCTGTGGGGAAGGCGAACCAAAGACTGGGTGTTGTTGGCAGAATACTTAGGAGATGAAGCAGATCTACTAACGACACTTTCTACACTACGCTTGTCCGTCCTCTTTTGGAGTATTGCTTGCGATGTGGGATCCTTACCAGATAGGATTAACGGACTACATCGAGAAAGTTCATAGAAGAGCAGGACGTTTTGTGTTACCGAGAAACAAGCGAGAGAGTGTCACGGGGATGATACTAGATTTGGGGAGGTTCATCATTAAAAGAAAAGTGTTTCTCACTGCGGCGAGATCTTCGCACGAAATTTCAATCATCAACTTTCTCCTCCAAATACGAAAATATTTTGTTGACGCCGACCTACATCATCATAATAAAATAAGGGAGGCCGGCCGAAGTGGCCGCGCGGTTCTGGCGCTGCAGTCTGGAACCGCGAGACCGCTACGGTCGCAGGTTCGAATCCTGCCTCGGGCATGGATGTGTGTGATGTCCTTAGGCTAGTTAGGTTCAACTAGTTCTAAGTTCTAGGGGACTAATGACCTCAGCAGTTGAGTCCCATAGTGCTCAGAGCCATTTGAACCAGCCAAAATAAGGGAAATCAGAGCTCACACGGAAAAATATAGGTGTATGTTTTTCCCGCGCGCTTTTCGAGAGTGGAATAATAGAGAATTATTGTGAGGATGGTTCGTTGAACCCTCTGTCAGGCACTTAGGTGTGACTTGCGGAGTAGCCACGTTGACGTAGACTTGCGGTAACAGCACAGTGGTTCGCTTCCAGGCCACTTAGAGTGCTACAAGTTCATCAATCTGCCAACTCGCTCTCTTATTGCGTAACCGATGGCCTTTGTAGTCTGGTCCCTTCAAACCTCCCCCCTCTCATTGCGTAGTTTTTAGTTTTCCATTCTTTTTTAATTTCATAGTTAACAGAAGATGGTCTCATCACATTGTGCTTCTGATTATGACTTCTCTTGTGTATTGCATTCTGAGAATTCATGTTCGATTCCATGAGACTGATTGTGGCAATGACTGTATTGTAAATACGTTGCTTGTATTGTAATAGCGTTCTGCTTCTATCTGTAATACTGAGTGTGGTAAACACGTTTCCATATTTGTTTCTGTTTCAAATAAAATGGAAACTGCTTGCGCTGCTTGGAGTTCTGTGCACTTATGTGTATTTGTTACTGCTTAAGCATTTGCGTGTAAACTGCTCGATTTAAATACATTGTAAATAATTGCTTTTGTTCTACTTTCTCGCATATAATGGTGAACTGCACCTTGTAATGGTACCTGAATTACGTAACCATTACGGCACCTCACCTCAACCTCTCGATACCAGCAATATTCTACTGTGTTTCTGTAAAATGGTTAACAATTTCTGTGACAACATTCAGATTTGATTTCATTAATGCAGAGGTACTTCGATATGTATATATTGCAATAATATTATTCTTATGTGTATTCTTTCTTTTGTCACTATGATCTTTGACGTACTTGTAACTCTAATTTCTGGTCGCGTAAGCGGTTATTAGAGAGTCAAGCTTTGGTCGTCATGTTAAAAAGACGCAAATTGTAGTCAGTTTATGAAATGTGAACTTTAACAGTGAGGGAGATATTTTCAAGTATGTTTTATATTGTGAAGTGATGTTTTGGAACGAGTAACGTGATATTGCAACAAAAGAAGTGTAACTTAAATTCAGAGTGTTGATTACTTTTTTACATCACCATTGTCCTAACTTGCAAAAGTTTAATCTTCAAGAATGGTTTATGAAACACATCTATAAAACTCTTGAATATCGCAGAATAACACCTAGGCCTCTTTGCATCTGAGCTTGGAATCATCAATCACTACCTAGATTTTCGACGATTGAGCCGTGAGTTCACAGCGAGACCAACGTGGGAAACACGAAAAGATGAGTGCCTAGTTTATCCATTATTTCAAGAAATGATTTTATCATCTGTGCTCTAATGACACCTGCCACATAATATAACTTTGTTGTTGCCCGAAAATGCAATATTTAGCAGCGTGACCAACACTACAATCATAATTAATTTTTGATCTTTGTTGTGGTAGGGTTGTTAGAATCTTAACAAGTTTTGACAGAATTGGTATTCAACTTCATTAAACTTGTCACGGAATGCGTTTGTAATTCTGCTTTGAATGGTGTTTCTTGTTGCCGCTGGGTGCCATGCATTCCACAGTGGTTTGCAGAGTATGGATCAAGATATATCCGTATATGTGTATGAGTATGCTTTATAGTCTCAGTATAGCACAGCAAATGCCAAAATTGCGACAGTAGTTTTGCAAATGCATTCACACTTCATTAACGGGTACAAAAAGCAACGCATTTTAAGAAAAGTCAATGAAAATTTTGGTGGCCTCCATTAAGTGTGAGAGTACAAAAACACAAGCGAGAAAAAATAGCGTAGAATACGAGCAATGTACTTACAACGTATTTAAGTCCAGCATTCAAACACGGATTCGTAAGCAATTACAAAAAGACACGAGTCCTCAGAATACAATGTGATGAAAGAAAGTCGTAATACGGAACAAAATTTGCACTTGAAATCGGCCACATGGTCGAAATTGCAATATTGGGTTTTACAAATAAGTAATTTTACAATCAAAAGGCGATCACGATCTCATTTGCAAAATTTTGCATTACTGTGAATTTCAGCTACGATATCTTAATTTTTGTTTTTGATTGAGGTTTCTGGAATATACAACTTCACAAGGAAAGAAAAACGTTTCCAGGAACTCACTTGACCGCCAGACAAAGAGGAACACCCACAAAGTGCAAATGAAAAAAAAAAATGTGTACTGCCAGGCCACTAGCAACGCTACCAACGGGCTCTGTTTCGGTATCGTATCACGGGCCTTGAACTTCTGATATTTTTATGTTGCGTGCTGTTCGCTGCCGCACGCCATACGGAGCAGACACTTCAGCACTCCAGCAGTGTGAAATCTATGTGAAGGTCTCAGAATGTGGTAGAAATTGGGAACGTCTTCTGCGTCTGTTTCAAGGCGTTGTCTGAAAGCTTCAACAAACTTAACTGCTTAATTTATGGATTTTATTGCATAATGAACATCGTATTGTAAGTACATTAGGTGTAACCCAGATCGAATAAATGGTTTCTCGGCATCTCTTTCTTCTCTCCGTGCGTTAAAGAAGGGATTATACTTGTTATTCCCATACAAATTGCTGACTCAATTGATTAATACGGCGATCTTTTGTTTGTGTGATAAATCACGTGTCGTGAGATCGTTAGCGGCAATCTAGATCGAATAAAGGCTTTCAGAGAGTCTCTTTCTTTTCTCTGAATCCAAAGAAGGGATTTCTGTTGCCATTCTAGTCTAAGTTACGGGCAGAATACACCAGTCTCGAGGTGATTGCTTAGTCTGAAAATCCACGTAGATTATACACTGAAGCGCCACAGAAATTGGTATAGACATGCGTATTCAAATACAGAGATACGTAAAGAGGCAGAATAAGACGCTGCGGTCGGCAACGCCTATATAAGACAAGTGTCTGGCGCAGTTGTTCGATCGGTTACTGCTGCTACAATGGCAGGTTATCAACATTTAAGTGAGTTTGAACGTGGCGTTATAGTTGGCACACGAGCAATGGGATACGGCATCTCCGAGGTAGCTATGAAGTGGGGATTTTCCCGTACGACCATTTCACGAGTGTACCGTGAATATCAGGAATCCGGTAAAACATAAAATCTCCGACATCGCTGCGGCCGGAAAAAGATCCTGCACGAAGAGACCAGCGACGACTGACGAGAATCGTTCAACGTCAGAGAAGTGCAACACCCCTGCAAATTGAAGCAAATTTCAATGCTGGGCCATCAACAAGTGTCAGCGTGCGAACCACTCAATGAAACATCATCGGACCATCAACAAGTGTCAGCGTGCGGATCATTCAACGGCCGGCCGGTGTAACGGAGCGGTTCTAGGCGCTACAGTCTGGAACCGCGCAACCGCTACGGTCGCAGGTTCGAATCCTGCCTCGGGCATGGATGTGTGTAATGTCCTTAGATTACTTAGGTTTAATTAGTTCTAAGTTCTAGGGGACTGATGAAGTTAAGTCCCATAGTGCTCAGAGGCATTTGAACCATTTTTGAACCATTCAACGAAACATCATCGATAACGACTTTCGAAGCCGAAGGCTCACTCTTGTACTCTTGATGACTGCACGACACAAAGCTTTAAGTCTCGCCTGGGCTGATCAACACCGACATTGCACTGTTGGTGGCTGGGCACATGTTGCCTGGTCGGACGAGTCTTGTTTCAAATTGTATCGAGCGGATGGACGAATACGGGTATGGATACCTCATGAATTCATGGACAGCTGCATGTCAGCAGGGGACTGTTCAAGCTAGTGGAGACTCTGGAATGGTATCGGACGTGTGCTGTTGGAGTCGTATGGGACCTCTGATATGTCTAGATACGACCCTGACAGGTGACACGTACCTAAGCCTCCTGTCTGATCACCTGCATCCATTCGTGACTGTCGTGCATTCTGACGGACTTGGGAAATGCGACACCCCACGCGCCCAGATTTGCTACAGGAACACTCTTCTGAGTTCAAACACATTCGGTAACCACCAAATTCACCAAACATGAACATTATTGAGCCTGTCTAGAATGCCTTGCAACGTGCTATTCTGAAGGTATCTTCAACCCCTCGCAGGATTGATGGTGTCAATTCCCTACTTCAGACGATAGTCGAGTCTATGCCACGTCATGTTGCGGCACATTTGCGTGCTCGTGGGGACCCTACACGGTATTCGGCAGGTATACCAGCCCATGAACCATGGACCTTGCCGTTGGTGGGGAGGCTTGCGTGCCTCAGCGATACAGGTAGCCGTACCGTAGGTACAACCACAACGGAGGGGTATCTGTTGAGAGGCCAGACAAACGTGTGGTTCCTGAAGAGGGGCAGCAGCCTTTTCAGTAGTTGCAAGGGCAACAGTCTGGATGATTGACTGATCTGGCCTTGTAACAATAACCAAAACGGCCTTGCTGTGCTGGTACTGCGAACGGCTGAAAGCAAGGGGAAACTACAGCCGTAATTTTTCCCGAGGGCATGCAGCTTTACTGTATGATTAAATGATGATGGCGTCCTCTTGGGTAAAATATTCCGGAGGTAAAATAGTCCCCCATTCGGATCTCCGGGCGGGGACTACTCAAGAGGATATCATTATCAGGAGAAAGAAAACTGGCGTTATACGGATCGGAGCGTGGAATGTCAGATCCCTTAATCGGGCAGGTAGGTTAGAAAATTTAAAAAGGGAAATGGATAGGTTTAAGTTAGATATAGTGGGAATTAGTGAAGTTCGGTGGCAGGAGGAACAAGACTTCTGGTCAGGTGACTACAGGGTTATAAACACAAAGTCAAATAGGGGTAATGCAGGAGTAGGTTTAATAATGAATAGGAAAATAGGAATGCGGGTAAGCTACTACAAACAGCATAGTGAACGCATTATTGTGGCCAAGATAGATACGAAGCCCACACCTACTACAGTAATACAAGTTTATATGCCAACTAGCTCTGCAGATGATGAAGAAATTGAAGAAATGTATGATGAAATAAAAGAAATTATTCAGATAGTGAAGGGAGACGAAAATTTAATAGTCATGGGTGACTGGAATTCGAGTGTAGGAAAAGGGAGAGAAGGAAACGTAGTAGGTGAATATGGATTGGGGCTAAGAAATGAAAGAGGAAGCCGCCTGGTAGAATTTTGCACAGAGCACAACTTAATCATGGCTAACACTTGATTTAAGAATCATGATAGAAGGTTGTATACATGGAAGAACCCTGGAGATACTAAAAGGTATCAGATAGATTATATAATGGTAAGACAGAGATTTAGGAACCAAGTTTTAAATTGTAAGACATTTCCAGGGGCAGATGTGGACTCTGACCACAATCTATTGGTTATGATCTGTAGATTAAAACTGAAGAAACTGCAAAAAGGTGGGAATTTAAGGAGATGGGACCTGGATAATCTGAAAGAACCAGAGGTTGTAGAGAGTTTCAGGGAGAGCATAAGGGAACAATTGACAGGAATGGGGGAAAGAAATACAGTAGAAGAAGAATGGGTAGCTTTGATGGATGAAGTAGTGAAGGCAGCAGAGGATCAAGTAGGTAAAAAGAAGAGGGCTAGTAGAAATCCTTGGGTAACAGAAGAAATATTGAATTTAATTGATGAAAGGAGAAAATATAAAAATGCAGTAAGTGAAGCAGGCAAAAAGAAATACAAACGTCTCAAAAATGAGATTGACAGGAAGTGCAAAATGGCTAAGCAGGGATGGCTAGAGGACAAATGTAAGGATGTAGAGGCTTATCTCACTAGGGGTAAGATAGATACTGCCTACAGGAAAATTAAAGAGACGTTTGAAGATAAGAGAACCACTTGTATGAACATCAAGAGCTCAGATGGAAACCCAGTTCTAAGCAAAGAAGGGAAAGCAGAAAGGTGGAAGGAGTATATAGTGGGTCTATACAAGGGCGATGTACTTGAGGACAATATTATGGAAATGGAAGAGAATGTAGATGAAGATGAAATGGGAGATACGATACTGCGTGAAGAGTTTGACAGAGCACTGAAAGACCTGAGTCGAAACAAGGCCCCCGGAGTAGACAACATTCTATCAGAACTACTGACAGCCTTGGGAGAGCCAGTCCTGACAAAACTCTACCATCTGGTGAGCAAGATGTATGAAACAGGCGAAATACCCTCACACTTCAAGAAGAATATAATAATTCCAATCCCAAAGAAAGCAGGTGTGGACAGATGTGAAAATTACCGAACAATCAGTTTAATAAGCCACAGCTGCAAAATACTAACACGAATTCTTTACAGACGAATGGAAAAACTAGTAGAAGCCGACCTCGGGGAAGATCAGTTTGGATTCCGTATAAATACTGGAACACGTGAGGCAATACTGACCTTACGACTTATCTTAGAAGAAAGATTAAGGAAAAGCAAACCTACGTTTCTAGCATTTGTAGACTTAGAGAAAGCTTTTGACAATGTTGACTGGAATACTCTCTTTCAAATTCTAAAGGTGGCAGGGGTAAAATACAGGGAGCGAAAGGCTATTTACAATTTGTATAGAAACCAGGTGGCAGTTTTAAGAGTCGAGGGACATGAAAGGGAAGCAGTGGTTGGGAAGGGAGTAAGACAGGGTTGTAGCCTCTCCCCGATGTTATTCAATCTGTATATTGAGCAAGCAGTGAAGGAGACAAAAGAAAAATTCGGAGTAGGTATTAAAATCCATGGAGAAGAAATAAAAACTTTGAGGTTCGCCGATGACATTGTAATTCTGTCAGAGACAGCAAAGGACTTGGAAGAGCAGTTGAACAGAATGGATGGTGTCTTGAAGGGAGGATATAAGATGAACATCAACAAAAGCAAAACGAGGATAATGGAATGTAGTCGAATTAAGTCGGGTGATGTTGAGGGTATTAGATTAGGAAATGAGACACTTAAAGTAGTAAGGGAGTTTTGCTATTTGGGGAGCAAAATAACTGATGATGGTCGAAGTAGAGAGGATATAAAATGCAGACTGGCAATGGCAAGGAAAGCGTTTCTGAATAAGGGAAATTTGTTAACATCGAGCATAGATTTAAGTGTCAGGAAGTCATTTCTGAAAGTATTTGTATGGAGTGTAGCCATGTATGGAAGTGAAACATGGACGGTAAATAGTTTGGACAAGAAGAGAATAGAAGCTTTCGAAATGTGGTGCTACAGAAGAATGCTGAAGATTAGATGGGTAGATCACATAAGTAATGAGGAAGTATTGAATAGGATTGGGGAGAAGAGAAGTTTGTGGCACAACTTGACTAGAAGAAGGGCTCGGTTGGTAGGAAATGTTCTGAGGCATCAAGGGATCACCAATTTAGTATTGGAGGGCAGCGTGGAGGGTAAAAATCGTAGGGGGAGACCAAGAGATGACTACACTAAGCAGATTCAGAAGGATGTAGGTTGCAGTAGGTACTGGGAGATGAAGAAGCTTGCACAGGATAGAGTAGCATGGAGAGCTGCATCAAACCAGTCTCAGGACTGAAGACCACAACAACAATAACCAGTGCTTTGGTTCTTCAGATCTGCCAATCTAGTGATGAGGTCCTGGTCTGGAATAATTTAAATTTGAGGTTACCTACGGACTATCTCTGCTAATGTTGAACCAGTGCAGCTCTTGCGTGCGCAGGGACATTTTATCTTTTTTCTTCCTATTCATGTAATATTGCAACGAGTAGCTTCTCCGCTCGCCATACCTTATTGAGAACTTCCTCACATCCTTGTTCCTCAGCCTTTCCTTGGGCGTATGGAGCCCGCGTTTATCTTTGCAGCTTGTATGACATGTTTCCCAGTGTTTCCTACTTCCTCCAAAAGTATCAGATGGTAGATTCCCATAAAATAAATATCATTACGATTTACTCTCTGGCAATTACCGAATTCCCACCATATCAAGTTGGAAATAAATGCTGGTCACTGTTTCTGTTACACCTACGCTCAAACGCGCCGTATTAGTTAACGCACACGACGCGTTTGTTTAGGACTATGGCAGAGTGAAAGTGGTAAAATAAAATGCACAGGATAGCAAAAACATGTAGACACGAAAAACATAATAAATTACCATGCTTAATACGGTGTAAGAAAACCGCCAGCATTCAAAACAGCTTCCTGTCATCTCGGAATGAATAAATAGAGGTCATTTGTGGGTTTCAAGGGAATCTTATATTGTTCTTCCTGCAAACCAGTGGCAAGTTTAGCTAACAATGATGGAGATGGATAGCGATCAAGAACCCTTCTGTACACAGTAGACCACAGAGGCTTAATAATATTGAGATTTGATGACTGTGATGGCATTCGCTTCAGAACTATTCCAGAGATTCGACAGGCAATAGACCGCTCCATTCGCACCATCAACAGAACAGGCATTCGCTTCAGAACTGTTCCAGAGATTCGACAGGCAGTAGACCGCTCCATTCGCACCATCAACAGAACAGGCTCTGCTAACGGTATACTACGCCTTCCACAGCTATGGCAACGGGTTCTACACAACACTGGTGACTACTTTGAAGGATAGTAACAGGTGCAAACATGTAACTCTTTTGTATCGGTTGTGAATAAATAGTTGCCACTAAGTTCCAACCCTCGTATATTCCATCAGGTAACCGGTACTGAGGCCATTATTTGCAATCGGCAATTCTCTTGGTTGTTGTCGGTGTGTGTGACGCTTATGCTTCATTCACTGGTCATGAACAGTCCTGATGGTCTGACTCATACATGATACACCACACCTGCACGGGGTACAATAAACACGCGTCCTACGTAAGCTATCCTTTACAAACATTTACAGGGCCCTAATCTTAGATGGTGTTCGAAGAAACACACTTCACAACGTGTTTCCTCAAGCACGGCCAACCGTGTTGGAAACACTGCCTGCGGGAGGACATAAAGCGGCAGACGTAGGCGCCACATCAGCCAATTCAATAAGGTAGCGCGTGCTGTACCCATTATGGCCAAAGATTTACTTTACGGTGAGCTAACTCGGCTGACAAACTTTCAGGGTCTGATATGTATGACGTGGGTCCTACGTATCACGCCACCAAGTATCCTTTCCACGTTGAGCCAGATAGTGACAACTACTGGCGTGAAGACACAAATCGCTGACGGTTAGCTTCCTGTAAAGGGCGTGTCCCAACGCACCACAGCCTTCCTCTTCACCAACAGTTCATGAAAGGAAAAGCAGTTCCCCTCTTCCGCGTGCATATGAAGCGAATACTCTTGCGAACTGAACTACAAGTTCTATAAACTGTGCAAATTATGACTGCCATGAAACAAATTTAAAAACTCAGAGATTCTGGCTTGCAGTTGCTGAGACAGTGTTACGAAGGAAGCTGTCGAGGGTAAACTAGCAAGTGACCTTATGGAGAGGAAGTTTTTTGCTTAAATCCTGCCTGAAATCCAACTCTTTCCCTGGTAAAACAACAGAAGGGCAGAGTTAGCATTACCTCATTAACTCTTAATATTTCATTATCCATAGAGTCTGGTATTCGTTATCTTTCATTGCGTGATGGCACTAGTTATGCCTACTGCCTTTCTGATAAAGAAACAAAAAAAAACCCGAACTTTAATGGAGCTCAAACTATCGTCTTCTGAACTGTATTGTGTGGCCATACAGAATGTCTTTCAGAAATGGCAAAGCAACTGGAGAGTACCTAAGTTGTCTCGTACTGGTATGAACGGCACTAACATTAGACTACATAAGGTGAAACCGATCACATCCTCTTCCAATGTGCAAAATGGGAGAGGAACAGAGTCGTACTTACAACAATTATTGCGTCTGAAGCAGAGTTACTCACGAGAGGTGCCATTCTACTTTCTTTCAGTAATCTGGTATATAATGACGACCTTTTTAAATTTGTACAAGCTGCCAACATATAGTAGTCATACTGCAACACGGGAAGCTACGTTAACAGTCGTTTCATGTTAGTATGTACTTTATATCAACAGTTATTTCATTTCAGGCACAGAATATTTGCTTCGCTATTGTTCCTAGTCCTTTATGTTTTATTTCTTAAACTGGTGACCCGCTTCAGCATCGCAAAATTGCATTTAAGTATCAACGATGGGAAGAAGTCTGCCATAGTGGTAATACACTGAGGTGAGAAAAGACATGCGACAGCGATATGGACTTACACTATGTGATCAGAAGTATCCGGACACCTGTCTGAAAATGACTTACAAGTTCGTGGCGCCCTCCATCGGTAAAGCTGGAATTCAATATGGTGTTGGCCCACCCTTACACTTGATGACAGCTTCCACTCTCGCTGGAATACGTTGTCAGGTGCTGGAAGGTTTTGTGGGGAATGGAGAGCCCATTCTTCACGGAGTGCTGCACTGAGGAGAGATAGACTATCGATGTCCGTCGGTGAGGCCTGGCACGAAGTCGGCGTACAAAAACATCCCAAAGGTCTTTTGTAGAATTCAGGTCAGGACTCTGTGCAGGCCAGTCCATTACAGGGATGTTATTGTCGTGTAACCACTCCGCCACAGACCGTGCATTATGAACAGGTGCTCGATCGTGTTGAAAGATGCAATCGCCATCCCCGAATTGCTCTTCAACTATGGGAAGCAAGAAGGTGCTTTAAACATCAACGTAGGCCTGTGCTGTGATAGTGCCACGCAAAACAACAACGGGTGGAAGCGCTCTCCATGAAAAACACGACCACACCATAACACCATCGCCTCTGAATTTTGCTGTTGGAACTACACACGCTGGCGCTGGCAGATGACGTTCGCCGGGCATTTGCCATACCCACACCCTGCCATCGGATCGCCACATTGTGTACCGTGATTCGTCACTCCACACAACGTTTCTTAACCGTTCAGTCGTCCAATGTTTACGCTCCTTATACCAAGCGAGGAGTCGCCTGGCATTTACCGGTATGATGTATGGCGTATGAGCAGCCTCTCGATCATGAAATCCAAGTTTTATCACATCCCGCCTAACTGTAATAGTGCCTGCAGTGGATCCTGATGCAGTTTGGAATTCCTGTGTGATGGTCTGTATAGATGTCTGCCTATTACACATTACGACCGTCTTCAACTGTCGGCGGTCTCTGTCAGTCAACAAACGAGGTCGGCCAGTACGCTTTTGTGCTGTAAGTGTCCCTTCACGTTTCCAATTCACCATCTCATCGGAAACAGTGGACCTAGGAATGTTTAGGAGTGTGGAAATCTCGCGTACAGACATGACAAGTGACACCCAATCACCTGACCACGTTCGAAGGCCGTTGAGTTCCGCAGAGCGCCCCATTCTGCTCTCTCACGAAGTTTAATGACTACTGAGGTCTCTGATACGGAGTTCGTGGAGGTAGGTGGCAGCACAATGCACTTAATATGAAAAAGTATGTTTTGGGGGGGTGTCCGGATACTTTTGATCACATAGCGTATATACATAGCGGTAGTATTGCCTACGTAAGATGTAAAAGGGCAGTGAATTGGTGCAGCTGTCATGTGTACTCAGGCGATTGATGTGAAAAGGTCTCCTACGTGGTTATGGCCCCACGACGCGAATTATCGGACTTTGAACGCCGAATGGTAGTTAGAGATTTAGACCTACGGGACATTCCGTTTCTAAAATCGTTAGGGAATCCAGTACTTCGAGATCCACAGTGTCAATAGGGTGCCGAGAATAGCAGAGTTCAGGCATTACCTCTCACCACGGACAACGCCGTGGGCAGAGTAGGTTGCGTAGAGTTGTCAGCACTCACAGGAAAGCAATACTGCGTGAAATGCTCCTGGGCTTGTAACCATATTGGTTGCTTTCGATCCTAGACGAATGTTAAATCGTGGGCTGGTCAGACGAGTAAGTCAGTTGGTAAGAGCTGATGGTAGGGTTCGAGTGTGACGCAGACCCCACTAAGCCATGGACCTGAGTTGTCAATAAGGCACTATACGAGCACGTGGAGGTTCTATAGCGTGTCGACCGTTTTTACATAGAATGGACTGTGTCCTCTGCTGTAGCTGAACCACATGGACTGGAAATGCTTATGTTCGACTGCATGGAGACCATTAGTATTCATGGACTTTATGTTCCCAAAAACGATCGAATTTTTATACAGGACAATGCGCCATGTCGGCCTTATACCTATCTCCCGTGCCCACAAACCTTTCTCGAGAATCAGTCCATCTATAATCGTAAACCGTATCACACTCACAATTATAGTTCTTGGCATTAGCCCGAACATAGAGATGGAAAGCACAATGGTGGATTTTAATTGATAGATTTATAGAGGATAGATAGATAGATAGAAGATTTGAATCGCTGTCTTTGTCAGACTACCTTTAAAATTTTAGACATATCAAATACCTTTGTTAAACGTACATTTGTATATTTACATTTGCACCACAACATCGTTGTTAATAGTTAATATCTTTATACCGTTTCTCTACGTTTTCCTTTAACTTTACCAAGCATATAGTTCAATATTTTACGAGGGCATCCTGGAAAATAAAGCCTCCGAATTTTCTATGTGAAATCTCTTACAGCTTTTTACTTAAAACAAACGTTATTAACGTTCTACATTTACGTATTGTTTCTCAACACAGTCACCCTGACGACGAACACATTTCTCCCAACGAGAGACCAGTTTGTTGATACCGTAACTACAGGAAGTCTGGCATTGTAGATGGAGCCACAACCTCGCTTCAGCTTGCACCGCTTCATCACTAGCAAAGTGAATTCCCTGGAGGTGTTCGTTAAAGTTATGGAAACAGGTGAAAATCCTATGCGGTCATTTCAGGATTGTATGGAGGACGATCGGTGACAATCACCCCAAGACGTCGGATTGTTGCAGATGTCGCAGCTTTTGTGTGGGGTCTGACATCATCACCGTTATAAAACTTCAATTACTGTATGGATTTCAATCGAGGGGCGTCTCCTGCTGTTAGATACTCGATTACAGCACACTGTTTCTCACGCACCGACATGGTTACATTACACATCACCATGTTATACGTTACAATTCGTAGTTTTCTACCAGCAGAGGGTTGCAACTTGCATCAGCGAAACGCGAAATTCGACCGAGTAATATGCATGACACGTAATACCCCAACTGATACTAAGAACAGGAAAAAATTCGGAGGCGTTACTTTCAGGAAAGCGCTCGTACGTACACGGCCATCAAAAGTAGGCTTTGTTAAACTTGGATTTATGTCTTCTCATATGATGCCATAAATTAATCCAGAATGAGATTTTCACTCTGCAGCGGACTGTGCGCTGATATAACACGACTCACACCCCGTCTTCACAGCTACAGAATTAGTGGCAGAATTGAAGCTGTGAAGACGGGGCGTGAGTCGTGTTTGGGTAGCTCAGATAGGTAGAGCACTTGCCCGCAACAGGCAAAGGTCCCTAGTTCGAGTCTCGGTCCAGCACACAGTTTTAATCTGCCAGGAAGTTTCATAAATTAATGTTTTGTAATGTACTTTTATGACAATTATTAGGGGCGTTCGATATTGATTCACACTTTATTTTTTTCCACAGTTCACGATGCGCCATTTGCCTCAACATCACAGCTCTAAGTATGCGGCAGGAGAGTCACTAGAAGTGTAATCCCTGTACTTTACAGCCCAATTTCGCAAATGTTGTCACTACGTGAGTAGACAGTATGGAGTGTGGCCATCAAAGACCGCGGGGGCCGACGAGGTTTCTGTGGAAGAGGGGTATAAAGACAGCGGATACTCATAGAAGACTGGTAGCTGCGTGTGGAAAGTGTGTGCCATTACTAAAATGTGTTCTTTCAACACGACAACGGATGTCCCCAAACGCGTAGGTAAACCACAGCTACTGACACATCCGCCGTATTCTCTTGATTTAGCCCCTTCTGATTGCGATCTGTTCGGGGACACGAAGAAAGCTCCGCGCGGACATTTCCCAGACTTCCAGGAACTGGCGAGCAGCTGTCCTACGTTGATTGCGACAGATAAGTGGTTCGAGAACGGCCTACGGAAGTGAAAGGGGCCAATACAGTGGATGATGTGGGAAGGCCTGCAACCCTGTGTCAGCGACGACAGCCGCCGTATGGTCACGAGCATGGTAGTCTAGCAAGAGAGATTTTTCTGACGGTGTCCACGCTCCACATCCTAGCGTCACACGCCTGTGAATATCCGCAGTGTTTACACCCTACTTCCGCAGCAACCACATCGTTCATGATGACACTCCATATTGTCCGCTCACGTAATAACAGCAACTGGGAAATCAGGCTGTACTGTGCAGGGATTGCACTTCTGGTGATTGTGCTGCCACTTACAGTTAGACCAAAATACAATGGTGTCCAAAATTGAAGCAAAAACAGAACTTTTGGAAAGTTTCGTTTATTTTGCCACAAAACAGTGTAAACAGATGACTGTAAAATAGAAACAATGTAAAGAATACAGAACGTATTCAACTGCAGCACGCATAATGACAAAAATGTTCTTCGTTTTTTTCAAATTAACAGATTTTCACACCTATTCTGATAACTGGTTAATGTGCTCAGTATGGGGTGTGACCACTTATGGCAGCAGTACAGGCCTGAAACGATGGTTATAACACACATTATTCCTGCAGAGCTGCTCGCATGTCTTGGAGACTGGTTGGTGGATGCTAACATGATGGAAGCCGTATCCCATTTCAGACTTGCTCTATGGGGTGTAGGTCGGGAGAGCGAGCAGGTCACGCCATGTGTGCAGATTCTTCCATTTCGAAGAAAATATCAACCACCCGTGCTCTATGAGGTCGTGCGTTATCATCCGTCTGGGCCCACAACACCTCGCAAGAACCACAAGATCTCGTCACGATAGCTGACAGCAGTTAAACCTTGCCGATCCAATCGTACAAGTTCATGAAGAGACGTTGGAGAAGTCAGCATGGCCACTCTTCACACATTAAGGGCCCTTCTCGATATAGGTCTCTTTCCACAATGTTTGGGTCCCGAAATCGTGTTCACGTTCCTTCAAGATCCGAATACATCGAGAATCACTCTCCAAACCAAATCGGGACTCATTTATGAAAAGAAAATTGGCACACTGTTCGACCGTCCAGGTGGCGTGTAGAGAGTTCCCTTCTCTGAAGACGGGTCAGAGGTACACATATAGCAGGCCATCAACAACAAAGGCAACTTTGCAGAAGCCTTCTGTATACCGTTTGCCTCGACAGAACACGTCCAGTGGATGTTGTGAAGTCAGATGCCAGTTGCCGTGCAGCAGTACGGCGGTACCGACGTTCCCTTACAGCCAAATAACGGTCCTCTCTTTCTGATGTCACACGTGGTCGGCCCTGCTTTGGTCGTCGGGATACAGTTCCGGTCTCTATGAACTGTCGCCACATCCGAAAAATAACAGAACTATTCATGTCAAGCCATCGGGCCACATCAGTTTGCGATTGTCCTGCTTCCGTTCTTCCTGTGTCCCTCTGCCGCAGGGTCTGATAGGCATCTTCTCTGTGCCATTCTGCACCGTCTATGGCTGTGTACACAAAGATCGTGGATGTGGAATACCCGGCGAACATTACTGTATCTGATAGGTGCCATGACGTCCTCGTTGGAGTGGTTGTTCGTTGACCGGAATGCCGTCTTCCGGGCAGAACACGATTGCACGGACATCTGTTGACTGTTTGTACGGCTATATCGTGAATTAGACACAGGGCGAGGAAATAGTGGTTTGTTGCTTTAATTTTGGACACCAGTGTATTACGTTCTTGCAACTGTAAGGATGAGTCAAGTGATGCATCATAAAAAATGGGAAAAAATAAAATGTAAATCAATGTGGAACGCCACTCGTAGAATTATTTGTCAAAAATGTGTTACAGAATTTCGGTTATCAGAGTGCATTCTGTATATTTTCCACTTGAATTTAAACAATGACAATCAACTGTTTTTAAACTGTTAATATTGAACTATGTCTTTCAAACACCTAATAGCCAGTCTTAGAGTTGCGGCTTGAAATGCCGGTTAGCTCTACGTAGGTGAGGTTCTGGCCGTGCCTTTGACGGAGTACAACTCTTATGCGCTTGTACAAAGGTCAATGAGTTGAGCTCAGAGGAAGTCACACCTGTCTCTGTACGATTTAATGTTCCGCTACTTACAGGTAAGGGTAATCAATAAGCTGAACCTTCATTCGCGAATCCTTGTCCCTGAATTTCTGTGTTATGCCTTGGTCCATCACCAATCGACGTTCGATATTAATTTTTTTGACAGGGTTAGAGATCGTTTTGTTCCTGCAAATTGATATTTTAACCACTGTCATAAAGACATCCTAAGTTCGTATATGCCTCGCTGTATTGCACTACAACACAGTGACAAAAGTGTCACCAAGTAGCACGAGTTTCACGAAGGATTAGATGAAATGAGGACTGGAAACCTGTCCGTACTTAAGTTGCTAACAAGTTTATTGCTTGCTGACAGCGGTCGCTTGATGTAGCACTTTATTTACAAGTTTATTTTTCTTCCTTGAGGTGCGTTTATACCAGGCTCGTCCAAACTGTGCCCCCGGGGCGCTAGCGCCCGCGATCGCCCACGGTCAGCGCCCCGGGCGAATTCGTATGTTGCTGCAGAGGCCGAGACGTGCCGCTTAGCTGGCCGTGCGGACCGCCCGAACGCCAGCCGACAGATATATTTGTTCGCCCGTTTTCCCTTCGGGCAGAGGACGTCTCGCAAGTGCTTCAACTAGAGCTGATTGACCTACAGTGCCATATCCGCCTGAAGGACCGCTTTCTTATGTGTCAAACTTTGGATGACTTTTACAGCTGTCTTCCACGAGAGACATATCCTCTTTTGCAGAAGCACGCAGCCAAAGTTCCCTCGATGTTTGGTTCCAAGTATATTGGTGAGTGCTTTTTCTCTCTTTTAAAGCTTGCTAAAACTAAGAACCGTTCATTCCTTGGCGATAAAAATTTGACCAATTCTTTGAGGTTAGCAGTCTCACGGAATATTGTACCAAGCCTAGACAAAATCGTTTCCTCGAAAAAGAAAAACGTGTAAAATGTTAATTGTCTTCTTTAACAATGTTGACTGTAAGAATTAAAGAGCTTTATAACCTTAATTCTATTTTAACAAGTTTTCAAACTTGGTCAGTTAAAATTATTACGTACAAAACAGCAAACTAAGGATCCGATTTCTAAACTCTGAAAAGGGATACAAAAAATTGTAGCACGAAGTATAACAAAAAATACTTACTTGTAACTACTAACAGCAAGAATGAGACTCAATATGCCTTACATAAAATTAATTCTAAAACAGAATATTTTGTTTACGTCAGATCTGACCGCGGGACAGTCCAGCGCAGTGCTGTGCTGTGCGGTCTCACTCGCTCTGCGGCTCTTTCTCACTCTCACTCTCTCTCTCTCTCTCTCTCTGTCTCTCTCTCTCTCTCTCTCTCTTCTATATCGACACTAGCGACACACGGTCACGGACGGGGCGCTGAACTACACTGTCTTGCGCCCGCGGCCCGCCGGGCGCAGTTCTTGGATGAACCTGGGTTAGACGTTTGTGTAACATATGCATTGGACGTAACTGCCAACAGCACGTATTTCAGAAATTACTGAAGGGGACAGAAGAACGTCGGTAGGTCTCTCCGGCACTGAAGAATTAGACCACACTGGTAAATATTCACAGCCTCCTCCAGTACGACAATCACGAGCCGCGACTGTCTCGTAACCACTTGCATCGAATTTTAGAGTGTTTCATTATATTCTTTTCTGATATCCAGTTGCAAAATGACTAACATTGAATACGGAAAAAATAAACTTTAAAGCAACATGCAACGCCCCCGTATACAGGGTGATTTTTTCCACCGTGTACAAACTCCAGGGACTGATCGATGAGAGGATACGGAACAAAAAAGGTCAAATTAAATTACGCCCGAAATGCATGGTTTCCATGCTAGAGACCATTTATTCAATCATACTTTGTTACATAGACTGCGGACGAATATGCGCTGTACCATGCAGCCACAGTTACAGTATGCGTGGTTTCTTCCTAGAGGGTGGTACCGTTCCTCATACATCTTGCCCTAGTTCCCTGCCCTGGGATAGTAATTGGTAATATTGTTTCCGTTCAGTTCTCTTGCTGACTCACCTAGTAGTGGATGTGATACAGCGTTGTACACAACGGTTCCGTATTCGAACCGAGAGCTTGCCGACGTGGTGTTTATTTACGGAAAGCCAAATGGAAACGTACAGCAGCCAGCAAAGTTGTATCAGGAGACCTATCCCCACTGACAACAACCACAGCAATCAATGTTTGCAACAATATTTCACCGTTTTTCTGAAGCAGGGTCGTTTCAGGAAGGGCGTACCCGAAATGTTAGGACACCAGACGTGAAGGAAAATGTAAGACTGTGGAAGGCGACCGCCGTGTCAGTACCAGTCAGTTGGCCCGCCAGTACACGGTATGACAGACGAGCGTATGGGACATTCTCCATGGCAATTGTTACTGCCTTTATCACTTAAAACGTGTGCAGGGCTTACTAGCGACAGACCTTCCACATAGGAAGCAGTTTTCTCAATGATCACCAGGCAATCACGATTCACAGGTGAGGCCAGCTTTACGCGGAGTGATATTTTCAACATTATATCTGTGGCACAGTATGCAAAACGTCCATGGTATGGTGAGGGAGAATCATCAGCATCGATGCAGCTGGAATGTGTGGGCCGGGATAATTGGCAACTGTATTTTGGGACCAGTGTCCCTTCCACGTCACCCAGCAGGCCGGAACTATCGGCTTTCCTTGCGGGTGGGGTGAGTTTGCCTTCCCTGTCGGAAGAAGTGCCATTGATGAGGGGTCATGTGGCTGCTATATTACGGTGCTCCAACTCACTTCGCCGTTAACGTGCGGACGCATCTCAGTCGTGTGTTCCCTGGTCGACGGATCGGACGAGAGGGCCAAGTTGCATGGCCTGCTCGGACCTCACCCTGTGCGAGTTCTGGTTATGGGGCCATCTGAAAAGTATGGTGCATGCAGAGCCCATTCCTGACGTGGAGACACTGGAGCAGCGTATTGTTGCTGCCTTTGACACTGTTAGGGTGCAGCCTGGCCGATGTGAACGTGTCAGACAGAACATGCAACGCCGCGTACACGCATGCATTGAGGCACATGGAAACAGCACATACTGCAACTGTGCCTGCATGGTACAGAGCGTATTAGACCGCAGTCTTTTTAACAATGTATGACTGAACAAATGGTCTCTAGCGCGGAAACCAAGGACATACGTAAGTTCATTAGACATTTTTTGTTCCGTATCCTCTCGTCGTGGACAAAATCACCCTGTATATCTTTTAGACAGCCCAAAATAAAATAGAATAAAAATAAAAAAATATCTTTCTGCACGCGCCATGATTTGGTTTTGCTCTTTAACGCACTCCAGCTCACCTAGGCTTCAAGCTGCCATGCAAGGAGATCTCCCGTTCCATTTATGCCTTGAAGATGGATCAAATGGCTCTGAGCACTATGGGACTTAACATCTGAGGCCATCAGTCCCCTAGAATCACAAGCAGCGACACCATCGCGAAAAAACACAGTGACCCGTATGTGTAATAAGTTTCCTTTAATTTACGTCTATGTCACAATCTTTTCGTGATTGGCGACTCCATGTTGTCTTGTGCACTACGACCAGATAACAGGTATACTTCAAAAAAGAGACAGCATTGGTCGTATATTTTTTACTATCGCAAAATCGATTTTCTGTCACTGAGTGACCATCTTCAGTGCTATATTGTATAACTTAAATTAGGAGTCTATGTGATTGCCGTAAGCTTAGTGACAACAGTGCATCCTAATTTAAGTTATACAATATAGCACTGAAGATGGTCACTCAGTGACAGAAAATCGATTTTGCGATAGTAAAAAATATACGACCAATGCTGTCTCTTTTTTCTAGTATACAATCTTTTCTGTTTAACAGATTACCAGTTTCGATATTTAATGACCATCATCAGATCTGCAGCAAAAATGGGGAAAATATAAATACACTCGCAAACTGTATACAGCTTAAGAACAATACATAGAGCATATGGAAAAGTAGTACGACAAAATTTACATTTGTGAGCTTTAAATGTGAAGACGCATACCTGTCTCATAAAAACAAAGTCCTAATGCACTGCAGCCATCGTGGCATAGTCAACTGTTAAATGCGGAATCAGCACCAGCATCGTCAAATACATATAAATCACATCATATGCACGAGTCTACCTTTAGACGAAAACGAAATACGTAAAGAACTTAGCATTTTAAAGCAGATCGCATTAGCTAACGGCTTTTCTACAAACGACGTCACGCGCCCCTACAGAAACGTTTAACAAACAGCAGGCACACACACACACACACACACACACACACACAAAAGAGAACCGGCAAAGATAGAATAAAAACTATTGCCATGAAATTTAACGGCAAAATGTCCCTGCAAATAGAAAAATGTTTTAAAAAGTCTGATGTCAGATGTGGCTTTCAGGTCAATAACACTGTAAAACTACGAATAAAACATAAATTGAAAGGGAACTAGGATAAATTTAATGGCTCTGGAGTGTATAGGATCGACTGCAGTAACTGTGACAAATATTATATAGGTCAAACAGGCCGCTCTTTTAAATTAAGGTTTAAAGAACACTCACAGCCACGAAACAAAACGGCTTTGGGACAGCATTTGTCTGATACTGGTCATTCCATAGGGAGCATTAAGAACTGTATGCGTATTCTTCACAGGGTGGAAAAGGGCCGTGCTCTTAATTTGCCGGAAGAGCTTCAAATTTATAAAGCAAAAAATAGAGCGCCAAATAAACTGCTTAACTGGCAAAACGATTTTGTGCCCAATGCCTACTTTGCTTTACTTGACAATGTTTTACCCTAATCACTTTTTTTTTTTTTTTTGGTTGGTGGTGCTGAAGTCTGATCAACTTCGTTATTTTTACTTCTGTAGGGAATGGAAGGGGTAAAAATTTTCTCTTTATTTATTTATTCTTCTTTCAGCTTGAGTTTGGGCACACAGAAGGGTCCTTTAACTCGCTGCTTTTGTTGTGTGTTTGAAAACATGTGTGTAGAAGTGCTAAAGGACCATATGTCCTTGAATTATGGAGAATTAGGTAGGAATATCATTTACGGAGGCTCAAATACTATCGCCTTCGGTACTTTATATTTGTGGCTGCGTAAGGGTTCTACCGTACCTACTGTGGTGAGTTGTGGTGTACTGTCACGTATCACGTCCAACTTCCGAAATAAGATTCGAGCCTTCTCCTTGACCTTGTCTGAGAGGTAAGATTCGCTTAAGGCTCGATGAATGTCACGATTTCGGATCCACCATTGGGCTCCTGTGATCCATCGTAGGCATCTGCTTTGTACAACCTGTAACTTCTTGTAGTGAGTGGCACACGTAGTACCCCAAGAGGTCGATCCATACAAAATAGATGGTTCGACTGTGGCGTGGTACAACTGGAGTTTCCCTAATCACTCCACGCCTCTGTTATTTGTAGTGTGTTCGCAAGTTCACCTAGTTTTGAGTGTATCACATATTTACTTCGTTTTCATACGTTTTACGCATGACTCTAGTAGGTTCTTGTTCCTTCTTTATTCATTTCATAGACTGCATTAATCAGATAATGTAGTCATCCACTGTTATGGAATTTTATCATTCCTTGCTTGCAACGAAGTACCGCAGGGTACGAGGGGCCCTCTGCCGGTCACGTTCCTCCAACCACGTCCCGCCCGTGCCGAATTCTAGAGTCAGCGCTAACAGAGGGCGCTGATTATGTGCACAACTATATTTCCTTTCATTTGTGACTCCTTTAGCGATTTGTTTTATGTTGTTTATATTACCCGGTGCAATATCAACGGTGTTTAATATTTATGTCATTGCCTAGAATATTGGCACTAGAGCATATGTCAACCACTGTTTTTTAACTCTTCGTCTTTTTAACAATATTACTTTTGTCGTGTTGTTATTTTTATTGATTTTTATTACTCTAACACTTCTTATACTTTATAAGCTTATTACAGACTTTAACTATTGTATCCCCCTTTTATTTTCGCTGTTTCAATTAATTATTGAAAACTAGTGTATGCTGACATTAGCGACATCTGGTCAACTTACTACACAAACATCTTGTGGCTACTGTACGGCAGCTAGTTTTAAATAGTAGTTTTACTGACAACATGACTCGTGCATGTGATGTGATTTATATGTACTTGACGATGCTGGTGCTGATACCGCATTTAACATTTGACGATGCCACTATGCCTGCAGTGCATTAGGACTTTGTTTTTATGAGACAGGTATGCCTCTTCACATTTAAAGCGCACAAATGTAAATTTTGTCAGTACTACTATTCAATATGCTCTACGTATTGTTCTTAAGCTGTATACTGTTTGCGAGTGTATTTATATTTTCCCCATTTTTGCTGCAGATCTGATGATGGTTATTAAAGACCGAAACCGGTAATCTGTTAAAAGATTGTGACCATAGACGTAAAATTAAAGGAAACTCAAGTCCCCTCGTACTTAGAACTACTTAAACCTAACTTAACGACATCGCCGGCCGGAGTGGCCGTACGGTTCTAGGCGCTACAGTCTGGAACCGCGAGACCGCTACGGTCGCAGGTTCGAATCCTACCTCGGGCACGGATGCGTGTGAGGTTAGTTAGGTTTAAGTAGTTCTAAGTTCTAGGGGACTGATGACCTCAGAAGTAGAGTCCCATAGTGCTCAGAGCCATTTGAACAATTTGAACTTAACGACATCACACACATCCATGCCCGAGGCGGGATTCGAACCTGCGACCGTAGCGGTTGCGCGGTTCCATACTGAAGCGCCTAGAACCGCTCGGCCACATCGGCCGGCGCTTTAAAGATGACGGGTGTCGAAGTATCGGCTTATTGCCGTAGACGTTACCGTGGAACACTGAATACGCCAGGAGAAGCTGAAGTCTGGCCACCCCTTCACTTGTTTCGCGGCACCCGCGGCCGAACTCGTAACCTCCGCGCCGCCCGCCAGCGACCTTCACCCGGCAGCGGCAGGTGGCAGCAGAGGCCACGCCGCGGCAGGGCAGGAGAAGGAAAGGCTGGTCGCGGAGGTCAGGCATCGGCGGCGGTAACGAAGCACGCCCGCCTCATGACTTATTCATCCCGCACAGGCGAGACGGCTGGCGGCGCCCTGTCTATAACGCGGCCCACGCTGCTGTGGCGTGGCGTGACGTGCACGTCGCAGCCCCGCGAGCCATCTACTTGTCGCTGTCAGTAGAGATGGGCAAAACTGTTCTTTTCAGAGATTGGATCAGAACTGTTCACTCCCTGAAATGAATTAGCTCTTTTTCATGACTCACCACTCATTTACAATAGAAAATAAATGGAAGGCACATTGCCCTTTAAACTTGGTTTATTCCAGTAATATACCTGTATTTTGATCTTATTTGATCCTATTTTGAAGTAACACAGATAATGAGTAAGAATTTTGTATTGTTTATTGAAATTTCCACGATATGACAAAGTTTTTGATTATTGATTTACTTTGCACTATCGTGGTTTTCTGGGTGATTGGGTAATGTTGTAACTTGAGATTTACATTAACAATATATTTGGCTATAATGTATTAAAATTTCATTAACCTCATACAAATACATCGCAAGCCATATATTTTTAAAGTGAACGTTTCCTTCTGAAGACGCCTAAAATCGCAAAATCCGTATCAGAATAAGAAAAAAAAATATAAATTTGACTGTAAAACGAAAGTGCTGCATATAGCCTTACGCAGAATAAAACAAGGAAAATATTGGTGTATCACATTTTGCGATACGTTTATCGGTTCCCTCGTAATTAAAGCGTAAATTCGAGTGTCCATAATAAAAATCCTATAGTAAGAGGAGTCATCAGGAACCTAATCTAATCAGTTTAAACAAATAAAAATAAAATAAAAACAATTGATGTATACATAACATAATAATGTAATATACATAGCGGTATTACTACGAAGAACAATATCCAGTAGGGACGAACTCCGATGCAGAGGCGCTGAGTCGAGCAGGTCGAGCCGCGAGCTGTATTACTGCGTGAGCTGAGACCGCAGAGACCAGAGTGACACCTGAGTCGCTTTGCTCAACGCTCTGGCTAGAGTCGAGACGAGCGTTGAGGGGGCGAGTTCCGAGGGTGGGGGGAGCGGTGAACTCATCCGCTCCGAGACAAATCGTCCGTTCCCTTGCGAGCAGGTTGTTGCAAGTAGTTCCTATGTTATCTGCTAGGTAGCTCTCTGTCCTGTTGCTCGCATCAACTGCCCAGAGGGCAGGACGTGCGACTGAAACGATCGCCGACAGAGTGCGATGCGAAGTTAAGCTGCGCCAGACACTGCAAGCGGCAGACGACGCACAGAGATGGCACGGCATATGTGAAACACAAAATCCAATGGGGCACTGCACAATGCAGGCATCCAAGGTAGAAGCAGGGCAGAGGCCGGCGCTGGCTGTGTTGTGTGGCGTGCACTGTGCTCTGACCAGCAGAGGCGCTGCTGATATGCTCCGTCTCTCTCTCTCTCTCTCTCTCTCTCTCTCTCTGCCGTGGGAAACGTTTGGAGCTACCGTTCTTTTTTTCTGAATCACTGATTGTTCACTCCTTTGAAAGATTCAACTCTATGAATTAGTTCAAGAGCGGATCCCCCATCTCTAGCTGTCAGCTGATCACCCAATGCTGCCGGCAGCGTCATTCTTGTACGCCTGAACAGCTGGCCGGATTTCCAATTTATTTACCCACATTAACTCTAAATGAAGGGTGTATCACAATTAACGGCGCAAACGCGTACCGTTCAAAGTACACGATACTGTACTGAAGCGCCAAATAAAACGATATAGCCATGCCTATTCATATATAGAGCTATGTTAACAGTGAGATCACCGAAGTTAAGCGATGTCGGGCGCGGTCGGCACTTGGATGGGTGACCATCCGGGCCGCCGTGCGCTGTTGGCATTTTTCGGGGTGCACTCAGCCTCGTGATGCCAATTGAGGAGCTACTCGACCGAATAGAAGCGGCTTCGGTCAAGAATACCATCATCACGACCGGGAGAGCGGTGTGCTGATCCCACGCCCCTCCTATCCGCATCCTCCACTGAGGATGACACGGCGGTCGGATGGTCCCGTAGGTGACTCGTGGCCTGAAGACGGCGTTAAGGCAGATTACGGCTCTGCCGTCGCCAACGCCTAAATAAGACAAAAATTGTCTGGCACACTTGTCAGATCGATTACTGCTGCTACAATGGCAGGTTATCAAGATTTAAGTGAGTTTTAACGTAGTGTTATAGTCGGCGCATGAATGATGGCAAACAGCATCTCCGAGGCAGCAATGAAGTGGGGATTTTCCCACACGACCATTTCACGGGTGCACCGCGAATATCAGGAATCCGGTAAACCATCAAATATCCGACATCACTGCGGCCGGAAAAAGATCCTGCAAGAACGGAACCAACGACGACTGCCGAGAATCGTAATACCCTTCCGCAAGTCGCTGCAGATTTCAATGCTGGGCCATCAACAAGTGTCAGCGTGCGAACCATTTAACGAAACATCATCGATAAGGACTTTCGGAGCCGAAGGTCCACTCGTATACCCTTGATGACTGCACAACACAAAGCGTTACGCCTAGTCGGGGCGCATCAACACCGATATTGGAATTCTTGATGACTGGAAACGTGTTGCCTGGTCGGACAAGTCTCGTTTCAAACTGTATCGAGCGGTTGGACGTGTACGGGTATGGAGACGACCTCATTAACCCATGGACCCTGCATGTCAGCAGAGGACTGTTCAAGCTGGTGGAGGCTCTGTAATGGTGTGGGGGTGTGCAGTTGGAGTGATGTAGGACCCCTGATACGTCTAGATACGACTCTGACAGGTACGTAAGAATCCCGTCTCAGCACATGCATCCATCTATGTCCATTGTGCATTCCGACGGACCTGGGCAATTCTGGCAGGAAAATGCGACAGCTCACACGTCCAGAATTGCTACAGAGTGCCTGCAGGAACGCTCTTCTGAGTTTACACACTTCCGCTGGCTACCAAAGTCCCCAGACATGAACATTATTGAGCATATCTGGGATGCCTTCCAACGTGCTGTTCAGAAGATATCTCCACGTACTCGTACTTTTATGGGTTTACTGACAGCCCTGCAGGATTCATGGTGTCAGTTCCCTCCAGCACTACTTCAGACATCAGTCGAGTCCGTGCTACGCAGTTCAAATGGTTCAAATGGCTCTGAGCACTACGCGACTTAACTTCTGAGGTCATCAGTCGCCTAGAACTTAGAACTAATTAAACCTAACTAACCTAAGGACATCACACACATCATTGCCAGAGGTAGGATTCGAAGCCGCGCTCGTAGCGGTCGCTCGGCTCCAGATTGTAGCGACTAGAACCGCACGGCCACTCCGGCCGGCCGTGCTACGTAGTGTTGCGGCACTTCCGCGTGCTCGTGCGATATTCGGCAGATGTACCAGTTTCTTTGGCTCTTCAGTGTAGAAGTAAAAGAAGTTTCGGTAAACACAGGCTGGCAAACGAATCGTTCGTGAGATGATTGCGACTTTGTGGTTTCCAGCCACCACTGATTTGATTCAGCTAGGAAAAGGTATAAACACTACCTCAGTTAGAAAAAGATAACAATGCTGTATGTTAGGTCGTTTCCTTCGGTTAAATCTAACGAAAAGTTCACCAGGCATACTAGTTAAACAGTTTTATTTCCAACATAAGAAATAAACCCACAGTTTTGGGGTGAATACAATAACTATTTTCTTGAAAACAAAAATAAAAACTGTGTTGATTGATTGAGTGCTCAAATAATGTCAGTTCCAAGAAGTAACTGTCACAGGTTGAATCCCTTTAAAGTCTGTAGAAATGAATTTCGCAACACTGGCACTAATACCTACACTTACCGGACGTATGAGATGTAGCAAAACTGAATACCATGTACTCTCCACTCGGCGGCGTCCCGTTTGGCCAGTCCCACTTCACGATGACGGCGAGGAGTCAAACCGTTGATCGTGGAAGCGCGTCGCTCAGGGGATGTCTGACGTCTAACCAGTGCGGCTGGCTGCACTGAAACTGCTGGCTGCCATCGCAGCGCGGGCCTAAATAGTCGTCTCGCAGAGTAACACTTCTGTTTTATTGGCTCAGACGTAGTTTCAGTCGCCCTCTGTAGGTCTGCCATACTCCGTTCATCACAAGAATCAACCTCACGTAAACATTGCACTATGTATTCTGCCGCGTTTCCTGGAACCTCATTGGATTTCGTTTCACGTGGAGGGAAGCCAAGCTGTCTCGAGTACAATCAAGTACGATACTAAGAATGCGTTTTATGCTGTGCGCTGCGCGTACATCACTCAGCGACAATGCTGGCGGCTGCTACAGTCACAGGTTCGAATCCTGCCTCGGGCATCGATGTGTGTGATGTCCTTAGGTTAGTTAGGTTTAAGTAGTTCTAAGTCTCGGGGACTGATGACCTAAGTTCTTAAGTCCCACAGTGCTTAGAGCCATTTGAACCATTTTTGATAATGCTGGGCAACAGCTTTTTCGGCGCATTTAACTTGGACAGCACTGGCCAGGCAAGTGATCCAACTAACCTGCAGCGATGTGAGCTGTTGCAGTAAAGACGTAAAAAGAGACGAGCAGAGAACAATATAGCTTTGAATGTCACTTAATTTTTAAATAGAATGAAATAATATATGGCAAAAATCCGGCAATACGCTTCTTATGTGACCGAACGGAAAACATAACATGCTCTCGATCTTAGCTAACATAGTACTGTAATTAAAAACAAAAATGATGAAAATTCGTGACTTAAACAAAGGTAATTTTTCTGCATGAGCTATGTGTGGCGTGATAACGCACTGCTGGGATTTCGTATTACAGTCATTCGTCTGGTAATCTCCGAACTCCTTCCACATCGGGCTCCGAGGAATACAATTCCGTACTGCTACGTTTATAACGAAGCGATCAGCAACAGAATCTCAAACCACCAAAAAGTTCAAATTTCCTCCTCCGCTTTTATGACGTGGTGTTCTGCATTTCGCCGTCGTTCGGCAGTGACTTGTCACAAAGCTTCGTGCACTAGTTCCAGTACATATGGCAGCTTAAATGTCATTTTTCGTGACAAATCTGTTAACTTAGCTCCAGACCAATTCCACTGGGTTCAGATGGCAATGCTAAGGTGACAACTGCAAAAATGCAGCATTTGTACGGTGTGCTCGACGCTATTAATATTTATTATTGTTTTCCATATTTCTACGACGCTTATCACTCTGGCGCGTGTGAGACCACATCTGTCCAACAAAACAATAGCTAGTTCAAACAAAGAGCATTTGATTTTTCATTTTTCTCCAAGAAATTTAACAGTGTAATATTTTCTTAACTTCAACAATTTTTAACAATCCTTTATAAAATATCGATAATTAATAATGTGTATTTCCAATCAAAACCAGAATTCTGCGTGCGATATGTAATTAGAAACTAGAGGACGAGCATTTATCTTGAAAAATGATGGTTAAACATGAGTTAATTACCATATATTTGATGAATTTCATATTTAAAAGGTCAAGGTAATCAAAACGAACAAAAATTTTAGGGATTTCATGAAGTTCGGTACCGCCACCTGCCAGCACACACGTTGATCAGTATATGACGCTACCGATTACGCCACGCATATGATACAAATATTAAACTTGCTGGCAGATTAAAACTGTGGGCCGGAGCGAGACTCGAACTCGGGACCTTTGCCTTTCGGAGGCAGATGCTCTACTAACTGAGCTACCCAAGCACGTGCTTGGCTAGCAGACATTAGAGTTCATGAAAAGTCTTATGGCGATAATTTTTTAAGTCTTGGACGTGTGTTTCAGGGGCTGAGACGCTTTAAAAAAGGATAGGTGTCGTTTGAGGACAATGAGAGATTAGGGCGTCCCACCTGAAGTTCATCCGAAGGAAACAAGGAATGGTTAATAGTTAATTTGGTAATAGAGGAAAATGTGTTGTGTGTGTGTGTGTGTGTGTGTGTGTGTGTGTGTGGAGGGGGGCGGGAGGTTAAGATTTTAGAGGAAGGCCATGGCTTGACTACAGGGAGACTAGAGGTTAACGTAAGCAGTTTCAAATGAATGTATGCTGCAGTAGGTATGCAGAAATGAAGAGGATTGGACGGAGGAGACTTACGTGGAGAGCTGCATAAGTCCATTCTTCGATCTGAAGTCAAAAACAAAAGCAAAAAAATTGTTCAACTGGCTCTAAGCACTATGAGACTTAATATCTGAGGTCATCAGTCCAAACAAAAGCAACAACGACAACAATAACAGCAATACCGACGAATCTCAGGACGCGCATACTGCGGACGACGCGTGTGCTCCGGTGGCGGCTGTCGACAAGCTGCGAGCTGTGGACACGGCTTCCGCACACGCGGCTGTATGCATATGCATGTCGCCGCTGACGGCGTACAAGCGGTAGACAGACGTCCATTACGGGCTCACACGCTCTGTTACGTCGCGTACCAACAAACGCCGTGACGCGCCTAAGCTAAGAAGGGTGCATAATCCATTACTGAACCATCTGCCCCTGGCAGCGACGCGGCTTTCACAGCAAACTCCTGGTCGCCTCATAATGACCTCACTCACTGTTTCCAAAAGTAAGAAAAACACAGTCCACCGTACACTCTTGACGTATTGCTTATTTACGTTAGTTACAAATGATATCTAACAGAGAGAGACAGAGAGGGAGAGAGGGGGCAGGAAGAGAGAGAGAGAGAGAGAGAGAGAGAGAGAGAGAGAGAGATATGGAGGGACGGCGGTAGAAAGAGAGAGAGAAAGACAGAGGGAGGGGGGGGTGAGAAGAGGGAGAGAGAGAGAGAGAGAGAGAGAGAGAGAGAGAGAGAGAGACACTATTCGCATTGCTAAAAGACTTTTTGTCCCGGTGTGTTTTGGCACGACTCCTTTTTGATGTATACTCTGCGATTAGTAAGTACGGCTTACGTTACGTCGCCGCACGCGGTAGCCGAGCGGTCTTGGGCGCCTTGCCACAGTTCGCGTGGCTCCCCCCGTCGGAGGTTCGAATTCTCCATCGGGCATGGGTGTGTGTGTGTGTGTGTTGTCCTTAGCGTAAGTTAGTTTAAGTTAGATTAAGTTGTGTGTAGACCTAAGAACCGACGGCTCAGCAGTTTGGTCTCATAAGAACTTGCCACAAAATTACGTTACGTCACTTATCATCATAATGGATAACACGTAACAAGTCTCTCCAACTGTGACCTCAGCATTCGAAACGTTAAAGAAAAGTCAGCAACTCAGCGCGCAGCGTATCCAAAAAATACTGTCTACGTTTGCCACAGGAAGTTTGTTTACAAAATGCGTTTAATTGCTTACATTTAGACACGGTCGAAGACACGTCCGTTTTTGTTCGCAAACTGATACGCACCAAACTGCAGCAGCGATGCCGAAATGCAACATACGTCAAAGGGCGATGAAGTTAGCGTTTCAGCGTAACCGCAAAAAAATAGGTATGAGCAAAGTTATCTATATACTGTATACAAGGAAATATTACGCAGCGGGTTTTGTATCCAGAAATTGCATTTGTAGGTTGAAAATTTGTGAGAAGGTAGCGTTATCCCTCGCGTAAGATGGAGAACCGAGTCCCAGCGCGCGTCGGACTCCCTCGATAACCATGTGAATCTGGAACCGATAGGTCCACGGGGGCCACTTCCAACACAATGTAAGATCCTACAGGTCCCTGACGACTAGCGCTTGAAAAGAAAGACACATAAATAGTTCTGCAAGAATTAAGAACGAGAAAGATAAAATAACATAACATATGAATTACCAGCCGAAAATGAATGAAACAGCGGTAGAATGTAGCCAAAGCTCTACCAGTCGTGCACCGAAAGCTGGGCGTTACGTGGCGTGAGGTCAGTGTGACTATAGAGCCACATGGGCTGATCCCGCAACACGAGGCAGCTGAAGGAAATGGATAATGGACTGTGTGTTTCAATCGGCGAGCAGTTACTGCGCGCTGCGATGGCGTTCTGCACTAAAACGTGGCCCGGAGACATTTGGATGACTTCACGCGAGGAAGAACCACCGGGAAATTAGAAAGACGAAGTGTGACGAGTGTAGTAGAGCAGTTTGGTATTGCTCACAGCATTGTTTCTCTTGCACGGGGAGCGTTGCAAACCAGAGGCACTGCTGCCTGAAGGAGTGGAGGTGGTCGACGACGGTCAAGCACAGCAGCAGAAGTCAGTTCATTGTACAATACGCAAGAACGGAGCCACGTCAAACAGCGGCTGCAACGGCAGCCACATTCAACAGGACTGAAAGGCACGCAGTCTGACGCTCCACAGTGGCACGGTGACGGCATGAGGGTGATCTCTTTGGCCGACGACCAGTACGTTGTATTTCTATGACATCCGCACATTAGCGGCACCGTGCCTGGAGCGCAGGGATTAGACCGAGGAGTGCGGTCACGAGCTCTACTCGGATGTGAGCGGATTCAACCTGAGTACTGATTCTGAATGTACCTTCAGATGACAAGAGGAACATTTGCTGTTTAGGTGTTATGGTGTGGGGAGGCATAATGTTGCGTGAGCGGACCTACCTCCAAATCGGAGAACTCGGTACACCCACCAGTCAACTTTATTGTGACACTGTACTCGCTCCCATGTACGTCTTTTCTCGCCTTCATTTTTACGGATGACAATGCGCGACTGCATCGAACAGTGCAGGTGGAGGAGCTCTTCCAACGAGAGGATATTTGGCGAATGGACTGGCCTGTCCGTTCCCCTGTATTAAAGCCCATTGAGCACGTGTGGGATATGTTGAGGAGACGTATTGCAGCACGTCCACGTGTACCAACTACAATTCAGCAATTGTAAATCTTGATGGAGGAATGGAACGGCTGACCACAAAAACTTTTTACCAACCTTGCGGCCAACATGGGAGAACGTTGTCATCCGTAGTGACCACAGACCTTATTAAAACCGAGTCCCGCCTTTTCTAATGTACTGTTGTGACGTAACGGGCGAGTTGTGGCGCCCTGGAAATATTCTAAGTTCGGAGTTGCCGTGGCCGCACTGGGGCCTCTCGGCGGGCCGCGGTCACGTTGTGCCGAACTTTAGCCGGGGTCGAGCGGCCACGTGGCTGGGAATTCCATGGAGACGCTGTGTCGATGAAAGAGACTTGTACGCCGAACGTGCCAAAGATGGCGGACTTTGTAAAAACATCATGGCAGACATTTCACAGTTCGTGTGGAAATTAATAGTATCCAGAAGAATCATGATACCTCAAAAAGAAACATGTGCATTACTATTATCTGCATGGCAGCTCTGATGGTGTAATCAGATTTTCAATATCTTTATTAGTTCAAATTTTATTTCAAATGGTTCAAATGGCTCTGAGCACTGTGGGACTTAACTTCTAACGTCATCAGTCCCCTAGAACTTAGAACTAACCTAAGGACATCACACACATCCATGCCCAAGGCAGGATTCGAACCTGCGACCGTAGCGGTCGCGCGGTTCCAGACTGTAGCGCCTAAAACCGCTCGGCCACCCCGGCCGGCTTAAAAATTAGTATCTGACGGTAAGTTATACAAGTAACACCCAGAAAAGAATTTCCAAAATCTAGACAGTTCATCCGATTTCGTCGATCGACGTGTCGTTAGAAAGCTATAAGTGTAAACCTAAAATGGTATGAATCACAGGCATGCAACTTGAATAGTACACGAGTTATTGGAGGTCAAAGTGGCCCATTACTATCGATCGCGTCAGGCCATAAGTACTCCACAGTTACACGAAAAAACGGTAGCAGCATGCTTATAAATATATTTATTCATCTATATCTTTGTTTATATCCGATATATGCTATTGATGAAGAAATTAGTCGGTTATACACTGCGTTTTAGAAATCACAGAGACGTTAGGCTACTGGCCTACTTTTGCTTGCTATTCTGTTGATATATGTCTATTTAATTTGTTTATGTATTTAATAATGTGTATTAAAGCGTGTTTATGGTCGAGCTGTAGAAATATTTATTTAATTGCAAGTTATTTAAATGTAAATCCAGTATTTCAAAAGTGTTGCATTATGTTTGTGAATGTGCATTGCCTTGGAGACAGGGCGCGAGCGCTCTAGCCAGTCACAGCGATCGTTTCCAAAAAGGACGCGTGGAGAGTCGTATGGAGGTGGGGGAGGAGCATCGATTCTGGAGAGGACACAGGAGAGAGGTACGGCACAGGACACGGCAAGCGATGGACGCACGCGAGGGTGACTTGGAGAGTGTGGCGCGGTTTACGCGTGGTCGCGGGAGATGGAAATACTTCAGAATGCCGACTTGTGCACTTGTGACATTTCCGTGGCTTCTACAGGGAAGACGTAGTGTGCGTTTCGAAGTGAATATCTCGCGAGCTATGTTGTTGTTCATAACTAATTACGTGAAGTACAGATCTATTCTTTCCCTGTTATTCAACTTACATCTTATGTAATTGCTGGACTATCGACACCCGTAAGTGTTTTGCAGAAATATAGCACATTCTCAAAAGTATTTCTACTGTCGTACTCATCATTTAAAGTCGTTAAGATAGAACCTGCAGATTTTTTTTAAAAACTGCAATCTTTCATTTATAAATTTCTACGTTACATTCGCAATTGCCGAGTGACGGCAACCTTCGACCATTTGAGTCAGGTGTATATTCAATTGTAAACTGTAGACTCAGCAGTATTTGGCTTGTAATGCGGCCACTACGTATCCCAGCCTCTGGACAACGAAACCAGCCAAAACTTTTAATATTTCAACTCTGAGTCTGCAGCTGCGGGTCACCACCTCACATCCTTTCATCATTTTATTTGAAAGCCCGCACTGTGGACTGTAATAAATCGCAGTGACGTAAGTGTAATTATTATTTTTGAATAAAAGCGTCATGTCTGTTCGTCTCACTGCGTATTTCTTTCAATTATCTTCTGTGTTATACTGTAGCAGTACAAAAGTGAGGATGTTTTAGCAGTTTTTTCTGTGTATGGTCCAAGTTTCATCGAGCAACGTTATTTGGCGGAGACATGTCACGCGAAACTTTCTTTTTCCTTAAGTTTTGCACACCAGTGAAGTTCGCTCGTCGGTGCAGGATCATATAGGTACGTCACGTCATGCCGGGAAATCTGCTCAAATTATGAAGATGTTAATTATTATAGTTCCAGTTTCAAAACGCTGCAGAAAGAGAACTACTGCTCAGGGTGACCTCAAATTTGAACAACATATTACTGACGCAAGTAAAGAAAAACATATACATGAAGATGGTTTCTGTTCTTTCGGACATGTCCGACAGAATAGATACCATCTTCATATGTATAGTTAAGGCTCACTGGTCATTTGACCATCTTCTTCAGTGCAGATACACAAACAGTCCCCGAACTCGTACGGGAATCGGCGGTAAAGCCGCGAGTAATGGGTATAAAGGGCTGGGGCACTATGAATGTAGTGCGGGACAATAAGTTGCAAATGTGGGTCTCACGGGAGGCGTGTCAGACATGAGTCCCTGCAGTCGCACTCTCCTCGGTGGCTCAGATGGATAGAGCGTCTGCCATGCAAGCAGGAGATCCCAGGTTCGAGTCCCGGTCGGAGCACACATTTTCAACTGTCCCCGTTGAGTTATACAGTGTGTTAGAAAAAGGTACGGCCAAACTTTCAGGAAACATTCCTCACACACAAATAAAGAAAAGATGTTATGTGGACATGTGTCAGGAAACGCATAATTTCCATGTTAGAACTCATTTTAGTTTCGTCAGTATGTACTGTACTTCCTCGATTCACCGCCAGTTGGCCCAATTGAAGGAAGGTAATGTTGACTTCGGTGCTTGTGTTGACATGCGACTCATTGCTCTACAGTACTAGCATCAAACACATCAGGTTTTTTTTTTTTTTTTTTTTTTTTGTCATCAATCTACTGACTGGTTTGATGCGGCCCTCCACGAATTCCTTTCCTGTGCTAACCTCTTCATCTCAGAGTAGCACTTGCAACCTACGTCCTCAATTATTTGCTTGACGTATTCCAATATCTGTCTTCCTCTACAGTTTTTGCCCTCTACAGCTCCCTCTAGTACCATGTCTTAGCAGATGTCCTATCATCCTGTCCCTTCTCCTTATCAGTGCTTTCCACATATTCCTTTCCTCTCCGATTCTGCGTAGAACCTCCTCATTCCTTACCTTATCAGTCCACCTTATTTTCAACATTCGTCTATAGCACCACATCTCAAATGCTTCGATTCTCTTCTGTTCCGGTTTTCCCACAGTCCATGTTTCACTACCATACAATGCTGTACTCCAGACGTACATCCTCAGAAATTTCTTCCTCAAATTAAGGCCGGTATTTGATATTAGTAGACTTCTCTTGGCCAGAAATGCCTTTTTTTTGCCATAGCGAGTCTGCTTTTGATGTCCTCCTTGCTCCGTCCGTCATTGGTTATTTTACTGCCTAGGTAGCAGAATTCCTTAACTTCATTGACTTCGTGACCATCAATCCTGATATTAAGTTTCTCGCTGTTCTCATTTCTACTACTTCTCATTACCTACGTCTTTCTCCGATTTACTCTCAAACCATACTGTGTACTCATTAGACTGTTCATTCCGTTCAGCAGATCATTTAATTTTCTTCACTTTCACTCAGGATAACAATGTCATCAGCGAATCGTATCATTGATATCCTTTCACCTTGTATTTTAATTCCACTCCTGAACCTTTCTTTTATTTCCATCATTGCTTCCTCGATGTACAGATTGAAGAGTAGGGGCGAAAGGCTACAGCCTTGTCTTACACCCTTCTTAATACGAGCACTTCGTTCTTGATCGTCCACTCTTATTATTCCCTCTTGGTTGTTGTACAAATTGTATATGACCCGTCTCTCCCTATAGCTTACCCCTACTTTTTTCAGAATCTCGAACAGCTTGCACCATTTTATATTGTCGAACGCTTTTTCTAGGTCGACAAATCCTATGAAAGTGTCTTGATTTTTCTTTGGCCTTGCTTCCATTATTAGCCGTAACGTCAGAATTGCCTCCCTCGTCCCTTTACTTTTCCCAAAGCCAAACTGATCGTCACCTAGCGCATTCTCAATTTTCTTTTCCATTCTTCTGTATATTATTCTTGTAAGCAGCTTCGATGCATGAGCTGTAAAGCTGATTGTGCGATAATTCTCGCACTTGTCAGCCCTTGCCGTCTTCGGAATTGTGTGGTTGATGCATTTTCGAAAGTCATGTGGTATGTGGCCAGACTCATGCATTCTACACACCAACGTGAATAGTCGTTTTGTTGCCACTTCCCCCAATGATTTTAGAAATTCTGATGGAATGTTATCTATCCGCCGGCCGAAGTGGCCGAGCGGTTAAAGGCGCTACAGTCTGGAACCGCACGACCGCCACGGTCGCAGGTTCGAATCCTGCCTCGGGCATGGATGTGTGTGATGTCCTTAGGTTAGTTAGGTTTAAGTAGTTCTAAGTTCTAGGGGACTTATGACCACAGCAGTTGAGTCCCATAGTGCTCAGAGCCATTTGAACCATTTTTTTTGTTATCTATCCCTTCTGCCTTATTTGACCGTAAGTCCTCCAAACCTCTTTTAAATTCCGATTCTAATACTGGATCCCTTATTTCTTCTAAATCGACTCCTGTTTCTTCTTCTATCACATCAGACAAATCTTCACCCTCATAGAGGCTTTCAATGTATTCTTTCCACCTATCTGCTCTCTCCTCTGCATTTAACAGTGGAATTCCCGTTGCACTCTTAATGTTACCACCGTTGCTTTTAATGTCACCAAAGGTTGTTTTGACTTTCCTATATGCTGAGTCTGTACTTCCGACAATCATATCTTTTTCGATGTCTTCAAATTTTTCCTGCAGCCATTTCGTCTTAGCTTCCCTGCACTTCCTATTTATTTCATTCCTCAGCGACTTGTATTTCTGTATTCCTGATTTTCCCCGGAACATGTTTGTACTTCCTCCTTTCATCAATCAATTGAAGTATTTCTTCTGCTACCCATGGTTTCTTCGCAGCTACCTTCTTTGTACCTATGTTTTCCTTCCCAACTTCTGTGATGGCCCTTTTTAGAGATGTCCATTCCTCTTCAACTGTACTGCCTGCTGCGCTATTCCTTATTGCTGCATCTATAGCGTTAGAGAACTTCAAACGTATCTCGTCATTCCTTAGTACTTCCGTATCCCACTTCTTTGCGTATTGCCCGCATCTCGTGGTCGTGCGGTAGCGTTCTCGCTTCCCACGCCCGGGTTCCCGGGTTCGATTCCCGGCGGGGTCAGGGATTTTCTCTGCCTCGTGATGGATGGGTGTTGTGTGCTGTCCTTAGGTTAGTTAGATTTAAGTAGTTCTAAGTTCTAGGGGACTGATGACCATAGCTGTTAAGTCCCATAGTGCTCAGAGCCATTTTCTTTGCGTATTGATTCTTCCTGACTAATGTCTTGAACTTCAGCCTACTCTTCATCACTACTATATTGTGATCTGACTCTATATCTGCTCCTGGGTACGCCTTACAATCCAGTATCTGATTTCGGAATCTCTTTCTGACCATGATGTAATCTAATTGAAATCTTCCCGTATCTCCCGGCCTTTTCCAAGTATACGTCCTCCTCTTGTGATTCTTGAACAGGGTATTCGCTATTACTAGCTGAAACTTGTTACAGAACTCAATTAGTCTTTCTCCTCTTTCATTCCTTGTCCCAAGCCCATATTCTCCTGTAACCTTTTCTTCTACTCCTTCCCCTACAACTGCATTCCAGTCGCCCATGACTATTAGATTTTCGTCCCCATTTACATACTGCATTACCCTTTCAATATCCTCATACACTTTCTCTATCCGTTCATCTTCAGCTTGCGACGTCGGCATGTATACCCGAACTATCGTTGTCGGTGTTGGTCTGCTGTCGATTCTGATTAGAACAACCCGGTTACTGAACTGTTCACAGTAACACACCATCTGCCCTACCTTCCTATTCATAACGAATCCTACAGCTGTTATACCATTTTCTGCTGCTGTTGATATTACTCGATACTCATCTGACCAGAAATCCTTGTCTTCCTTCCACTTCACTTCACTGACCCCTACTATATCTAGATCGAGCCTTTGCATTTCCCTTTTCAGATTTTCTAGTTTCCCTACCACGTTCAAACTTCTGACATTCCACGCCCCGACTCGTAGAACGTTATCCTTTCGTAGATTATTCAATCTTTTTCTCATGGTAACCTCCCCCTTGGCAGTCCCCTCCCGGAGATCCGATTGGGGGACTATTCCGGAATCTTTAGCCAATGGAGAGATCATCATGACACTTCTTCAATTACAGGCCACATGTCCTGTGGATACACGTTACGTGTCTTTAATGCAGTACGTAGCATCAACAGGTTAGTGTTCATCACGAACGTGGTTTTGCACTCAGTGCAATGTTTACAAATGCGGAGTTGGAAGATGCCCATTTGATGTATGGATTAGCACGGGACAATAGCCGTGGCGCGATACTTTTGTATCGAGACAGATTTCCAGAATGAAGGTGTTCCGACAGGAAGACGTTTGAAGCAATTGATCGGCGTCTTAGGGAGCACGGAACATTCCAGCCTATGACTCGCGACTGGGGAAGACCTAGAACGACGAGGACACCTGCAATGGACGCAGCAATTCTTCGTGCAGTTGACGATAACCCTAATTTCAGCGTCAGAGAAGTTGCTGCTGTACAAGGTAACGTTGACCACGTCACTGTATGGAGAGTGCTACGGGAGAACCAGTTGTTTCCGTGCCATGTACAGCGTGTGCAGGCACTATCAGCAGCTGATTGGCCTCCACGGGTACACTTCTGCGAATGGTTCATCCAACAATGTGTCAATCCTCATTTCAGTGCAAATGTTCTCTTTACGGATGAGGCTTCATTCCAACGTGATCAAATTGTAAATTTTCACAATCAACATGTGTGGGCTGACGAGAATCCGCACGCAATTGTGCAATCACGTCATCAACACAGATTTTCTGTGAACGTTTGGACAGGCATTGTTGGTGATGTCTTGATTGGGCCCTATGTTCTTCCACCTACGCTCAATGGAGCACGTTATCATGATTTCATACGGGATACTCTACCTGTGCTGCTAGAACATGTGCCTTTACAAGTACGACACAACATGTGGTTCATGCACGATGGAGCTCCTGCACATTTCAGTCGAAGTGTTCGTACGCTTCTCAGCAACATATTCGGTGACCGATGGATTGGTAGAGGCGGACCAATTCCATGGCCTCCACGCTCTCCTGACCTCAACCCTCTTGACTTTCATTTATGGGGGCATTTGAAAGCTCTTGCCTACGAAACCCCGGTACCAAATATAAAGAGACTCTTCGTGCTCGTATTGTGGACGGCTGTGATACAATACGCCATTCTCCAGGGCTGCATCAGCGCATCAGGGATTCCATGCGACGGAGGATGGATGCATGTATCCTCGCTAACGGAGGACATGTTGAACATTTCCTGTAACAAAGTGTTTGAAGTCACGCTGGTACGTTCTGTTGCTGTGTGTTTCCATTCCATGATTAATGTGATTTGAAGAGAAGTAATAAAATGAGCTCTAACATGGAAAGTAAGCGTTTCAGGACACATGTCCACATAACATATTTTCTTTCTTTGTGTGTGAGGAATGTTTCCTGAAAGTTGGCCGTACCTTTTTGTAACACCCTGTATAATCGCCTGTATGCAGCTAAGGGAATTCATTTCATTGTAAAGAAAAACAATTTAACGAAAATCTGACCAATGGATGGCACTGAAAGCGTCAGAATATGCACACCAAACAGACCTGCGGCACACGGCTTTTCTTCAGCTCGCGCAATGACTGTGTCCACGAAGGATCGCCCGGTGCTTGTAAAGCTCTTTTGCATCAACGGTGACTGCGATGTGCTAAAGGTCTGGAGAAAATGGTTACAAATTTCGAAAAGACAGGTTCTTTTCAAGCGCAGTGTGGCAGAGGGAGGAAAACAGTTGGTTCGACGTCTGTCGAAGATGTGGCCACAGCATTGCACGAGGGATCGAGTGCGGTGCTGTGCACACAAGCAGTGCACGGGGAATTGCCTGAACGTTGGACAGGCCTGCTACATCGGTGCATGAAATCCTACGAAACATCCTGCATAGCTATCCATAAAAAATCATCCTTGTTGAAGCGTTGCTTCCATTTGACATGCCAACAAGAAAAATGTTCGCTCTGAAACTACTTGCTCGTATGGAAGTGGACAATGAGTGGTCATGGAATATTCTGTGGACAGATTAAGTCCATTTCCATCAAGGACATGCCAATATGCAGAATTGCAAAATATCGGTGTGGTATGCGTACTGTAAGAACTTCAGTACACACACCATCAGATTATTTGACTTGTCGCTCTAACGAAGTAGGCGAGTGTCAGCAATATGTCTCGGGGTCTTATCGTAGCGTGTTTATCTTCTGCCGTTAGGTCAGACGATAGAAATTCCGCTTGCACGCTTAGAGTAGGAGACTGACGGTGACCAACTGTAAACAGAACTCGATTAATTTTCACACACATTTATTAACTTGCTTCTGGATGCTATTTACAATTGACAATCTGAAGTTCCTTTGGTATTGGTACGTTAATCTTATTCTCACATATATCTCTGATACTTGACAAAAGTGTCTATACATTTATCTTCATGGCTATGTACAGGAATATGGTAATCTTATTAGGCGCAGACTGAAACTTGACTATAGACTGGTACAGACAAATGTAGAACTCGTACAGATTAATGCAGACTGGTACAAACTGGTGCAGACAAATGCAGACTGGTAAAGACTGATGCAGACTGTCTAATCGGAGGTCTGTACACTCGTTATAATACCTCGCGCACTCATGTATCACTGCGCGAATGTGATCCGTGAGGAGAAAAGGTTCTACGTTAGCAGCAATCTCATTGGCTGCGTTACATATTAATACGCGGATCGGCGGAAGCAGAATTTGGTCCGTCTCTATGGCAGCGCCATCTCGTAGTGCGGAGACGGACGAGCGCTGCGCCTGCGCTGTTGTGCTTAGCGGGGCGCGCTCTAGTGGGAAAGTTGTGTACGCGCTGACTACGTGGAACTATGTACACAACAATCGGCAACGGAAAATCCGCATGCGCAGCAACCATTACCGTTTCATTCCGCAGAGGTGACTGTGTGATGCGGGTTGACAACATCGTTTATCGTAGGACCGTATTTTTTCGAGAAGATGAGTTCTGCAGGACTTGTTACCTTGTCACTGGTAAACCCTACGAGAGTCTTTTGCGCACCAATATTCCAACTCTTCAACGGCGTGGACGCGTGGGTAGGATCATATTTATGCAAGATGGCGCTCCACGACACGGTGCACAGCCAGTGAACCGTCTGCTGCAAAGGCATTTCGGAAATGCTAGAATCTTCAGAAAATACTAACACAGCTAAACTGAAGGCACGCACTGCACAACGCATTCTGAACGTCGTCCCCGAGGCATTCCGATCTGTTGTGTAACATGCTGTTTCTCGATTTCAACTTGTGGCAAAAAATGCCGACAGCGAACTGAAAATGTCCTGCACCAGTCTCACGACAATTAGAAACCGATTTCATTACGCTTTTTACGCTTTTTTTGACTTCGGGAATTTTTCCCATCCAATGTGGTAGACATCCGACCTCGCCGTGGTGGATGGGCTGACGTAACTAATAGTGCACAACTGTTGACTGGTGAACTTGTGCAGTCATGCTCACTGAAGGGTACGGATGATGTAATGTGCAACTCAAACCATAACCGCCAAACTGCGAGTCGTCTGTCGTTTGCAGCCAACCCCATTAACATTAACACGCACACAGCGGCAGATATTGGTAACTTTCTCGTTCAGTTTTTTGTTCCATGACATTTCCCCCTGCGTCAACAATATGCTGTTCAAATCTGACGTCATTCTCTTTCTACAGCGTTTTTAAACTGCTGGAACTTTAATTATGAACACCCTATGCATACACAGGGATGGTCACGGCGTGTTAATCTGCACCAAGTGCGGACCGCGTGCTGGCCGAGGCCGGCGTGCCTCGGCTTTTCTCAGTACTTATAGGAAGTACTGGGAACAATGTGACATTTCACTTAGCTTCTTTTACAATGTGCATGTATGCACCTCTGAAGGAAGAGACATTACTGACGATCTATAACTGTACTACTCGCAAATATCCTCAAATTTACTTGCTTATTGCGAATTCTTTGACGTCTGCTGTATTAGGTACAGATTACACTACCTACACTCCTGGAAATGGAAAAAAGAACACATTGACACCGGTGTGTCAGACCCACCATACTTGCTCCGGACACTGCGAGAGGGCTGTACAAGCAATGATCACACGCACGGCACAGCGGACACACCAGGAACCGCGGTGTTGGCCGTCGAATGGCGCTAGCTGCGCAGCATTTGTGCACCGCCGCCGTCAGTGTCAGCCAGTTTGCCGTGGCATACGGAGCTCCATCGCAGTCTTTAACACTGGTAGCATGCCGCGACAGCGTGGACGTGAACCGTATGTGCAGTTGACGGACTTTGAGCGAGCGCGTATAGTGGGCATGCGGGAGGCCGTGTGGACGTACCGCCGAATTGCTGAACACGTGGGGCGTGAGGTTTTCACAGTACATCGATGTTGTCGCCAGTGGTCGGCGGAAGGTGCACGTGCCCGTCGACCTGGGACCGGACCGCAGCGACACACGGATGCACGCCAAGACCGTAGGATCCTACGCAGTGCCGTAGGGGACCGTACCGCCACTTCCCAGCAAATTAGGGACACTGTTGCTCCTGGGGTATCGGCGAGGATCATTCGCAACCGTCTCCATGAAGCTGGGCTACGGTCCCGCACACCGTTAGGCCGTCTTCCGCTCACGCCCCAACATCGTGCAGCCCGCCTCCAGTGGTGTCGCGACAGGCGTGAATGGAGGGACGAATGGAGACGTGTCGTCTTCAGCGATGAGAGTCGCTTCTGCCTTGGTGCCAATGATGGTCGTATGCGTGTTTGGCGCCGTGCAGGTGAGCGCCACAATCAGGACTGCATACGACCGAGGCACACAGGGCCAACACCCGGCATCATGGTGTGGGGAGCGATCTCCTACACTGGCCGTACACCACTGGTGATCGTCGAGGGGACACTGAATAGTGCACGGTACATCCAAACCGTCATCGAACCCATCGTTCTACCATTCCTAGACCGGCAAGGGAACTTGCTGTTCCAACAGGACAATGCACGTCCGCATGTATCCCGTGCCACCCAACGTGCTCTAGAAGGTGTAAGTCAACTACCCTGGCCAGCAAGATCTCCGGATCTGTCCCCCATTGAGCATGTTTGGGACTGGATGAAGCGTCGTCTCACGCGGTCTGCACGTCCAGCACGAACGCTGGTCCAACTGAGGCGCCAGGTGGAAATGGCATGGCAAGCCGTTCCACAGGACTACATCCAGCATCTCTACGATCGTCTCCATGGGAGAATAGCAGCCTGCATTGCTGCGAAAGGTGGATATACACTGTACTAGTGCCGACATTGTGCATGCTCTGTTGCCTGTGTCTATGTGCCTGTGGTTCTGTCAGTGTGATCATGTGATGTATCTGACCCCAGGAAAGTGTCAATAAAGTTTCCCCTTCCTGGGACAATGAATTCATGGTGTTCTTATTTCAATTTCCAGGAGTGTATGTGTGAAATACGAAAATTTGTACCGGACCAGTAATGGAACCCGCATTCCATACTTATCGCGAGCGGTCGCCTTATCAACTTTGGCTATCCGTGCATGCTCACTGGACTGACCCAAACCTCCATATGCCACACGGTCTACATCCCCTAAAGCTAATAATATTACTTGGATTCCCGCAATAGGGAGAATGAGACTACACATTCAACATTATTATTACCGTCGTCAATTTCCTCTAAATCGCTTGAGAAAGAATTAGTTCAGGTGTGCAGGTGACGAACACAGGCATCACGTTGAAGCACAACTGATCAGCATGGAACGCTGCACTGGTGCTGAACATCCAGTGCACTGCATGTGGGACAACAGTGTCAGTGAGGGCTGTCTCATGAGACGCCACGTAGCACAAATTTCAGGTCCAATTTATTCGTTACTGATCATAGTTAATGTGCTGCATCAAATTAAGTAAATCACTGCACTAGATTGTAAGAGTTTGAGAGGTGAAAACGCATTGTGTAGACTTTGTGTATGGCTCATTTTATGTCATACATTGCTCCGTATGAAATATAGCTGACCTACTGAAGTTGTATTTAAATCTGAGAGCAGAACGGTATCTATGTCTGTTCTCGAGATATTGGTTTTTATATCTACAAAAGTCTGCATGTAGTGCATCCAGTTCTGTTTATGTGCAACATGGATCATGATGTCGTAAAACCTGTTGTACTTCATAAACTGATCGAGATATGAAAGCAAGGTTTTTTTACAAATGATCGCACGCTAAACGATGCAGATTTTGGCGCGTGATTAATATTTGAAACCATTTTATCTCTCGAGATATTGAAGTAACTATCGTTTTCCTGATGGTACACTGTATTTTTAAATGTATTAATTTTTCATCAAAGAAGAATACTATGGCACTGAACACATGATTATATTACAGACACGCTAGGCGTCGTCCCTAGCTTTAATCGAAACATGTTTGTAGTTACATTACAAGAATTAGTTCCTAAGTAACTACATGTTTTAATTTTTTTAGTTTCCATTGCAAACTTTTTCTTATTTACATCCTTTAGAATGCTCTATAACCACATTTAATGGCATCAGCTTGCCAGCTAGTCCCTCTGAGAACAACACTGAAATGGTCTTTTTACGGAGGCGTTTGATACTCAGTTTTAGTTTCTTTTATAGTATGATATCAAGTACCACGTATAATTGTGTGTCATCATCAACACAACTCAGACGTCCAGTGAAACAATTAGAGCATACTGTGGTCAGTCCCACTAATCAAAGACGGATTAATAATTATGTAGCGACATAATTTGCTTTAACGTGTCCACTTCAACACTAATAATATGACCTACATAGATTCGCCACTTGATTGCCAAAATTCCGAAGATACTTTCGATAAGTTTGCATGCCCAAGACAGATAATAATTAAAAATAGTTTTACATGAAATCAACGAAAATAGACAGACGGAAAAGAACCTATAGATTAAGAAGGGGTTGTGCGATGTAACGAATGTTGGTAGACGTGTTTTTGCATCTGAAAGATGACGCGTATTCTAATTTCGCACCGACTGCGTAAGAGTCTCGCTAGTAGCTCCACTATGGGGATGGAAATCATGTCTGCTTCAGACACACGCTGTACCGGTGGTGAGCATCAGTTACCTTTGAGACAGGGCATGATGAGCTGATGTTAGTCAAGATTGCCTTCAAGGCGACAACATCTCACTGAGTTTGAAGGAGGTCGTGAATAGGACTACGAGAAGCTGACTGTTCCCTTCTGCGATACTGCAGAAAGACTTGGCAGGAATGAAGCCACTCTACATGACTGCTTGCAGCGGTGGTCACGAGAATGAACAGTCGCTAGGAGATTGGGCTCTGGACGGCCACGTGGCATTACCGAGAGAGAAGACCACCGTGTTCGTCGTATGACTGTGACGCATCGTACTGCATCTGAAGCAGTAATCCGAGCTGCAGTTGGCACCACAGTGGCACAACGAACTGCTACAAAGCGGTGACCTCAAGGACAGCTACGAGCCAGACGCCCTCTATCGTGCACTCCACTGACCCCAAACCACCGCCATTTGTGACTTCAGTGTGAGAGCTCGTTGGAGGGCAGGGTGCAGGTCTGTTGTGTTTTCTGATGAAAACGCGTTCTGACTCGTTTCCAGCGATGGCCGTCTGTGGTTTGGAGGAGACAGTTGAGGGCCTGCAACCCACCTGTCTGCGTGTTAGACGCACTGGACCTACACCCAGAGTTGTTCGTATGACGCCAGGAGCACTCCCGTGAGTATCCCACCCTCTCTGACAGGAAAACTGTGCGTCAGTCTGGTGATCGACCTGTTGTACTGCAATTCAAAACAGCATTCCAGCGGGTGTTTTCAACACCGACCCAGAGGACGGCCTCGGCGCTTGTTGGTGACGTCACGTCAGATAGGCACGGCGAACGACAGGTCTGGTGCAGGCAGAAACCCCTGGACGTGCTTATCACTATAAATCTCTTATTTTTGGACAAAATGTTTGGTATTGTTTTGGATTCTGCAGTTTTATTTAGATGAAAGACTTTCTTACTATCGTAAAACTACAAATGAAGATCATAGTTCTGTATTACTGAATCCTGTCGAAACAAACGTAGATCAATATGAGAAGATGCTTTGCTCCATTGCAAGCTTCGGAAATTTTACATTCAAGTAACTCTACTTACTTTTACTTTATTTGTTATCGAAACTTACCCCAACCCCCTTACAATGAACTCGTTTCTCTTATTTATTTATTTTCGTTTGACATCGTCACTGGAAATGTGTACTATTTCACATGTGTAAATGTCCAACTCTTGCCAGTCATTAGATTACAGTCGTGTTCAACGAAAGGAATTCTAAATAGGAAACAAAATAGCTTCATACATCGAAAATACTGCTGAGTTAAACTTTTTTAAACATGCACATTAGAAAAGATAAATAGTCCCCTCTTGCAACTGAAAGGAGAAACTTTATAAGATAAAAAAAAAAATATTTGATAAAACAAGTATCTCTCTTTTGCCTCTTCTTCTGTCCCCCACACCCTCCCCCAACGTGTACAATCGCAAGATATTTCATTAACATTCAGTGCTCCTCACCCCATAGTCAACCAAGATACCTAAAGAAGAGCACCAGTACGTTAACAGTTTCTTGTAAAAGCAACCCAGTACAAACGTAACTTCCTCAGATTTACAAATAAGGTAAAGAAGCACGAATTCTGTTGCTGCTGAACCATGAAGTTGTTTTTGTATGTCAGTCTTTAAAACAGGTGGAAATTTAAGTTCAGGAGTACACTATTTGTTAAGACGTGTAATGAATTGCACAATCAATTGATTGCAGAAATCTCTCAGAACAATGCGTATTGGTCAACTACCGCCAATAGTTTATTTTCCTGTGTCAGAGAGAGACACACCACCATTATGAGTATGCCTGCAACAGACCTGGCGTTCGCCGTGCCTAGCTGACGTGACGTCACGAACAAGCGCCGAGGCCTTACTTTGAGTCGGTGTTGGTGTTTTCCAACAGGATAACGCTCGTCCACATACCGCTGTTGTAATCCAACTGAAATCCGCTTTCGCAGTACAGAGCGGATCAGGATCAGGTTGTGGAAAGGGGCCAAGATCAGTTACTGTTAGTTATGCAAGAACACACACAACTTTATTGCTCAAACCAATGCACAATTTTCTCTTTAAAACAACAAAGATCAATTCACGGCTTAGGGCCCAAATAGCTTTTCCAGAATAAGTTTGAATAATTGCTTTTAAAACACCAGGATTTAAAGTAACGGCAGAAGGCCTTACTTAAACAAAATTACAGTATCTTCTCGGCTAAAGGCCGAAATAATATTTCAGATCAGCTAAGGAATTCTTTACAAGTCAAGAATTTACAAATTCCGGCTAAAGGCCATATTAAGGAAAATTCAAGTTAATTCTTCGGCTGAAGGCCCAATAAAAAGTTTTCTTCACATAAGAGGCTTTAAAGATAAGCTTTTACACAGTGCAACAGAAAAACATCTTAAGAAAACTTGAAGTATCTTGTCGGCTGAAACCCCAAACAACTACTCAAGAATAATTAAAGACAACCATAAGATAAACATTTACAGAACACGGCTGAAGGCCGTTTCAAGAATTTAAGATGATTAAAGGGAAACCTTACAGGCAAGGATTTACATATTAAAGCAACACATTCTGAAACAAACGCGGCTGAAGGCCTAAATGCAGAACAACAAGAATTTTAATAAAACACGCCTGAATTTCAATCATTAAAACAGCATTAATATACTAGAGAAGGCCAAGCACAGTACTTACAAGATTGCAAAAGGGGAAAACACAAACTAAAACCATAACAGAAAATACTCCAGGATCGGCCTGAGAAAGTGTCTTACGGGTGCAGCGAAGTGGGACAGGCAGCCCAGGCTTAAGGTCAGATAAGAGAAGGCAGCACAACCTAGGGACGGTTCACGACCGAACGACAGTCTCACCGATTTCCTACCGTCATGTCCAACTGCACAAACAATAATGAATATCGGCCGATGACGAGTAATCCAAAATACCTATACTTCGGACACGGCCTCACCAAGATCACAAGTTTAAAAGAATACAGAAAACACAAGTCACAACTGTCACATCACTACCAAAGAAGGCCGCGGGTTCGAGACAACACACACCACTTGTTATCACACACGTCCTCGACTGAGGAAAGGTCCACCAAAACGAAGAAATCGTAACCGTCGAGTTTTAAGAACAGGCAACTAATTACTCGAGGATACTGCTTCGGAGGAAAGCGAAAAGTCGCTCACACAGCTAGCGCCTCCAATGCAACAGCGCGTGCCCGCAGCCAAAAGCCCCAGCCTGCCTTCGCGCTGTGGAGACTACGTCGCTGCTCAGTTCCAACGAACCAACAAGGTCCAACCACATCCCGACCCGGGAAATGGTGTTCGTCCTGAGGAACCGAGGCGTCGTCGATGGAGATGACCGGCCGAGCAAACGACCAACGAAAGCGCACTTTCACCAACAGCGTTCCCGGTGAATGCTAACAGCATACGGACTCGACCTTTACTGGCTGCCAACTCTTTCCCGACTGATACTGGTGTCAGTGCTCAGCAGACCACATGTCGCCATCCCACGACCGGCCGACCAACGGCCTTCCGTCTGCGTCCACCACGGTCCCGGCGCGTACCTGCACGGTGTGGACCTGCCTGCTACTGACTGCAAACTCGTCCCACAGCCGAGTAACGACGAACCCGACTCAGTCCACAACCCAAAGGGGACAGACTCAGGGCAGACGGACTAACATGCGGCTGGCTGCCTTCCGAGTGACTCTGCCGACTCACTGCACCGACTCACTCCACCGACTCCGTCACACCGCCCCGTTCCCATCAGAGCAGAACCTGGAAATACTCGTGATCGCTCCGCAGATAGTAACACGACAACGCTGGTGATGCTACTCGCGGACAGCGAAGGTGAGCAAGGATAGTGGCGCCAGAAGACATTAACAGAAAAAAAAATTCTCGTCGTTTCAGAAATGCAGGAAGGACAGATCACAATCATGAGCCACGCTAGGCTCACCAACATGCTCTGCGGAGTGTCGACTTGTTGCCTCGACCTGCTCGATCACGATATCTGTCTCCAATCGAGTGCATCCCGGGCTACTTCAGCATCATCCAAAAACTGTGTTAACGGTCCCAGCACTGTCCGACCAAGTGCAACAGGCATGGAGCTCCATTCCACAAACCGACATCCGGCACCTGTATAACGATATGCATACACGTTTTCCAGCTTCCATTCAGCATTCTGGCAGTTAGACCGGTTACTAATTTACTAGTATTTCACATTTGCAATTGCTTGTCTCGCTCTTACATTAACCTACGATCTTGCAATTTTAATCACTTAAATACTCGTACGTTACCTCGACATGTGTGTTCCCGAAATTTCATCACTCCACATTAATTATTTTTTTGTGCTGCGATTTTTTTCCGTCGGTGAATGAAACCAACTGATTGCGTCCGCTTCGAAGCATCGCGCGTCGCACGGTGCCTCGAGCGTGTACGCTCAAGTAGGGTAATTCGACCACTGGCGATTGATATTTTGGCGGCGTTCGCAACAGTTCGTCCTCGTAGGACAGCGGCTAAAGCGGTGGAACGGTCGCGGCTCGGTTTCTGTCAGTGTGAGGATGGCAGTAAGTGGCTGCTCGGCGAGCCGGACAGGAGCCGCTCGGCTGCGCCGACAGAGCTCGGCGGGCCCGAAGCGTGGCAGCGCGGCCTGGAGAAGCTGTCAGCCAGGCGCGTCGAACAATGCCAGCCGCGCCGCAATTTGCGGCTATCTGGAGCCGTCCCGTCCCACCCCACCCCACGGCGCCCTTGTCTTCGCGGTTTGACAGCAGAGTGCGCTATTTGCAGCACAATGTGGACCAGGCTAGGGGCGGAGCAGGAGTGGGGGACCACAATCTACACGCCTCCTAAGGCTACACACACACACACACACACACACACACACACACCTAAAGCGGCTGCTGGCGGGCCGAAGCCCGGCCTGTCATTCGGCTTTGCTCGGTCCTTCTCGGAAATATCCCGAACAGCGCTACATTATACACTACTGGCCATTAAAATTGCTGCACCACGAAGATGACGTGCTACAGACGCGAAATTTAGCCGACAGGAAGAAGACGCTGTGATATGCAAATGATTAGCTTTTCAGAGCATTCACACAAGGTTGGCGCCAGTCGCAACACCTACAAAGAACTGACATCAGGAAAGTTTCCAACCGGTTTCTCAGACACAAACAGCAGTTGACCGGCGTTGCCTGGCGAAACGTTTTTGTGATGCCTCGTGTAAGGAGCAGAAATGCGTACCATCACGTTTCCGACTTTGATAAAGGTCGGATTGTAGCCTATCGCGATTGCGGTTTATCGCGTTGGTCGAGATCTAATGACTGTTAGCAGAATATGGAATCGGTGGCTTCAGGAGGGTAATACGGAACGCCGTGCTGGATCCCAACGGCCTCGTATCACTAACAGTCGAGGCGACAGGCACCTTATCCGCACGACTGTAACGGATCGTGCAGCCACGTCTCGATCCCTGTGTCAACAGATGGGGGACGTTTGCAAGACAACAACCATCTGCACGAACAGTTCGACGACGTTAGCAGCAGCATGGACTATCAGCTCGGAGACCATGGCTGCGGTTACCCTTGACGCTGCATAACAGACAAGAGCGCCTGTGATGGTGTACTCAACGACGAACTTAGGTGCACGAATGGCAAAACGTCATTTTTTCGGATGAATCCAGGTTCTGTTTACAGCATCATGATGGTCGCATCCGTGTTTGGCGACATCGCGGTGAACGCACATTGGAAGCGTGTATTCGTCATCGCCATACTGGCGTATCACCCGGCGTGATGGTATGGGGTGCCATTGGTTACACGTCTCGGTCACCTCTTGTTCGCATGGACGGCACTTTGAACAGTGGACGTTACATTTCAGATGTGTTACGACCAGTGGCTCTACCCTTCATTCGATCCCTGCGAAACCCTACATTTCAGCAGGATAATGCACGACCGCATGTTGCAGGTCCTGTACGGACTTTCCTGGATACAGAAAATGTTCGACTGCTGCCCTGGCCAGCACATTCTCCAGATCTCTCACCAATTGAAAACGTCTGGTGAGTGATGGCCGAGCAACTGGCTCGTCACAACACGCGAGTCACTACTCTTAATGAACTGTGGTATCTTGTCGAAGCTGCATTGGCAGCTGTACCTGTACACGCCATCCAAGCTCTGTTTGACTCAATGGCCAGGCTTATCAAGGCCGTTATTACGGCCAGAGGTGGTTGTTCTGGGTACTGATTTCTCATGATCCATGCACCCAAATTGCGTGAAAATGTAATCACATGTCAGTTCTAGTATAATATATTTGTCCAATGAATACCGGTTTATCATCTGCATTTCTTGTTGGCGTAGCAATTTTAATGGCCAGTAGTGTAGCATTATGGTGAGGCACTTTGCGGTCGACACAACTCTTTGAGTTCGGCAGCCTCGTACTGTGAGCGGTGTTTAACCTTCGTTACTTGTTCGTGGTATGAAGGTCGTTCACAAGTAAAGTGGCTGTTTGCACAAAAAGAGGCAGTCTAGCGATCTGTTGTCACAGTTCTTTGAAATGACTGGGAATGACAGAAGAGAATGATGAGAATTCACCGTTCACATAAGTGATGACACTGCTTATTTGCTACGAAACGACATTACAGTACGACACAGAAAAAATTTGAACTTTTTTATGACAATGAAGGAGCTTAAATTTACAACGGTCGACAGACAGGATTCAAGTTTCGTACATTAAGAAGCATGTAGTGCCAAATTTGCAGGCACGAAACACATGAAGAAATTGGTGGTACGAATAGTAAAAGTTCTGTAGTCGCATCCATTATTCCATTTTCAGTTGCAACAGTTTTCAATGGAAATGAACGAAGAGTACTAAGACTTCATATATTACTAAAGAATACGTTGGTTAAGTCAAGGGGACAGTCCTGAACGATTTTTCGATTTAAATCTCCCTATTGTTGAATTTATGAAGGGAAAAGGAGTGCAGGAACAAAAATTAGAACATCTGGAATGGATCGATGTCTTCGCATTTTCACTGGACGTGACTGCACACTGCCCACAGTAAGAACTTGCAAGATAACTTCTTTCTGATGTGATGGGAATGCGTTTAAAAAGTAAATCGCGTTGCAAAAGGGACTGGTTCTGACAAAGACGGGCCGGCCGCGGTGGCCGAGCTGTTCTAGGCGCTTCAGTCTGGAACCGAGAGACTGCTACGGTCGCAGGTTCGAATCCTGCCTGGGGCATGGATGTGTGTGATGTCCTTAGGTTAGTTAGGTTTAAGTGGTTCTAAGTTCTAGGGGACTGATGACCTCAGATGTAAGTCTCATAGTGCTCAGGGCCATTTGAACCATTTTTTGACAAAGACGGCCCAGCTCACTGGCGTGAAAGAAAGAGCGAGGTTTTAAGAATTTATTGTGGTCTTGCAAGAATTACAACGATAGTTTTATAAACGTTTTGAGGACACTGTCAATTTTACATCTGTTCCAGATGAAAGCGACTCTGTCCATACGCAGATATAACTGATTGACCTGCCGAGAAATTCTAGTCTCAATTGCAAATCTTTTTACCATAAAACTGTCCACGACGTCTACATTGCTTTCCTCAGATGGATTCTGCATATCTCCATAATGAGGTTGCAAAAGTGTTACAACATTTAGATGGACATATTTGTTTGAAAGACCTTTTCTCGATTACGAGACTCAATAAGTCGCAGAACCTGAGTGAAAAACTCTGCGAAACGATGTCTGTCTGTATCCCGACAGTTTATCTCAGATAAAAATTATATTATGTCACTAGCGGGCCAAAAAATAATATTGTTTTATGTGTGATCTATGTTGTTAAGAAATGTGAAATCTGTTTCCCGATATTCAGCATGAAAGGCATAAGACACCAACTACACCGTCTCCATGTATTCTACGCCAGAAATTCAAAGACTTCGTCTTTTATTTCATTATTTAGATATTAGTTAATTCCGGCCCCATGGCATTATCAAGCTACATTGCAGTCTCAAAAATTGCAATGCATACAGCACTGAGCATATACCATAGTATGAAAGAACAGTGACAAAATCCGTATAAGGGTCGCATTGATTTCTTTTCACTGACGGGAGTCACTTCTGATGTAGCTCTATGCCCATAACTATTACGGTTCTGCGAAACATTACGAACGCTATAACACGTTGCTTCCTCCACACAGATGTGTGGAATATACAAAGCGACAGAGTTGGATAAAAATACGGAAATGTCAAAAACAATACTCCGTACAATGTCTGAAACAGTGTAGGATAACTGTTGGCGTTCAAAAGATCTTCCACTCGTCTTGGAATGTACAAATATAGATCGTGTATGGATTTCAAGGGAATCTTACACCATTCTGCCATCAGAACAGTGGCACTCTCAGGTGACGATGATGAAGGTGGACAGCCATCAGGCACCGTTCTCTGCACAGCAGACCACAAAGGCTCCATAATATTGAGATTTGGTTACTGTAGTGGCCGCGGCAGATGTCACAATTCATACTCGTGCTCACGAAACCAGTCCTGAACGATGGGTGCTGCGTGAAGAGGGGCGCTATCGTCATCGAACACAGCATCACCACTGGGGAACGAACATTGTACCATGGCATGAACCTTACCAGTCAGAACGATCGCATAATCCTTGGCAGTAACTCGACCTTGCAGAATAACCATGTGGCCCTCGGAATACCACGATATGACTCCCCAAATCATCACCGAACCCCCGCTATGTTTCACTGCTGAGACGTAAACTCAGCCAGAAGTTCGAAAAAAAGTGTTAAAGAAGGCTCGTCCTACCAAACGTCTTACTGCCATAGCTTCATAGTCTAGGTTTTATGTCTTCGGCGTCACGTTTTCCCGTTATGGTCCTTTGCATCACTGAGTAGTGATTTTGGAATTCCAGCTCGCCTTGCAGTTCCCAGCTCATGGAGTCCCTTCGCGTTGTTTTGAAGCTCAAAGGATTCGCAAATGTGACATTCAGTTCTGCAGTGACTTCTTGCAGCTGTCCTCCCCTTTGCAAAAACAGACATAATGTTTGCAGGGATACCGCAGTCACTTTTCTATGCGATGTTACTTATAATCCGTCTTGATTGCAAAATATTTATGATCGGTTTCGGTTCCTCTAGAACCATCTTCAGATCTGCAAATTTCGTTTACAGGAGATGCTGCGTCACATTCAATGTGAACATTGCTGAGTGTGGACGGGCTACTCCTGTAACCGAAATTTGCAGATCTGAAGATGGTTCTAGAGGAACCGAAACCGGTCATGTGAATAAATATTTTGCAATTAAGACGGATTATAAATAACATTGTCCTCCTCTTCTTTTTCGTCAGAATCCTCTTCGCTGATCGCCTTTCACACGACCTTACATTTTCTTTCGCGTTGTGACTTTGCGGACGATGATTTTCCGCTTTCCTTGTGTGCAGTATACCAGGTGTAAAACTGTGAAACCGGAATTTGGTTGCAATAATTACACGTCTGTTGTTTCAAACTGATAAACTACACTTTCTTCCAAATAAATGGTTCAAACGGCTCTAAGCACTATGGGACTTAACATCTGAAGTCATCTGTCCCATAGCCTTAGAACTACTTAAACCTAAGACACATCCATGCCCGAGGCAGGATTCGAACCTGCGACCGTAGCAGCAACGCGGTTTCGGACTGAAGCTCATAGAATCGCTCGGCCACAGCGGCCGGCTTTCTTCAAAATAAAGTCCATTGCTATTTACGCATTTCTCCTACGTCTCCGGCAGGCTATGAATGCCCCGCCAAAAGAAATCAGTTCTTTTGATGCGAACCAGTCAGCGAGCCATTTTCGTACATTTTCATACGAATTGAAGCGTTGTTCAGCGCGACGCGAGCGTGTCCCAGTGATGCAAACAAATGATAATAGGACGGAGCCAAGTCTGGAGAATAAGCCGCATGCCCCAGTGTTTCCCAAACGAATGCCTCGCTCATTTCCCTGACCCGTTACGCTGTGTGTGATGGGGCGTTGTCATGGAGGAATATGACATTGTGTTGCCTTTTTCCCATATTCCGGTCGTTTTTCACGTAACGCTCGATTTAAATCGATCATTTGCTGTTGGTAGCGATCAGCGTTAACGGTTTCACCAGGTTTTAGCAAAAAATGGTTCAAATGGCTCTAAGCACTATGGGACGTAACATCTGAGGTCATCAGTCCCCCTAGACTTATAACTACTTAAACCTAACTAACCTAACGACATCACTCACAAACATGCCCGAGACAGGATTCGAAACCGCGACCGTAGCAGCAGCGCGGTTCCGGAATGAAGTGCCTAGAACCGCTCGGCCACAATGGCCGGCAGGTTTTAGCAGCCCGTAATAGATGACACCCCTCTGATACCACCAAACACAGAGCAATGTCTTCTTTCCAAGGCAATTTAGTCTCGCAGTGGATGTCTATGGTCTGCCTGGATTCAACCATGATTTACGACGCTTAGGATTCTCAAAATATATCCATTTTTCATCACCTGTCGCTATTCCATGGAGAAACGACTTTCTATTGTATCTAGTGAGCAGCATTTCACAAATGGGTCTTTCGGTATGCTTGTTGTCTTTCATTCAGTTAATGCGGAGCTCATTTTCCCACTTTCTGCACCTTTCCCATAGCTTTCAACCGAAGAGAAGGCTTTCTGCGTCACATTCAATTGTTCCGTGTGTTCCTGTTGAGTTTGAGTATCACCTTCATCCAGTAAGGCCTGCAATTCGTTGTCTTCGAACTTTTTCGGTGGTTTCCAGCGCTCGTCGTTTCTCACGTCAAAATCACCAGTTTGGAATTTTTTGAACCCCTCGAAACACTGTGTTTTCCCAAGGGCATGTTCGCCGAAAACTTCGACAAGCATTCGATGCGATTCTGCAGCAGTTTTCTTCAAATGATAACAGAAAACCAATGCTGTCCGCAAATCGTAATTCGTAGGCACAAATCACGACCTGTTTACGGGTTGGAAACAGATAGCGTTGTAGCTGCGCGGAGTAGCCGCGCGGCCTGGGGCGGCTTGTCACGGATCGTGCGCCTCCCCCCGTCGGAGGTTCGAGTCCTCCCTCGAGCATGGGTGTATGTGTTGTCCTTAGCGTAAGTTGATTTAAGTTAGATTAAATAGTAGTGTGTAAGTCTAGGAACCGATGACCTCAGCAGTTTTGTCCCATAGGACCTTACCACGAATTTCCAAATAGCCATGTACTGTGTGTTGACATTCGTCGTCAGCCGTTACAGGAAGCAGAGGGCGCTGCAGACGCTGTGTCAGGGGCCCTACACTGATAGCTAGCACCATCTACAGGGAAATTTCGGTTTCATACATACAGAACACAGCATGTTGTTATCAATGGAGAGACGTCTACAGACGTTAAAGTAACCTCTGGGCCACAGGGGAGTGTTATGGGACCACTGCTTTTCACAATATATATAAATGACCTAGTAGATAGTGTCGAAAGTTCCATGCGGCTTTTCGCGGATGATGCTGTAATATACAGAGAAGTTGTAGCATTAGAAAATTGTAGCGAAATGCAGGAAGATTTGCAGCGGATAGGCACTTGGTGCAGGGAGTGGCAACTGACCCTTAACATAGACAAATGTAATGTATTGCGAATACATAGAAAGAAGGATCCTCTATTGTATTATTATATGATAGCGGAACAAACACTGGTAGCAGTTACTTCTGTAAAATATCTGGGAGTATGCGTGCGGAACGATTTGAAGTGGAATGATCATATAAAATTAATTGTTGGTAAGGCGGGTACGAGGTTGAGATTCATTGGGAGAGTCCTTAGAAAATGTAGTCCATCAACAAAGGAGGTGGTTTACAAAACACTCGTTCGACCTATACTTGAGTATTGCTCATCAGTGTGGGATCCGTACCAGATCGGGTTGACGGAGGAGATAGAGAAGATCCAAAGAAGAGCGGCGCGTTTAGTCACAGGGTTATTTGGTAACCGTGATAGCGTTACGGAGATGTTTAACAAACTCAAGTGGCAGACTCTGCAAGAGAGGCGCTCTGCATCGAGGTGCAGCTTGCTCGCCAGGTTTCGAGAGGGTGCGTTTCTGGATGAGGTATCGAATATATTGCTTCCCCCTACTTATACCTCCCGAGGAGATCACGAATGTAAAATTAGAGAGATTAGAGCGCGCACGGAGGCTTTCAGACAGTCGTTCTTTCCGCGAACCACACGCGACTGGAACAGGAAAGGGAGGTGACAGTGGCACGTAAAGTGCCCTCCGCCATACACCGTTGGTTGGCTTGCAGAGTATAAATGTAGATAGATGTAGATGTACACCTGCTAAATCTTGGATACTGTACCCTCTGAAAAACCGAGCGAGTTGCCTCAGTGGCTAGCACACTGGACTCGCATTCGGGAGGACGACGGTCCAATCCCGCGTCCGGCCATCCTGATTTAGGTTTTCCGTGATTTCCCTAAATCGCTCCAGGCAAATGCCGCGATGGTTCCTTTGAAAGGGCACGGCCGGCTTCCTTCCCCGTCCTTCCTTAATGCGATGAGACCGATGATCTCGCTGTCTGGTCTCCTCCCCCAGACAATCCAGTCCAATCCAATCCTTCTGAAAAACCAAACACTTCGGCCACGTTAGTTACGAAAGCACCCAGGCACCCACCATAAGACCACCAACTATTTGCCCAGATTAGAAAGCACTGAGCTCCGGCATGATGCACTCACAACCACACAGAACGCTGTTCTGACCACGACTGGCGTTTGCAACGTACTAAAGACACTGCTTAGGTGCAGCTCGCGGTCAAATACAACACCGCAACTTGCATTTATGTTTAAGCATGCATTTCTTGCGCTGTTTTCGTATTTTTGTCCCATCATTGTATGAGCATTATAAATTTTTCAACTGTGAAGTAGCTTGACATTACTCGAGGGGACGAAATTAGCTGATGATTAAATAATGATAGAAAGTGGTTGTTTAAAAAATACGAGAGTCACCCAGAAAGTAATGCGCCACATTATTTCTGCAAGAATTATTTACTCCACACACAATGAAAACTATACACATGAAAGAATAAACTTGTATCCACTCACACTCTTTTTCCACGTAATGTCCCTCCGGCTCTATGGTCTTCCAACAGGTAGACAAGGCGAGTTATGCCCTGTCGGTACCCGTTATAGTCACGAATCCATTTCTTCACTACGCCAATTATGTTGTCATTCTCAAAACGTCTCCCACGAATGCTATCCTTTAGTGGCCCAAACATGTGGAAGCAATGCTGTGCCAAAGCCTAAGACCTTGACTGAGGGCGAATGGAAGAGGTCGTTGGTTTGTATAAGTCTCGCTGCACACAGTCTCCAACTTCTGGTCCAGTTTACTGAAACGTCGCGCAGGTGCGGTGATGATTTGGGCACCCGTATTGTGAAATCCCATGGGTCCCATGATTATCGTTTTACCGGAACATCCTCCTCTAGCATTCCCTTTCCTCGACAGCAGCTGTCGATTGTTGTTGTTGTGGTCTTCAGTCCAGAGACTGGTTTGATACAGCTCTCCATGCTACTCTATCCTGTGCAAGCTTCTTCATCTCCCAGTACCTATTGCAACCCACATGCTTCTGAATCTGTTTAGTGTATTCATCTCTTGGTCTCCCTCTACGATTTTTACCCTCCACGCTGCCCTCCAATGCTAAATTGGTGATTCCTTGATGCCTCAGAATATGTCCTACCAACCGATCCCTTCTTCTAGACAAGTTGTGCCACAGATTTCTCTTCTCTCCAGTTCTGTTCAATACCTCCTCATTATTTACGTGATTTACCCATTTAATCTTCAGCATTCGTCTGTAGCGCCACACTTCGAAAGCTTCTATTCTCTTCTTGTCTAAACTATTTATCGTCCACGTTTCACTTCTATACATGGATACACTCCATACAAATACTTTCAGAAACGACTTCCTGAAACATAAATCTATACTCGATGTTAACATATTTCTCTTCTACAGAAACGCTTTCCTTGCCATTGCCAGTCTACATTTTATATCCTCTCTACTTCGACCATCATCAATTATTTTGCTCCCTAAATGGCAAAACTCATTTACTACTTTAAGCGTCTCATTTCCTAATCTAATTCCCGCAGCATCACCCGATTTAATTCGACTACATTCCATTATCCGCGTTTTGCTTTTGTTGATGTTCATCTTATATCCTCCTTTCAACACACTGTCCATTCCGTTCAGCTGCTCTTCTAGGTCCTTTGCTGTCTCTGACAGAATTACAATGTCATCGGCGAACCTCAAAGTTTTTATTTCTTCTCCATAGATTATAATTCCTACTCCGATTTTTTCTTTTGTTTCCTCCACTGTTTGCTCAATATACAGTTTGAATAACATCGGGGAGACACTACAATCCTGTCTCACTCCCTTCACAACCACTGCTTCCATTTTCGATACCAGTATCATTTTCCGAATTTTGGACAGGTCAATATTGCCTCAGTTGGTTTTGTAAAAACTTTCATATAACTTTATACACAGTATATTATATTTTAAGACAAAATTTATGATAAGGAATTACTGTACAAAAAAATTTAATCTCGATGTTACAATCGATAAGTACTAGCTCTGAATTTACAGTTAAAATTATTTTTTTTAGAAACATTTGAAATTAAGATATATTTGTACACTTAAAATTTCTATTATTTATCACGCAATCCTGCACTGTTTACTATGTTTATTTCTGGATTCATTTATGAAATAATAATCGAAATTAATAATGTAACACCAACTAGTAGAAATTCATTTGTTAAGAAAAATTGTTAACCCTTATCAATATTGTTATTTCCGCAGTGTGTGTGAGTCGTAAGCATGCCTCAGATGTGATGGGACGCATTTTTGTATTTTTGTGCGAATAATGTAATTTCGAATTTGTCAATGTGAGAAATCAAGAGACTGTATCATACACTAAAATGTGAAAAAATATATTTACGAAAAATATATTCTGCAACAAAAATCTTCAAATTTATTTAATTTAGTCCAACCGTGAGGACCTAAGAGGTGACATTTTCAGCTTCAAGAATCAGACCCCTAGACAAGAAGAACTGGAGCCAACTCGACAAGCTAAGTAAACTAGGAAGTTTATTTTAACCTTCGCTCCTCTCAAATTTTTCATAAAAGACTTTGCTTACTGTGGACAACAGATGGAAGTAGGAAGGGGGGGGGGGTAGATTACACCCTGCAAGGTCGCATTACTGCCAAGAACCATGTGACCTTATTGGCTGATCGGGTACATTTCACGGTACAACGTTTGTGCCCCAATGGCGATGCTGTGCTCCAAGATGTCAGGAGCCTGTTGACACAACTCGCACCGTCCAGCGCTGGCTTTGTGAGCACGAGGATGACCTGTCTCATCTTCTCTGGCCACTACCTTCACTAGATCTTAATACTCCAGAATGAGATTTTCACTCTGCAGCGGAATGTTCACAGGAGAGCTTCTGTGAATTCTGGAAGGTAGGAGACGAGGTACTGGCAGAAGTAAAGCTGTCAGGACGGGGCGTGAGTCGTGCTGGGTAGCTCAGACGGCAGATCAGTTGCCCGCGAAAGACAAAGGTCCCGAGTTCGAGTCTCGGTCCGGCACACAGTTTTGATCTGCCAGGAAGTTTCAGATACTGTTGAGTCTTTGTGCTGTACTTTGGAGAGAAGGGTGCGTGAAAGCACTCCACCTCCATCATCGTTACCTGAATTTTCCAGTATTTTGGAGGAATAATGTTATAAAAATTCCTCGAAAACCATACAGCACCTCTATTTATCCATTCAGAGACGACTCGAGGGAACTTCACAGCAAACATAAACATAGCAAAAGCCTTGCAGACAAACAAAAATTACGCGAAGTGAAATGTAGTGTGAGGAGGATTATGCGAGAGGCGTTCAGTGAATTAGAAAGTGAAGTTCTAGGTACTGACTTGGCAGAAAATCCTAAGAAATTTTGATCTGATGTCAAAGCGGTAGGTGGATCAAAACAAAATGTCCAGACACTCTGTGACCAAAATGGTACTGAAACAGAGGATGACAGACTAAAGGCCAAAGCTGTTTCACAGAGGAAGACTGCACTATAGTTCCTTCTCTAGGTTGTCGCCCAGATGACACAATGGCATATATCGAAATAGACGACAGAGGGATAGAGAAACAATTAAAATCGCTCAAAAGAGGAAACGCCGCTGGACCTGATGGGATACCAGTTCGATTTTACACAGAGTACGCGAAGGAACTTGCCCCGCTTCTTGCGGCGTTGTACCGTATGTCTCTTGAAGAGCGTACCGTTCCAAAGGATTGGAAAAGGACACAGGTCATCCCCGTTTTCAAGAACGGGCGTCGAACAGATGTGCAGAACTACAGACCTATATCTCTAACGTCGATCAGTTGTAGAATTTTGGAGAACATAATGACTTTTCTGGAGACTAGAAATGTACTCTGTAGGAATCAGCATGGGTTTCGAAAAAGACGGTCGTGTGAAATCCAGCTAAAGCTATTCGTCCACGAGACTCAGAGGGCCATCGACACGGGTTCACAGGTAGATGCCGTGTTTCTTGACTTCCGCAAGGCGTTCGATACAGTTCCCCACAGTCGTTTAATGAACAAAACAAGTGCATATGAACTATCAGACCAATTGTGTGATTGGATTGAAGAGTTCCTAGATAACAGAACGCAGCATGTCATTCTCAATGGAGAGAAGTCTTCCGAAGTAAGAGTGATTTCAGGTGTGCCGCAGTGGAGTGTCGTAGGACCGTTGCTATTTACAATATACATAAATGAGCTTGTGGATAACATCGGAAGTTCACTGAGGCTTTTTGCGGATGATGCTGTGGTATATCGAGAGGTTGTAACAATGGAAAATTGTACAGAAATGCAGGAAGATCTGCAACGAATTGACGCATGGTGCACGGAATGGAAATTGAATCTCAATGTAGACAAGTGTAATGTGCTGCGAATACATAGAAAGATAGATCCTTTATCATTTAGCTACAATATACCAGGTCAGCAACTGGAAACAGTTAATTCCATAAATTATCTGGGAGTGATTTAAAATGTAATGATCATATTAAGTTGATCATTGGTAAAGCAGATGCCAGACTGAGGTTCATTGGAAGAATCCTAAGGAAATGCAATCCGAAAACAAAGAAAGTAGGTTACTGTACACTTGTTCGCCCACTGCTTGAATATTGCTCACCAGTGTGGGTTCCGTACCAGATAGGGTTGATAGGGGAAATAGAGAAGATCCAACGGAGAGCAGCGCGCTGCGTTACAGGATCATTTGGTAATCGCGAAATCGGAGATGATAGATAAACTCCAGTGGAAGACTCTGCAGGAGAGACGCTCAGTAGCTTGGTACGGGCTTTTGTTGAAGTTTCGAGAACATTCCTTCACCGAGGAGTCAAGCAGTATATTGCCCCCTCCTACGTATATCTCGCGAAGAGACCATGAGGATAAAATCAGAGAGATGAGAGCCCACACAGAGGCATACCGACAATCTTTCTTTCCACGAACAATACGAGACTGGAATAGACGGGAGAACCGATAGAGGTACTCTAAGTACCCTCCGCCACACACCGTCAGGTGGCTTGCGGAGTATGGATGTAGATGTAGATGTAGACTGGAATCTGTTTTTAATGTCAACGGTTTTCCTGCACAGTATTACGCATAGTAGTGCGTTGTATTGTTCGTGTCCTCATATTTTTTGTCTTCCCCCTGTACGTGACTTACAGATGTCATATTGAAACTCTGCTACATGTACATTATCTGCCGGAGGGGAAAGAAATTTTTCATGCGCACTCAGGAAACTTCAGACAATCCATACGAAACTTTTCGCATTCGCAACAGTGTTGTCGGCTAAGCGAAAAAATATGAGGCATTGCTTTGCGGTAGACTCTCATAAAACGGGCTGAGACTCTCGTAAAACGGGCTACGCGGCGAAAATAACTTCCATCGAGAGGTTCACAGTGGCTGTGAACCATACAAAACACTATTCAAAAGCCAGTGACTGATGATGGGTGGTTCTAGAGATATCGCCAACTTCATCGACAAATACTGGTAAAAAATAGGCAGCTAAGAAGGGAGAAATACGAGGCCTATCGTAAGGTAGGGAGCCGAAAGGTCGGAGGTCGACAGGGGTGCAGTGCAGCTCCTACCTCAACCCTCTCCCTGGCACGGAGCCCACCGCCTTAGTGCTTCCCCCGGCCGTCAATACTGGCGCAGCAGCTGAGGTCGCCGCATTTCCGGAGGCTGCGTCTCGCGACCCCCGCGCACCTCGGCCGCACGCTCACTGCGTGGCGCGGTGAATGGCTCACGCAGCTGCGTGGCGCGCGCCCGTGCATCACGCACGCCTCGCGCGTGTCGCGGCATTGTCGCCCGCGCTACGCCTACGCTGAATATCCGCACGCACTCCGGGACCTCCCTCTTTTTTTCTTTTTTTCTTTTTTTTTTTTGGTTTCGCCCCTCTGATATACCGTTCCCTGCGCGCCGGTTTTTATATTACTGGGCGTGCACGCTCTCGTAATGAAACGCTCAGGGTTTGTGCGAGCTGCGCGCACGCCGGGGCGTGTCGTAGCACACACGTCTGCACGGCCGCCGACGCTCTCCGAATTTCAGCGTTATGCTCCAGATTCTGCATCTGTATCAATATTCTGCAATTAAATGAGAAGTGCGTAACACAGAGTGTAAACCTGATACTCTTCCCCGATGTTCCACACACTCGTGAAGAGGCCTTAGCGGCGGTTTCGTCCAGTCCTTGCACAGAAAGATGGCGGAGGGACGGACAGAGGTTCAGGACACACTCTTGCTCTTGGGTCGGGAAGCTGCTCCTAAAGGCGGAAGAAGCAGCAGCAATGATCAACGGCATGAAGATGCTGAAAGCAATGGAAACCACTGCATTAAAGACACATAATGTGTATCCACAGTACATACGGCCTGTAACTGAAAAAGTTTAACTCTTCAGGCTTTACCAGCGGGATCTTGACATGTGGACTAATCGGATCTACTGCCGGAGGTTTGTGTCGCTCTGGCACAATATTTCGGCCACGTAACTCGTTGCCTTCTTCAGGTGCTACTTGAGACTGCCGTATTGGAGGATCTTGTCCAGTATTTATGCCCAAAGGGCGCTGGGTGCTCTCTTTGCCGTCCGCACCAGCCTGGCGCTGCTTGTAATGTGTTGTCTCTTCCCCGGTGCTACCTCGGACGGCCGCGCCCGACTTGGTCGCCATCTGTGGCAGCTCTCTGAGCCCCGTCCTGTGTGGGGCGGCCGGCCGCGATGGCCGTGCCGTTCTAGACGCTGCAGTCCGGAATCGCGGGACCGCTACGGTCGCAGGTTCGAATCCTGCCTCGGGCATGGATGTGTGTGATGTCGTTAGGTTAGTTAGGTTTAAGTAGTTCTAAGTTCTAGGGGACTGACGACCTAAGATGTTAAGTCTAATAGTGCTCAGAGCCACTTGAACCATTTGTGTCGGGCGTTCCGTTCGCGGTCCGCGCCCGCCTGGTGCAGCTCCTGTGGTTTTGGCCGTTCCCTGGTGCTCCCACGGACGTCCGCGCCCGGGTCGTCCACCATCCGGGGGGGGGGGGGGAGGGGGGACGCCTGGTGCTGCTCCTGAGGTTTTGGCCCTTCCCTGGTGCTCCCACGGACGTCCGCGCTGGGTCGTCCACCATCCGGGGGGGGGGGGGAGGGGGGGGGGCGCCTGTTGCTGCACCTGAGGTTTTGGGCCTTCCCTGGTGCTCCCACGGACGTCCGCGCCCAGCTTGTCCACCATCCGGGTGGGGGGTGGGGGGGGGAGCGCCTGGTGCTGCTCCTGAGGTTTTGGCCGTTCCCTGGTGCTCCCACGGACGTCCGCGCCCAGTTCATCCACCATCAGGGGGGGGGGGAGGGGGGGGCGCGCCTGTTGCTGCTCCTGAGATTTTGGCCCTTCCCTGGTGCTCCCACGGACGTCCGCTCCCGGGTCGTCCAGAATCCGGGGGGGGGGGGGGAGGGGGGGCGCCTGGTGCTGCTCCTGAGGTTTTGGCCGTTCCCTGCTGCTCCCAAGGACGTCCGCGCCCGGGTCGTCCACCATCCGGCGGGGGGGGGGGAGGGGGGGCGCCTGTTGCTGCTCCTGAGGTTTTGGCCGTTCCCTGGTGCTCCCACGGACGTCCGCGCCCAGCTTGTCCACCATCCGGGTGGGGGGTGGGGGGGGGGGAGCGCCTGGTGCTGCTCCTGAGGTTTTGGCCGTTCCCTGGTGCTCCCACGGACGTCCGCGCCCAGTTCATCCACCATCAGGGGGGGGGAGGGGGGGGGCGCGCCTGTTGCTGCTCCTGAGATTTTGGCCCTTCCCTGGTGCTCCCACGGACGTCCGCTCCCGGGTCGTCCAGAATCCGGGGGGGGGGGGAGGGGGGGCGCCTGGTGCTGCTCCTGAGGTTTTGGCCGTTCCCTGCTGCTCCCAAGGACGTCCGCGCCCGGGTCGTCCACCATCCGGCGGGGGGGGGGGGAGGGGGGGGCGCCTGTTGCTGCTCCTGAGGTTTTGGCCGTTCCCTGGTGCTCCCACGGACGTCCGCGCCCAGCTTGTCCACCATCCGGGTGGGGGGTGGGGGGGGGGAGCGCCTGGTGCTGCTCCTGAGGTTTTGGCCGTTCCCTGGTGCTCCCACGGACGTCCGCGCCCAGTTCATCCACCATCAGGGGGGGGGGAGGGGGGGGCGCGCCTGTTGCTGCTCCTGAGATTTTGGCCCTTCCCTGGTGCTCCCACGGACGTCCGCTCCCGGGTCGTCCAGAATCCGGGGGGGGGGGGGAGGGGGGGCGCCTGGTGCTGCTCCTGAGGTTTTGGCCCTTCTCTGGTGCTCCCATGGACGTCCGCGCACGGGTCGTCCACCATCCGGGGGTGGGGGAGGGGGGGGCGCCTGTTGCTGCTCCTGAGGTTTTGGCCGTTCCCTGCTGCTCCCAAGGACGTCCGCGCCCGGGTCGTCCACCATCCGGCGGGGGGGGGGGGAGGGGGGGCGCCTGTTGCTGCTCCTGAGGTTTTGGCCGTTCCCTGGTGCTCCCACGGACGTCCGCGCCCTGGTCGTCCACCATCCGAGGGGGGGGGGGGTGGAGGTGGGAGCGCCTGGTGCTGCTCCTGAGGTTTTGGCCCTTCCCTGGTGCTCCCACGGACGTCCGCGCCCGGGTTGTCCACCATCCGGGGGGGGGGGAGTGGGGGGGGCGCCTGTTGCTGCTCGTGAGGTTTTGGTCCTTCCCTGGTGCTCCCACGGACGTCCGCGCCCAGCTCGTCCACCATCTGCTGGGCGCGGACGTCCGTGGGAGCACCAGGGAAGGGCCAAAACCTCAGGAGCAGCACCAGGCGGCCGCGAACCGCGAACGGAAGGCCCGACACAGGACGGGGATCAGAGAGCTGCCACAGATGGCGACCAAGTCGGGCGCGGACGTCCGAGGGAGCACCGGGGAAGAGACAACACTTTACAAGCTGCGCCAGGTTGGTGCGGACGGCAAAGAGAGCACCCAGCGCCCTCTGGGCATAAATAGTGAACAAGATCCTCCAATACGGCAGTCTCAGGTAGCACCTGAAGAAGGCAACGAGTTACGTGGCCGAAATATTGTGCCAGAGCGACACAAACATCCGGCAGTAGACCCGATTATTCCACATATCAACTGAAAAAGTGTCTCGATGATCCATTGGCAAATGATTCCGGTCTAGTCCCCCATTCGGATGTCTGGGAGGGGACTGCCAAGGGCGAGGTGACCATGGGACAAAGATTGACTAACCAACAAAAGGATAACTTTCTACGAATCGGGACGTGCACTGTCACATGTTTGAACGTGGTAGGGAAGCTATAAAATCTGAAAATGCAAATGCTAAGGGTTAATCCACAAGTAGTCGGGTCACTGAACTCAAGTGGACAGAAGACAGGGATTTCTGGTCAGATGTGTATGGAGTACTGTCAACAGCAGCAGAAAATGGTAGAACGGCAATAGGGTTCATTATAAATATCAAAGTAGGGCAGAAAGTGAGTTACTGTAAACAGTTCAGAGATAGCGTTGTTCTCATCAGAATCGACAGCAAACCAACACCGACATCGCAAGCCGAAGACGAAGAGATAGAGAAAGTATATAAGGATATTACACTGGTCATTAGAGCTAACTCTAATAGTCAGGGGAATTGGAATTCAGTTGTAAGGGGAGGAGTAGAAGAAAGGGCTACAGGAGGATATGGGCTTGGTGCTATGAATGACAAGTGAACACACTAACTGAGTTCTGCAGTAAAATTCAGCCGTAATAGCGAACACTCTGTTCAAGAATCAAAAGAGGAGGAGGTATACTTCGAAAAGGACGGGAGATACAGGGAGATTTCAGTTAAATTACATCATGATAGGCAGAGATTCCGAAATCAGATACCAGATTGTCAAGTGTAATCAAGAGCAGATATAGACTCAGATCACAATTTAGTAGTTACGAAGAGTAAGCTGAAGGTTAAGACTAGTCAGCAAGAATCAACGTGCCAAGAAGTGGGATAAGGAAGTACTAAGGAATGAAGAAACATGCTTCAAGTTCTAGGCTATAGATACTGCGATACTGAATAGCTCAGTAGACAGTTCACTTGAAGAGAAATGGACAAATCTAAAAAGGGTAATCACAGAAGTTGGAAAGAAACACACAGGTAACTCCGATGAAAACACAGGTAACACGAGAAATACTTCAGCTAATGTGTGAAAGAACGAAGTACAAAAATGGCTCAGGGAAATTCAGGAATACAGATATGCAAGTCACTTAGCAATAAAATAAATGGGAAGTGCAGGGAAGCTAAGGCGAAAGCGATCACGAAAAATGAAAATAAATCAAAAAAGAAATGATTGTCTGAAGGACTGACCCTGCATACAGAAAAGTCAAAACAATCTTCGGTGAAATTAAAAGCGAGGGTAGTAACATTGAGAGTGCGACGGGAACTCCACTGTTAAATGCAGAGAAGAGGGCGGATAGGTGGAAAGAGTTCATTGAAGGCCTCTATGAGGGGGAAGTTTTGTCTGTTGATCATTGGGGGAAGTGACAACAAAACGACTATTAATGTTGGTGTGTAGAATGTATGAGTCTGGCCGTATACCACCTAACTTTCGAATTAACATCATCCAGTCAGTTCCGAAGTCTGAAAGAGCCGACAAGCGCTACAATCATTGCACGATCAGTTTAACAGCTCGTGCTTCCAAGTTACTAACAAGAATAATATACAGAAGAATAGAAGAGAAAATTGAGGATGTGTTAGATGACGATTAGTTTAGCTTTAGAAACGATAAAGATACCAGACAGTCAGTTCTGACGTTACGGTTCATAATGGAAGTAAGACTAAAGAAAAATCAAGACGCGTTGATAGGATTTGTCGACCTGGAAAATGTGTTTGACAATGTCAAATTGTGCAAGATGTTCGAAATTATAAGAAAAATAGGGGTAAGCTATAAGGAAAGAAGAGTAATATACAATATGTACAACAGCCGAGAGGGAACAATTAGAGTGGAAGAAAACGAATGAAGTACTCCGGTTAAAAAGGTTGTAAGACAGGGATGCAATCTTTCGCGCCTGCTATTCAATCCATACATCGAAGAAGCAACGACGGAAATAAAGGAAAGGTTCAAGAGTGGAGTTAAAATTCAAGGTCAAATGATAGCAATGATAAGGTTCACTGATGATATTGCTATCGTTAGTGAAAGTGAAGAAGAATTAAAGGATCTGCTGAGTAGGATGAACAGTAATGAGTACAGAATATAGATTCAAATGGCTCTAAGCACTATGGGACTTACCATCTGAGGTCATCAGTCCCCCTAGACTTAGAACCTAACTAACCTAAGGATATCACACACAATGCCAGAGGCAGGATTCGAACCTGCGACCGTAGCAGCAACGCGGTTCCGGACTGAAGGGGCTAGAACAGCTCGGCCACAGCGGCCGGCTCAGATTAACTCTAAGGAAGTCGAAAGTAATGTGAAGTAGCACAAAGGAGAACTGCGAGAAACTTATCAAGATTGATGGTCACGAAGTAGATGCATTTCAGGCATTCTGCTACCTAAACATCAAAATAACCCATGACGGACAGAGCAAGGAGGACATCAAAAGCAGATTAGCTATGGCAGAAAGGGCATTCGTGGTGAGGAGAAGTCTATTAGTATCAAACATTGGCCTTAACTCGAGGAAGAAATTTCTGGGAAAGTACGTTTGGAGCACAGCATTGTATGATAGTGAAGCATGGACTGTAGAGAAAACGGAACAGAAGAGAATCGAAGCACCTGAAATGTGGTGCTACAGACGGACGTTGAAAATTCGGTAAGGAATGAGGAGTCTCTCCGTAGAATCGGCGAGGAAAGTAATGTATGGTAAGTACTGACAAAAAGAAGGGATAGGGCGGCAGGACATCTGTTAAGACATCAGGGTACAACTTTCGCGATTCTAGGGTAAAAACTTTAGAGGAAGACAGAGATTGGAATATATCCGGCAAATAACTGAGGACGTAGGTTCCAAATGCTACTCTCAAATGAAGAGGTTGGCACAGGAGAGAAATTCGTGACGGGCTGCATCAAACCAGTAATAACCGTACGTGGCATGGCGGAGGGTTTGACGTACCCCAAAAGTCATTTCGTTTCCTGTCCCACTCGCATACAGAGCGAGAGAGAAACGACTGTCTTAAAACCTCCGTATGAGTCATAATTTCTCTTATACTACAGGGTGATTCAAAAAGAATACCACAACTTTAGGAATTTAAAACTCTGCAACGACAAAAGGCAGAGTTAAGCACTATCTGTCGGCGAATTAAGGGAGCTATAAAGTTTCATTTAGTTATACATTTGTTCGCTTGAGGCGCTGTTGACTAGGCGTCAGCGTCAGTTGATGCTAAGATGGCGACCGCTCAACAGAAAGCTTTTTGTGTTATTGAGTACGGCAGAAGTGAATCGACGACAGTTGTTCAGCGAGCATTTCGAACGAAGTATGGTGTTAAACCTCCTGATAGGTGGTGTATTAAACGTTGGTATAAACAGTTTACAGAGAATGGGTGTTTGTGCAAAAGGAAAAGTTCTGGACGGCCGAGAACGAGTGATGAAAATGTAGCACGCATCCAGCAAGCATTTGTTCGCAGCCCAGGAAAATCGACTGGCAGAGCTAGCAGAGAGCTGCAAATTCCACAATCAACTGTATGGAGTCCTACAAAAAAGGTTAGTTATGAAACCTTATCGTCTGAAATTGGTTCAAGCACTACCTGTACGTCAACTACCCGAGGCGATGGATCGGCCGCCAGGCAGCCCGTGACAGAGCACTTCATCACTGGCCTCCAAGAAGCCCTGATCTTACCCCCTGCGATTTTTTCTTATGGGGCTATGTTAAGGATATGGTGTTTCGGCCACCTCTCCCAGCCACCATTGATGATTTGAAACGAGAAATAACAGCAGCTATCCAAACTGTTACGCCTGATATGCTACAGAGAGTGTGGAACGAGTTGGAGTATCGGGTTGATATTGCTCGAGTGTCTGGAGGGGGCCATATTGAACATCTCTGAACTTGTTTTTGAGTGAAAAAAAAAACCTTTTTAAATACTCTTTGTAATGATGTATAACAGAAGGTTATATTATGTTTCTTTCATTAAATACACATTTTTAAAGTTGTGGTATTCTTTTTGAATCACCCTGTATATTAGTGATCCTTACGCGAAACGTACATTGGCGGCAGTGGGCTCGACCTCCAGTCGGCCTCAAATGGTCGTTTCCTAAATTCCGGCAATAGTGCCTCGAGATAAGAACTTGACAAGCTGACCCAGTCAATAAGGCGCTGGTACGTCTGGCCCTTACGAAAGTAATTATTCCGATATCATCCTGAGGGACACCGTTACAAATTCTGTCCAACTGGCGTGTTAGATCGCCAAAATTTTCCCCACGTTCTCATGTGTGCGGGCGGGCATTATCTTGCTAAAATGTAAGCCTTTTTCAAGCGCCAGTTTTTTTCTTTCGGAGGACGAGTTATTGTGCCGGCGCTTGGGAGTAAACACACAAAATTCAGATGAAAGTTTGAACGCGTGTGTTTGGAAGTTAGCAACCAAGCATTTGCATTCTGGTGCGAAGACTGCGGAGATTGCGACTTTCCTGGCAGTGAGCAGCTTCAACGAAGGGTATTCAGCAATTCTGAAGACCACGACAACGATGGACGTCACCCTGGGACTCTATTCGACGCAGTTAGCCAAGCATTCGGACGACCACCGGATTCAAGCGGCAGAAAACCGCTTGTCACAGCCGCACGAGCGGCTCTAGAGCAGCGCAGGATGGCCCAGATTCAGCAGAACGCCCTATATGAGGAAGAGGAAGGAGTAGTTTAGGACCAGGAATAACAGATTGAACGTAGGTTGCATAATATTGCATTTATACGTAATCAAAACTTCAAACGCGTTTTTCTCGAAATGACTTTCCTTTTATCGTGCGGTGCGGTAACTTCAAATCTACTAAACCGTTTGGCATGATTCTTTATTCCCGACGAAGCTAACTAAATTGCCTAGGAGTTGTACTATTTTTATTTTGATCCATCAACTATAAATATTTTTACTTGGCAGACGAAGTCGAAAAATCGATGAAAAAACCCTATTTTTTTCAAATGGCCGCCATTTTGTTTCATATGGTCCAAATAACTTAAGGGAGGTACAACTCCTAAAGAATCTTATATACTTCGGTAACGTCAACTCAATTTTGATTTCAGACTAGCCGGATGACCTGTGACATACCGCGCGTGGAGGGCTACATCAAAATTTTGTTTCGTTCCGACGACACCTCCGCCATTGCTAATTAATACACTAAACAGATTCAGAAGGATGTAGGTTGCAGTAGGTATTGGGAGATGAAGAAGCTTGCACAGGATAGAGTAGCATGGAGACCTGCATCAAATCTCTGGACTGAAGACCACAACAACATCCCTCATGAGGACAATCAACAACTCTGTCAATCAATGCGAAGCCGAATAACTGCTTGCATAGGGGCCAGAGATGGATCAACGCGTTATTGACTTGGTCAATTTGTGAAGCTCTTTCTCTGGAACAAACTATCGTGTACTTTTGAAATTGTAATGATTTTTTTATCTTTACATGTACATCACATTTTCCATTTTCTTCTTAGAGTGTGTTTGGTACAGGAATCGCCAGAATTTTACGGTTAATCTGTGTGCTATTTGGACGTTTTACATACAAGAGTCGTGTTGTCTCGCGTACGTCAACTTTGGAGCAAGTTTCCAATTGCCCCACTATTTCGCTCTGGAGCTGTGAAAAAATGCTTCAAATGGCTCTGAGCATTATGGGACTTAACATCTGAGGTCATCAGTCCCCTAGACTTAGAACTACTTAAACCTAACTAACCTAAGGACATCACACACATCCATGCCCGAGGCAGGATTCGAACCGTAGCAGCAGCGCGGTTCCGGACTGAAGCGCCTAGAACCGCTAGACCACAGCGGCCGGCGTGAAGCTGTGATACACCTGTTATCTGTACTGCAGCAGAACTACGCTAGCACAAATCCCACAACATGTATCTCTTCTATCAATGCGTCACTCACTTTGCACGGTTGTCTTGGCGTGGGACGACATGTGTAATTTAATTTTTTAAGTCCCCCCGCAATTTTGCGTAGGCTCGTTCAGGGGAAATCCAGGGTGGTACATTCTGCACAAGGGTCTGGAGTTGAGACACGTGACGTGCAGTCCTCTCATCCTAAAAATTGCGAATAGGTAGCGGGGTTCGCCGAGGCAGAAGCGAGCGTCTCCCGTGTAATTGAATCGGACCGGTGGCGGAAGAGGCGCGACCGGAGGGACACGGCGCGACATTTAATTACGGGAGTGCAGATAATCCGGGAAGCCGGCCCTTCCGCGCATTCGTCATGCTCCTCTGGGTGCAGGGGTATCGCGCCGTGCCGGAGGAAGTGAGGTCGCTGTTGGTTTTAATCTCTGCTGATCCTGTTAGCAGCAGGCAGGGGAGGCGTGCGGAGGACGCAGCTCCACCGATCGTCCGCACAGGAGAGCAGCTGAGAGCGCGCGCGCCGAGGCAAGGCCGCTCGTCCACATCTGCCTGATCTTGGCCATACCATCCGGCAAAGCGAAATGAACACAGAGTCATCCACAAGTACGTCCGGGGCTCCAGAAGACGACTGCCCGAAAACTGCAAGACGTACAGAGAAACGACACATAACAGTCGATAGTTTCGTTTGGCAATACGCGCCGTGGCATATTTGCAACCGCACCACTAGGGTGTGGGCGTGTCAAACATGATATACCGGGTGATCAAAAAGTCAGTATGAATTTGAAAACTTAATAAATTACGGAATAATGTAGATAGAGAGGTAAAAATTGACGCACATGCTTGGAATGACATGGGGTTTTATTAGAACAAAAAAAAAAAAAAAAAACACTCCATATTGCTAGACACGTGAAAGATCTCTTGCGCGCGTCATTTGGTGATGATCGTGTGCTCAGCCGCCACTTTCGTCATGCTTGGCCTCCCAGGCCCCCAGACCTCAGTCCGTGCGATTATTGGCTTTGGGGTTACCTGAAGTCGCAATTGTATCGTGATCGACCGACATCTCTAGGGATGCTGAAAGATAACAACGACGCCGATGCCTCACCATAACTCCGGACATGCTTTGCAGTGCTGTTCACAACATTATTCCTCGACTGCAGCTATTGTTGATGAATGATGGTGGACATAGTGAGTATTTCCTGTAAAGAACATCATCTTTGCTTTGTCTTACTTTGTTATGATAATTATTGCTATTCTGATCAGATGAAGCGCCATCTGTCGGAGATTTTTTGAACGTTTGTATTTTTTTGGTTCTAATAAAACCCCATGTCATTCCAAGCACGTGTGTCAATTTGTACCTCTCTATCTACATTATGCCGTGATTTATTCAGTTTTCAAATTTGTACTGACTTTTTGATCACCCGGTACATCGAATCCATAATTAAAATTCCAGTTTTAAAACATTGTAGACAGAAAACCGCTACTTATAATCACGTCAAATTCGAATGGCACATTACTGACGCAGGGGGAAAGTGTAACACCACAATAGGTAACTTCCTGGCAGATTAAAACTGTGTGCCGGACCGAGACTCGAACTCGGGACCTTCGCCTTTCGCGGGCAAGTGCTCTACCAACTGAGTTACGCAAGAAGTAGAGCTGTGAGGACGGGGCGTGAGTCGTGCTTGGGTAGCTTAGTTGGTAGAGCACTTGCCCGCGAAAGGCAAAGGTCCGAGTCTCGGTCCGGCACGCAGTTTTAATCTGCCAGGAAGTTTCATATCAGCGCACACTCCGCTGCAGAGTGAAAATCTCATTCTTCTACCACAATAGGTGTCGTTACATGACTACAAATGAGTGCAAAAACAAATGGTTCAAATGGCTCTGAGCACTATGGGACTTAACTTCTGAGGTCATCAGTCCCCTAGCACTTAGAACTACTTAAACCTAACTAACCTAAGAACATCACACACACCCATGCCCGAGGCAGGATTCGAACCTGCGACCGTAGCGGTCGCGCGGTTCCAGACTGTAGCGCCTAGAACCGCTCGGCCACCCCGGCCGGCAGTGCAAAAACAAATCTTCATACTACTTGACATGTAATATTGTAAATTTTAATCAATCTTTATGCAACTAATTAATCTCTGCTCCGAGAATTGCATGCCTGTAAAAACAATATGGATCGACACATTTCTTTTCAGTCTCATGAGCACGTCCTGTGTCCTGATTTCCATTTCTCACCCTTCCTGAAAGTGTGTGGTCAAGTGTGAATGAACTAAATGAAGTAGCAGACGGACCAGAGAAGTCGTGGGTTTCCTAATCTTCTACCAACTTAAACGGTGTCGGTGGATGGCAGAGAGCAGGAACAGGAGGGCTTGGCCAAAGATGAGTAAAGCAAACACGTTTTTCGTAGCAGAGGTTGGTCATGGGCCTCCCCCACCACCTCGGGCGGTTCGGATAGGGCTCCATGTGACGGTTACAGGGAGTTGTTCGGAAGACAGGAATAATTTTAATCTCAACAATTGCTTCTTCTAGCTGTTTTGAATTAACATTTAGGTTCCGGTAATAATTTTGTTTCAGTTAATCAGTGGCGTAATAAGATGAGTTCCGTCAGTCGCGACCACGCGGTCCCTAGATTCAAATCGTACCCCAAGCCTTATCAATTTTGGCTTGCCATATTATTGTATTTGTGGTGGACTTTTAAATTATCGAGCGTACATTTGGCAAGGAATGAATCGATTTCATTGGAAGCGGCTCACGCAAAGTCATGCAGCCACCGAAAATCCTGCTCGATGCCAACCACGAGGTATGTACAACACTTCTTGCAAAAATGCTATCAACAATTTCGGCATGTGGATTTAGGGCACGTAAGTGTTTGTCTTTCGAAACTGAGCAGTGGCCACGTGCTCTACAGATCTCCCCCACCCCACAGGACTCGCCAGATTAAGGCGAACGTGAGGCCATAGGTTCGTTTATATAAATGTATCGAGAATGTTTCGTCTATCTATTAAATACAAAAGACTAATGTTATCATGCGAAATCTTAGCCAAAATAAATATTTCATTATTTGAAGCTATTTCGGTGCTCGTTTAATTTATCCCTTTTCAATAGTCTGAAAATAGAGTCACATTTACTTCATTAATGATTATGCTACTAAAATACGTAGTTCTTGGCACAAGTGTAGCTAACGGGACGTAGTTTTCTCTGGTTGCCCCATAATTATTCATTGCGTTATCCGTTGCGACCTTTTAAACTTAATATGTCAAGTGATTGTTCCCTACAATTTAGATGGGCCTAAATCCCTTTTCAAACAACAGGCAAAGTTATTCAGAGAACCTTACCTTACGTTACAGTTAAAAAAAAAACCTTTAACAAAAATCTGACCAATAGACGGCGCTGCAGGGTTAAAATATGCATATCAACAGACGACCGACACACGGCTGTTCCTGAGTTTCTGTCCGAGACTGTCACCATGAAGGATGGAACGCTGCTGGTAAAGTCTTCTTAGAAGACAGGTGACTGTATTCCAGTAGCCCTGGATAAGTTCCGAACGCTCAGGGGTATGCAGAGAGTGGTGAATTGCCCGAACGTTGTCAGCGAGAAATGCATAAAATCCTACGAAATATGGTGCATTGCTTTGCGTACGAACTCGCCCGTTTTCAGGAGCTGCTTCCTGCTGACCAGCCAGCAAGGCAAACGTTCGCTCTGGAACTACTTGTGAAACGTGGGACTTAGGGAAAGCAGGAAAGGTGTGGACGGGGCCTAATCAGTTACCGTTTATTGCACAGAAACACATACACCTTACTTTTTTCTAAAAAACAGACTTTCAACTATCAGTTTCAAAAGATTTTACTACACTGGCGGCTGAAAGCCTGATTAGAAGAACTGCAAATTATTGTCGCCTGAAGGCCACAAGCAATGTTACACATAATCAACGACTAAAGACCTGATTAAGAAGGTTCAAAATTATTCGTCGGCTGAAGGCCAGAAGTTATTTCAGAATACACTAGGGCTGAAGGCCTGAATTACAAATAAGGTGGACAATTACACTTTAAAAAAACTAAAACCTTTTCTAATAAATAGCTTGTTACAAGCTACAGTGACGGCTGAAGGCCTCAGCAAAACGGGATTGAAAATTATTTGTCGGCTGAAGGTCACAAGCAATGTTACGAACAATTAACGGCTGCAGGCCGGAATTACTAGTGGGGAAGGCAATAACATGTTAAAACATTAGGGTAAATTTTAAACAATTGTGACAACTTGTCCAAATAAGACGTAGTGATCCACGGACAGTGATCCTTGGATCGACCTGAGGAAGGTGACTACAGCTGTGTAAGCGGTGAGACAGGCAGCCAAGAGTTGTACTCCTGTAACAGGATGGAAACTCACGAGGAAGGTGACTACAGCTGTGTAAGCGGTGAGACAGGCAGCCAAGAGTTGTTCTCCTGTAACAGGATGGCAACTCACGAGGAAGGTGACTACAGCTGTGTAAGCGGTGAGACAGGCAGCCAAGAGTTGTACTCCTGTAACAGGATGGCAACTCACGAGGAAGGTGACTACAGCTGTGTAAGCGGTGAGACAGGCAGCCAAGAGTTGTACTCCTGTAACAGGATGGCAACTCACGAGGAAGGTGACTACAGCTGTGTAAGCGGTGAGACAGGCAGCCAAGAGTTGTACTCCTGTAACAGGATGGCAACTCACGAGGAAGGTGACTACAGCTGTGTAAGCGGTGAGACAGGCAGCCAAGAGTTGTACTCCTGTAACAGGATGGCAACTCACGAGGAAGGTGACTACAGCTGTGTAAGCGGTGAGACAGGCAGCCAAGAGTTGTACTCCTGTAACAGGATGGCAACTCACGAGGAAGGTGACTACAGCTGTGTAAGCGGTGAGACAGGCAGCCAAGAGTTGTACTCCTGTAACAGGATGGCAACTCACGAGGAAGGTGACTACAGCTGTGTAAGCGGTGAGACAGGCAGCCAAGAGTTGTACTCCTGTAACAGGATGGCAACTCACGAGGAAGGTGACTACAGCTGTGTAAGCGGTGAGACAGGCAGCCAAGAGTTGTACTCCTGTAACAGGATGGCAACTCACGAGGAAGGTGACTACAGCTGTGTAAGCGGTGAGACAGGCAGCCAAGAGTTGTTCTCCTGTTAACAGGATGGCAACTCACACTAGAGGTAGCTTAAGCGCCGATCGACCGACTAACCAATCAATCCGCCTAACGTCCGGTCACCGGTGCAACGATGGAATATTTTTAAGTAAGGGCGAAGAGACGGGCAGCAATGCACAGTATAACACAAGAGGCTGTCTAACTACACGCCATGTCGGACAGCATCAACACGACGAGGAAAGGTACACTGCCGCAAAATTACGCTAACCTCCAGTGCACGTAACTGGGGCGGCCACAAGGCAGAAAATACCGCTGGTTGCACTTCACTAATAACAATAATACTAAATTCAATTATGAATAGCAAACAGAGAAAGACGGCTGCAATATTTCACCGCCTCGAAACACTTTAACACAATCACCATAAACTGCTTTCTTTCTTTGATGAATGTCCTTTGAGGTGACACCTTCTGCTGTCAAGAATTCAGTGACTTCACGTTGCTTAAATCGCATTGACCGACCGTTTGCGCAGGGTTCCATACTTAACACTGTAACAACACAATCGTTCAATGCTAAGGCTTCCCGCCAACTGGAGCTGCAGAGAAGAGGCTACGGGACAAGCCAGTATCTGCCGCATACCAATGCTGCCAACTGTTGAAGAGTTACGAAGGTGGAGGCATTACTTTTCAGTCAACTCTCGTATTTCGGAAACGCTAGAATTATGAGCCATCTGTACCCTAAAGCCTGGCCGTTCACCCACCTGATCTAAATCCGTGTGACTGGTAGCTGTGGGATCTGAAAGATGTTGTGTTCAATGCTCCAGTTACGAACGTAGCTGAATTAAAGGTACGCATTGCTCTGAACGTGATTCCCGAGACACTCCGATCTGTTGTGGAACATGGAGTTACACCTTGTGTACAAAACGGTGGACAGTATAGTCAATATGTATTGCACCAGTCTTACGACAATTGGAAACAGATGTCATTTTGCTTTCTATACGAATTTTGGCCTCGGGATACTTAACAAACGATGTCACTTTGCATTTTATGCGGTTTTTGATCTCAGGACCGTTAAAAACCGATTTTCCCAGCCGATGTGGTACGGCCTTGCCATGGTGGATGGGCTTACCTAACTAACAGTGCCACAACTGTCGACTGCTGAAGTTTTATGAATCTATTTGTAAAAATATAGACAGTGGAAACTAAAATGTCCTGTGGTTCCTCTACTGCTTCAAGTCGGCCCGTTTGACGTCCTACTCCTCTTAAAGCACCTGTGATGCAGTGGTTTGTGGACAGTTACATTCCTGAAATGGACTGGTCTGAGCGGAGTCGCCACCTGAACCCAGTGGAACAGTCTGATTTGATCCATTATAAATGGTTTTTGAAAGCCTGCGACTGTAGGTATAATAGGTTTGTTTATAAATAAAAGTATCAACTTCCTGACACAAATATTACAAGACACAACAACACATTCACATACAAAATTTATAGGAAAAACACAATGACTGACACCACAATCCCTGCAACCTCATGTCACCCAAATATCCATAAACAGGCAGCATACAGGTCAATGCTGCATAGGGCAACAAAAATACCATTGAACCAGGAAAATATGCAACAAGAAATAAACACAGTGAAGAAGATTGCAGTTGCCAATGGTTACAATGCTTCCATGGTTGACACAATCTTAGACAAAGTGAAGAGAAACCCAGGTACAAACTGCACCACAGAAGAAAAAGATAAAAACAAATATATATCTAGTATTCCATACATAGGCAATGTATCACAGAAAATTGCAAATATTTTCAAAAATCACAGAGTAAAAATTGGGTTTTCTACATCCAATAAACTACACCAAAAACTAATACATAATATAAAGTGTAATCATGATCCATATTCAGACTCTGGAATATACCAGATAACATGCCAGGAATGCTCCAAGTTCTACATAGGACAAACAGGCCGAAATATCAACACCAGGTACACAGAGCACATTACAGCATACACACACAACAAACACACTACATCAGCAATAGCAACACACATACATAATACAGGGCACCCAATTGGAAAAATAGAGCAAAATGTCAAAGTACTCCACCGACTAAATAAAGGACATAAAATGGATTTGCTTGAAGAACTGGAGATATATTCACATTACAGAAAATATGAAGATACAATATTAAATGAAAAACTTGAAAGTGAATCAGTGAATTTCTTCAGATGTTTCGATAATATACTTAAATAAAAATAGTAAAACATAGAAATAAGCACAACTGTAAAATCAATATAAGTAATTCATAAGCCAAATTGTTAAGATAAATAACCTCTGTACAAAAGCATATCATAATCTGTGGAAGACCTATAATGTTATCTCTGTGAACTACCTGTAAGAAGATCTTTGTAACTGTTTTGTTTATATAAGATATTTTCGATGTGTAAAGTGTACAAGTTGTGTATGATGTTAAGTGTGTGTGAGACTCTACACAAATGGACCATTAGAAAACTGTAAGTACAAATTGTTCTCAAACTTTAGCCACTAACCTCACAGAAGGAATTGATACCCAACTAAAAATCGCGTTTCTTATGTATTACAGTAAAAGTCAACAAAATGAAGCAGACTCACACACACTGACAACGTCAAAAGAAATGGCTTAACACACATAAAAAACGCACTTGAAAATGGAAATTATTTCTCGAAACGCGTCGTGCGAATAGTAAAATAAAGAAAAATCGTGACTGGTAGCAGAAGATTTATTTATTTATAAACTAACCTACCAGTGGAACAGCTTTCGGATGAGTTTGAACGTTAACATCGTTCCAGTCCCAATTGTTTCGGGTCTTGAGGAAGAATGGGGTGCGATTCCTCCTCTGACGTCCAGAGACCTCATTGAAAGTGTCACTAGCGGAGTCAAAACCGTCATAAAGCGAAGTGTGGACGCACCCCATATTACGGACCACAAATAAGTGTCTCGATACGTTTGATCAGATGGTATATTACGTTCACAGAAGCCAATGAATTATTTCCCACTGAAAAATATTACCCTTGAGGGATGATCCTTGTAGTATACGTCGGTAGTGCAGCACATGCTAAATGCTGGGGGATTTATCATGGCAATCACTGCGAGTCTAGCAAACGGAACCCGGCAGCAACGCCTCTCTCGAGTGTGGGTCTCGGCTACTGGGCGCAGCGTATTTGCTGGCAGGGTGCCAGCTGAGTGGATTGCTCATCTCTGCCGAGTGTCGCAGCTGTGCAAATCCGAAGTTGGTGTCGTTGCGCGACCTACTCTTGCAGAAGACGCCCGGGCAGCGTCAGTAGCAACGGCAGCAGTCACGACTCTTAGTACTGCGTCCTCTGGGGAAGGACGCCGGTGTTTGCAGAGCCAACGCCCTCCACAGAGGCAGAAATGGGATTCAAAGAGAATCTCGTGCGGGCTTCGGACCGAAACCTACACAACGAAAACTTTTCAAGGAGCCAAAAGCTTATGACACGTGTGTCGCGGCTAAAACAGTATTTTAGAAAGTTTTTGTCCTGTGAATATTGCGGATAAAGTAGCACCGCTGTGGAAGGCAATGGCACATTCTGTAGACATGTTACTGGTCAAAGTTTACTGCATCTTTTACACTTCAGCGACATGCATCTTTCATCTTGTGTTTGACTCGGTCACTGCATAAATTCGTAACGAGTTCCTTTCCCTAATTTATCAATATTGCTGCTTCAAAATCATTATCAACTAAATCTTATTTTCTTCACTTTACCATATGGAACAAACGCCTGTTTCGGCTGTTCAGTTTTTTTTCCTTTTTCTTTTTTTCCTTCGGTCTTGGAAGGTATCTCCGTCCTTTACGTCTGTAATAGCTTAAGATGTCTCCCTTCGTTCATTCGGTTGGTAATATCTTCCCATTTCTACGATTTCTGGGCGAAAAACATATCTGTCCGTACCTCAAGGTTAACTCTGCGCAAGAGTGGGTTTCCCATACGTCAGAATAGGTAGCATCGTAATTTTATAAAAACGCAACACAATCTTTAACGATGCGTGTCCAAATAATAACAGATTGAAAACGCGTGCGATCTAGAAATATCAGTTCCAAAATCCAAAGTGGTAGCTTTCCAAGTTAAATCTCCTATCTGACAAGACAATTATCCGCGGCACTGCTTCAATGGATGTCACACTTTTGTTACTTAGGAGCTGACGAAGTTACGATGAGGGCGTAGATATAAAAGTAAAGGGACGACGCTTCGAACATATACGTGGGACCATCAGAAGAACGCTGAGTAATGCTGTTTCACACCTGCCTTATATAGTTGGTGTTTTAGACATTATTATATTGTTGGATATTTACTTTCCCTCAAATATTCCGGTGAACGATCGAGGGACAACATTTTCATCGACGAGGTGAACCACGACATTTCAAGTAAGCCTTCCTTCGTTCGTCATGACGATTTCAGCTCGTGATCATGTAGTCCGCAATTATCTCTGGGTTATCAGACATATCTTATTCTATAATTTTATGTTTTACTTCGACTCTGTAGTTCGTCCGCGTGTGCTTGAGAAACGCTAGTAAAACATGCGTGGATTACTCTATAGGCCCTTTCATTGCGTACAGGTGGCAATCAGGATAATGAAAAACCAGTCAAACAACATGTTACCTTCCGTAGTAAAACCACACTTACTCTGTCTAGAACGAGTGGTTTGTCTTTGAATGGATGACCAAAATTCATAAAGTGAAACTTCTCCAACAGATTTAAAACTGTGTGCCACCCGAGTTTTCATGACTTTCACGATCCACGCCAACGATTTCATTTAAATCTCAATCTACCGGGACCGACTACCTTTACTGTGAAGACTGCACAGGCTCAGTACCTCGTAAACTAAACTTTGGGAGAAACAACACACAGAAGAATAGCATAGCCGAATCCTAGCAGTTGTTACAAGAATAAAACTGTAACATTATGGTCGATTTATTACAGCTAAATATCCAGTTTTCCGTTGAAATTATAACTTCTCGTGAAGCGATCGCTCAAGGACTCAAACGAAATTTCATGAGTCGCCATGTCACTTATAAGTGACAATTGAATAAGGTCGAAAACAAAATGTTTATCGTAACAATAAACTGTAGCACTCTTTGAGGCAGGTAAAATAACATGAGCAATTTTTAAAAATTAATTACATTTTACTGTTGAAATACACGAATAATATCTCAATATAGCATTTGGAAATCATTAAATGAAACAACAAGTTTACTGTTACCAGTCACCGTTTTATTTATCTCCACAACGCGATTCAAAGGTTTAAACCTCCATCATCGGGTGGAGTTACATTAGTTAGTGTGGCATTTGTGTGTGTGTTGTGTTACGATTTTTTGGAGGAACTTGTGGCACTGTCTAGTGGAGAAACAAGACACTATTTAAGAACATGGTTTTGGGTTTCTTCTGACAAAAAATTAAACTGATATCTAATGGTAAACATAAAATAAGTAAATAGAGTACCTCCAGTGGTCACAGGTTCCTTTCGCTGTCGTAACACATCACATGTATACTGACATATTTGTAAACAAATATGACGTCTGGAATCTTCTGGGTGCAAGGTTCGTGTAGCAGAAGAGAAGACATTATCGCAAAGTACAAAGAATATACATCGTAACAACATTATTACAGAATAATTTTTAAAGGATTTGGAGGTGTTTGTTTTGAGGTGTCGAATACATGTGTGTGTACTTCAGGTGGCATATACACTCCTGGAAATGGAAAAAAGAACACATTGACACCGGTGTGTCAAACCCACCATACTTGCTCCGGACACTGCGAGAGGGCTGTACAAGCAATGATCACACGCACGGCACAGCGGACACACCAGGAACCGCGGTGTTGGCCGTCGAATGGCGCTAGCTGCGCAGCATTTGTGCACCGCCGCCGTCAGTGTCAGCCTGTTTGCCGTGGCATACGGAGCTCCATCGCAGTCTTTAACACTGGTAGCATGCCGCGACAGCGTGGACGTGAACCGTATGTGCAGTTGACGGACTTTGAGCGAGGGCGTATAGTGGGCATGCGGGAGGCCGGGTGGACGTACCGCCAAATTGCTCAACACGTGGGGCGTGAGGTCTCCACAGTACATCGATGTTGTCGCCAGTGGTCGGCGGAAGGTGCACGTGCCCGTCGACCTGGGACCGGACCGCAGCGACGCACGGATGCACGCCAAGACCGTAGGATCCTACGCAGTGCCGTACGGGACCGCACCGCCACTTCCCAGCAAATTAGGGACACTGTTGCTCCTGGGGTATCGACGAGGACCATTCGCAACCGTCTCCATGAAGCTGGGCTACGGTCCCGCACACCGTTAGGCCGTCTTCCGCTCACGCCCCAACATCGTGCAGCCCGCCTCCAGTGGTGTCGCGACAGGCGTGAATGGAGGGACGAATGGAGACGTGTCGTCTTCAGCGATGAGAGTCGCTTCTGCCTTGGTGCCAATGATGGTCGTATGCGTGTTTGGCGCCGTGTAGGTGAGCGCCACAATCAGGACTGCATACGACCGAAGCACACAGGGCCAACACCCGGCATCATGGTGTGGGGAGCGATCTCCTACACTGGCCGTACACCACTGGTGATCGTCGAGGGGACACTGAATAGTGCACGGTACATCCAAACCGTCATCGAACCCATCGTTCTACCATTCCTAGACCGGCAAGGGAACTTGCTGTTCCAACAGGACAATGCACGTCCGCATGTATCCCGTGCCACCCAACGTGCTCTAGAAGGTGTAAGTCAACTACCCTGGCCAGCAAGATCTCCGGATCTGTCCCCCATTGAGCATGTTTGGGACTGGATGAAGCGTCGTCTCACGCGGTCTGTACGTCCAGCACAAACGCTGGTCTAACTGAGGCGGCAGGTGGAAATGGCATGGCAAGCCGTTCCACAGGACTACATCCAGCATCTCTACGATCGTCTCCATGGGAGAATAGCAGCCTGCATTGCTGCGAAAGGTGGATATACACTGTACTAGTGCCGACATTGTGCATGCTCTGTTGCCTGTGTCTATGTGCCTGTGGTTCTGTCAGTGTGATCATGTGATGTATCTGACCCCAGGAATGTGTCAATAAAGTTTCCCCTTCCTGGGACAATGAATTCACGGTGTTCTTATTTCAATTTCCAGGAGTGTAAATCCGATTTTCACAAGTTAAAACAGTTAGAACAGCAGGGGCACTCTCGTGGCTATTCCGCGCACCCTGACTGCAAAACCGTACGTCAATCTCGAGGTTCGATTGCTTGTTGTACCATTCATGAACAGTATTCCACGAAGTGTTTTCCAACAGGACAACTCTCGCCCGCATACCGCTGTTGCAACCCAACATGTTCTACAAAGTGTCGACATGTTTTCTTGGCCTGCTCGATCACGAGATATGTCTCCAGTTGAGCAACAGGGGACATCGTCCGACGTCAGCTCCACCATTAACCGCATTAACCGTCCCAGTATTGGCCGACCAAGTGCAACAGGCACGGAACTCCATCCCACAAACTCTAATCCCGCACCTGTACGACACAGAGTTGGCATGTTTGCATGCTTGCATTCAACATTCTGGCGGTTACACCGGTTATTATGTACCACCGTTTCACATCTGCAATATCTTACCTCGGGCTTAGATTAACGTATGATCCTGCAACGTTAATCACTTAGACACGTTACCTAGACACATCTATTCCCGAAATTTCATTACTGAGCATTAATTATTTATTGGTGTTGCGATTTTTTTCCGTCATTGTGTGACCATAATCACACGTAGGATCTACACAGTTAGGCCTGCACACTTTAAGAGTACGTCAAATATGTCGATGCATGGTACAGACGAGTACTTACTGCTTACTGCTATCCTGTGAGCTCAAGTTGTTTCCGTAACGTTATTTACCTGTAAGAAGAGAAACAATCCAATGAACATAATACTCTTCAAATCAAGGGAATGACTAGGAGAACATCAAAATAAAATGAAACATTTATACACTCAAATAATACTTAAGCCAAAAGTATGGACTGTATCCCATCGTCCCGTCTGTGCGTCTCGTTACATTTATGGAAAGATTGAAAATACCATTGGAAAGTATTTCTTCTCATGTTAAAAATTGCTAAATAATACTTACGAATTAAAGCAGTTGGTCCCATTTCACTCATGAAACTCCGTTCCTAGATCGAACCATGCGATTCGCCTCTACAAGAAACTGAGCTGAGCGACTGAAAATGTGGCCGACTGCATTATAAAAATACATTTACATTTTTTTCCTTGTATAAATTTCTAGCGTATTACAGTTTCAACCGTGTATGTTTCCTAACGTACTACTGCAGTAGAGTCACTGAAAGCCACCACGACTATTTAAAAGCAACAATCATCATCATCATCATCATGGTTACGAAGACCACTCTGGCAGGATAATGATTCGTTTAAATAGCTTTTACATTAAATCAGTTGTTATTTTATTTATGCTGCTATTCTGTGTCTTGTTGCGTTCGACATCACAGTCCTTAATTCAACCAGTTCTATAGCAGCAGCACACCGTCTTCAGGCCACAAGTGGCCCGTCGGGACCATCCGACCGCCGTGTCATCCTCAGCTGAGGAAGCAGATAGGAGGGCCGTGTGGTCAGCACATCGCTCTCTCGGTCCTTATGATGGTTTTCTTTGACGGGAGTCGCTGCTATTCGGTCGAGTAGCCCCTCAATTGGTATCATGAGCCTGAATGCACCCCGAAAAATGGCGACAGCGCATGGCGGCCCGAATGGTCACCTATCCAAGTGTCGGCCACGCCCGACAGCGCTTAAATTCGGTGATCAGACGGGAACCGGTGTATCCACTGTGGCAAGGCCGTTGCCAGCTAGTTGCTATGACAAGTACTAATTGCCTCTTCCTGTTTTAAAGCGGTCTGAAAATAAAGAGTTTTCATCATATGCGACTCACGTAATTGCTAAACATCAAATAAAACTGGCATTCTAGTATTCCGAGCGTGGAATGTTAGTCCCTTAATTGGGTGGGTAGGTCAGAGAATGTAAAAAGGGGAACTGAAAGTTAAATTAGTGAAAAGCAGTGACGGGAAGGATTTCTGGTCGGGACAGTACAGGGTTATCAACACAAAATTAAATAAGAATAATGCACAAGTAGGCATAATAATGAATACGAAGATAGGAACGCAGGTAAACTGCTGTTAGCATCGCAGTGAACGCATTATCGTAGCCATGACAGACATGAAGGCAATACCTATCTCAGTAGCACAAGTTTATGTGCCAAGTATACATGCAGACGAAAATGAATTTACAAAGTATATCATGAGATAATGGGAACTATTCAGGTAATTTCGATAGATGAAAATTTATTTGGAATGAAATGTGGTGCTAGAAAGCAAAGCTGAACTTGGATGGGTGGGACTTAAGCCTAATGTCGGATCATGAATCGGTTTGGGGAGAAAAGCAATTTATGGCACAACCTGAGTAAAAGAAGGGATCTATTGATAGACCACATCGTTATGTATTAAGTTATTGTCAGTTTGGTTAGGAGGGGGGGAGGGGTAAAAATTGTAGAGGGAGACTAAGGTTTGGATACAAGAATTAGGTTGCAGTGGTTATTCAGGTATGAAGAGGTTTGTGCATAAGAGACTAGCATGATGGAAAGCTGCATCAAACCAACTTTCAGACTAAAGACCACAACAACTAGTACTGTTAAGCACATGCATAACGACACTTGACTCTATGATTACAAGATTGCAGAACAATCACCGGAAGCAGTTACATCCGTTAAAAATAAAAGTTAATTGTATGTTAGGCAGATGCCAGGTTAACTGTAAGATTTAGAGGAAGAGTCCTCAGCTATGGCAGTCTATGCACGAATTAGACAGCCAACAAATCCCTCGTTCGACTAGTACTTGAATAATATTAGTCAATCCGGAACCTGTACCAGGTAAAACTGATAGAGGAAACACAGAAAATATAAAGAAAAGCGGCGTGTGTAGTTACAGGTTCGACTGAATCGGTAGTTTGAAGGACGAAACGAATCCAAAACCTCCTTTTGTAGGGAAATACAAAAACTGTCCCCTGTTCTTTCCTGTTCGAGTCCTCCCTCGGGCATGGGTTTTTGTGTCGTCCTCAGTGTAAGATAGTTAAGTTAGATTAAGTAGTGTGTAAGCTTAGGGACCGATGACCTCAGCAGTTTGGTCCCATAAGACCTTACCACAAATTTCTAATTTTTCCCTTGTTCTTATTTTTAGTTTTGCCTTCACATAACAGTTATATCAGATACTTTACGCTAACCTCCTATCTCAGTACCCTGGACAGATGATTTGATCTCTTCCCTACTTGAAACTGATTACGAATTAGGCAGTTAACCTTCTTATTATAACATCAGAACGACATGTAAAGGAAATGTCTATATTTCTCACATGTTGTGAAAGCACTATCTACGAAATGTACCTTGAAAATCATTACTGTCCTTCAGTTTCACCGTAATCTACAGTAGCTGTTGTTTGTCACATCAACACAACTTCAAAAATGGTCTGTTATCAAACGGAATATATGTAAGTACCTGATGTACAGCCTCGATCTTCTTGTCTTGTATTTGAATGTTTCCACAGTGCGCCTTTTTGTTGGAATGTTGAGCAGTCCTGCGTTGGTCTTTTGCAGCAAGAAAGTGTTTTTCACCACACCATCAATGACCTCAGACAGTGTTAAATAACGTTAGATGAGAATGCCTGTACTTGGAAATCGAAAACGAGGACTCTTTCAGGAACTTGTTTAATTTTTTGAAGAACTTAGGCCACCAACTCTGGAAATCTAGCGTACTTTCAGCAGAGATTTGACCAACATTGAATTCTGTCTTCCTCGAGGATTTAATCAAATTATTGTATTATTGTGATGTTTAAATTCTGTCTGGTTGTCTGATTTTGTTTATAGAAGTCCCAACATTACTATTGCATTGGAGAAATCAGTGCCCTCGCAATGGAAGGTGCTAATATACCTTTGTCAATTTCCCAGTAACAATCAACGCAAGAAGAAAGCGCACTACGGTGTTGTTGTAGTTTTGACCTCCGCAGGTGTCACTGGAAAGCTGAAGTTCTTTAATTTCAGGATCCAGTTGCATATTTTCAACAACAGCATGCTACACAATTCTTCAGGAAACGTAGATGCACAACAAAAAAATCATGACGTCACATTAGAAACGTCAAACTAACATATCAAGAACAGCTAGTATATCAATAATCATTACTCATTTACCTTTAATGAAGAACATCTAATCTCAGACGTCCGACATTAAACACGAGAAACTACTGTGATGGACTCCAACCACGAGGTTTTAAGCAACTGAAGAGCACGTACGACCACCGGCGTTGAGGGTGAACGGGACTAGAAACTGGGATGTTCCCTTCTTCAAACTGAAGAATATTTTCATGTCCGATTAAGCCGGCATGTGAGTAGCTTTTGTTCCCTTTCTATACCACACAATGTACATCTATATGCTAACACACGTTCGGTGAAAGAAAACACAATTTTTTTTTTTATGCTTGTCCCCTTCTTCAAACTATTGATTCTATCAGTTAGCCCGAAAGCGTCACGGAGACGGCCATCCAACTCCATACGCTACAAGAGAGTCTTTCAGCATCACAATGTGGTTCACGGTTAAAATTTCGAGAGAGTACGTTCCTTGAAGAGGCAACCAATATGCGTATTGCTTCATCCAAGAAAAGACGGTGACGGCAAAATTTGCGAGATTCGAGATCGCACGGAGGTTTATCAACAATCGTTTTCTCAGGGTCTATTCGCGACTGGAACAGGAAAAAGGGGGGGTGGCTCTCGATCGTATCAGTTCGTTGATGAATACATCACTCTATTTCACATTTGCATACAAATGGATCCGTTTACTTTTTAGCTTCTGGACGGAGCCTACCTTTCTCGTCCTGTCCTTAAGCACGACAGAATTTTCTAGACTCGCCTTCGGCTGTTGCGTCTGAGGTATCGCTTTTGAGGTTTTTAACATATTGAGCTTCTAGTAATTGTATCAAGGGAGTCTACACGTCATCTGCCTAAAATCATAGTACCTATGCGCACTACGAACACCACTGGGCATAAGCAAATGCTCTCTGTAAGCTTTCCTGAAACGTCGAATAAGATCAGCATTAGGTTTGTAATACCATAATTCCACCAATTAATAATAGCTGCTGACCCTTTGATTTTATTTCCATAAAATGTTGGTTTTATATCATCAATCCGTGCGTCGCTGTCAGGAACCAAAAGCGGCAGGCGTAGGTCATCAGAATAATAACGGATATGGTCCCAGTTTTGATTAAATAAATCCAACACAGACCTGTGCTGTAATAACAAAAAGTTTATTTCATATGTTATCTTCCCTTTCCTCTTTTAAAATGTTAAATGCACAATATTCGTCACCGTAAATGACAAATATTTCACCTCAGCTGGCATATTATCATCTGCTTTTGGTTCGCTACCACTAACTAGTACACCAATATAAAACGCATTACTAGGAAACACAATATTCTCCACCACGCCCGCCCGGCTAACCACGCGGTCTAACGCGCTGCTTCCCGAGCGGGAAGGCGTGCCGGTCCCTGGCACGAATCCGCCCGGCGGATTAGTGTCGCGGTCCGGTGTGTTGGCCAGTCTGTGGATGATTTTTAAGGCGGTTTTCCATCTGCCTCGTCGAATGCAGGCTGGTTCCCCTTACTCCACTTCTGTTACACTATGTCGGCGATTGCTGCGCAAACACTGTCTTCACGTATGCGTACACCATAATTACTCTACCACGCAAACATTTGGGGTTACACTCGTCTGAGATGCTCCAGAGGGGGGATGGAAGGAGGGGGGAGTGAAGGAGGGGCTCCACTGAGAGCCGGACCGCATAATAAGCCTGGGTTTGGTGTGGGGCGGCGGTGGGGTGGGTGGACTGCTGTAGCCTGTTGTGGGGCTGTGAACCACTGACGGCTACGGCGGGGGCGAAGCCCCTCCGTCGTTTCTAGGTCTCCGGTTCAATACACAATACACACACAACCTCCACGACACACCATAATACTGTTCGCAAAGTTCAGATGTAGATGTTACGGCCGGCTGGAGTGGCCGAGCGGTTAAAAGCGCTACAGTCTGGAACCGCACGACCGCTACGGTCGCAGGTTCGAATCCTACCTCGGGCATGGATGTGTGTGATGTCCTTAGGTTAGTTAGGTTTAAGTAGTTCTAAGTTCTAGGGGACTTATGACTACAGCAATTGAGTCCCATAGTGCTCAGAGCCATTTGAACCATTTTTTTGTAGATGTTACGTATGCACGTTGTTGTGCCAGTTCTCACTGAACTAAGATTTATGTTGTTAGGCCGGATGATATTCCTCTTCAGAGTTGTTTTACAGGATCGCCGTTTCGACCCCTCTTCTGGTAGCTTCCTCAGGATCTTCTGGTGCTCAGCGAAACAGGGTCGCCAGATTCTGGGGAAGATGCCAAAAGACGGATCGATGCTTTATTCGACAAGAAGAAATTTGAAGAGAAACGTAATTTGGTGTAACAAACTGCACCATATAGATGTACGTCTCCAATGCCCGAAACGCGTAAGAATGCACAGGTATTTAACCTTTGCCCAAGAGTCGAAACCAGAGCGCAAGCGGGAGCCCTGTTTTACCAGTACAGGACTTGTGGACTGACCTGTATGCAAACACGCTGCTGCTAGAGGACTGGGATTTACGCGTCGGAACGGAGTGTCAGCGACAAAGGCAGAAACACTGTGCGCCGAGCACTGGTGGCGGTGGCGTATTGATCCTGCGGCCGAGACATTGTAATGGCATCAAGGGCCCGCCTAGCGCACGCGAGCCCGCCACAAACGCATGCAGCTGAGAGAGGCCCCCCCCCCACATCCCCACCCACCCCCACCCCGACCTTCCCCCGCCACACACACACACACACACACACACACACACACACACACACACACACGAGAGCGAGCGCTGCGGCAAAGTTCCTCCGCAGAACGGCCGTATAAAACTGTAGCTTCTCCTCTCCAATACTCACCTGGAGCTATGTTCATATGTGCTCGTAACATTCATGTACACCTATAAGATGTAGAGCGTGTGGCCTGCACTACATAATTTTCTTATATGTCTGCAAGAGATGGTAAAGGACTTGGAAGAGCAGTTGAAGGAATGGGTGGTGTCTTGAAAATCCACTGATCAGCCAAAACATTATGACCACCTGCTTAATAGCACGTTGTACGCGTTCGGAAAACGATACAGCACAGTTTCTGAATGGCGGGCTTGTGCCAGGTGTATGACACCCGATGTGTACGTGGAGGTCACGCTGTTCTCGTAAATTACCGACCAGTGCTTTGTGGATTGTTGGCGCCGGATAGCGTTGCAGATGTGTTCCATCGGGTATTTTGGTGCCCAAGACATCAACACCAGTTCAGTGTCATACTCCTTAAACCTCTGTAGCACTTGGCTGGCTTTGTGAGACGGGCAGTTATCGTGCTGGAAGACGCCATCGCTGTCGAGGAAGAGATGCATGCGGCCCGGCACGTAGCCGAAAGCTGTTGTGGTAAAATGGAAATAAGCGTTTGGCGTCATTGGCCGGGAGGCCCCTTACGGGGGAGGTCCGGCCGCCTTGGTGCAGATATTATTACATTCGCGCCATATGGGGCCACCGGCGCGCCGAATGGGGATGAAATGGTGAGGAAGACAACACAACACCCAGTCCCTCAGCGGAGAAAATCCCCTACCCAGCCCGTAATCGAACTTGGGACCCTTAGGATGACAGTCCGTCACGCTGACCATTCAGCTATCGTGGCGGACAGATGAGGTGGTGCCTGCTTATAACCACAGATCCCAACAAAGCTCAGGTGAATATACTAGAGCTGTTGATAAAATATCGATGTATTATATTCATTCCAAAAAGTATCGACATACAGTATATCGGCGAAATTGCACAATCCGACATATCGATATTGAAATTGCAATATACTGTGCCGATATTCAATGTTATATTATTTTCGCAATTTGCAGCAAAATATTTGTTATTTAGAAATTGTAGTAGAACATAATTTTACTTTCACTTTGTGAAGGAGTCTTACTACTTTTCAAACTTTCATCACGTCCAGTCTTTGACTTTGTGAAGAAAGTAGAAGTGGCACATGGAGGAAGTCCGATTGGGCTGGGGAGTGGCGGTGTGAATGGAATAACAAGATTTCCGATGTGAAGAAATAGCAACAAAAAACTAGACTATTAATTTCAGATATAAAGCTGGGAAAATATTGATTTCAATCTGCTGTTGAGTGATGACATAAGAGCGACAAATAGGGGAGAGACCTTTTTATTAATGATTCTGCAAAAACAAAAGTTTCACAGAGAACTTCAAAGCCGCCAACCAGTTTCGCGTTCCGGGGAATGCAGCTGGGTAAATCCGGGAGTGATGGCGCAAATTCCCAAAATAGCTTACTGAAATCCCATGGTACATATTCAGTATTTTTTTGTACGACTAAACACGCGTGTGTCTATGACATACCAATTTCTTTTTTTTTTTCAACGCAAAATTTAAAAATAATACAGAATTTGACAATGAAAACATCTTTACACTGCGCCATTCATCCCTTATACTATGGGTTATACGTCACATCCTCTGACACCGTAAAGCTACCCTGTTTTATAAATGAAAACACACACACATATATATATATACATATATATGGGGGGGTGTGAAGAGAAAACGATGAAGTATTTAATAATGGTTTTTTAAAGATATCTTACTTATATATCTAAGTAGTTCACTGGTTTAGATGACTGGTTTACTTATTGATAGCTGAAAACGTTAAAACTAAGATATATAATCTAGCTATCTTTAGTTAACACTATCAAAAAATCCTAATGAAATATTAAATCAATCACAAAAGTAATCTTTACATACTTTTTTAAATTTGTGGTAAGGTATTATGGGACCAAACTGCTGAGGTCATCGGTCCCTAGGCCTACACACTACATAACCTAACTTAAACTTACGGTAAGGTCAACACACACACATCCATGCCCGTGGGAGGACTCAAACCTCCGACGGGAGCAGCCGCACGAACCGGGGACAGGGCCCCTAGACCGCGCGGCTACCCCGCGTGTCTTCACATACTTTGTTAGGTGCTTTACTCTAAAAAGTAAAAAAAAAATTAATTCTGTTTACAAATTGGGTACATTTATTTTGTCAGTATCCGGTTAACACATTTTCAGTATCATAATTAATTTGGTGAGCTCGGCTTCAGTTGTACTAATATTTCTTCAAGTATATAAAATTGTAGTATTCGGTAACACACAACATGCGGTCGGGCCAGTCATTGTAAAAGTCCCAGCCACCGCATGCTGGCGGAAACTGTCCGCTGATGGGCAGCCGCACCGTAGGAACGCCAATCACTACTGTGTGCAGGGCCACGCCGGAGATGTGGCTCATACAACTGAAGACGGGATTTTAAAATATCGAAACCGGTTGTGGTTTAAACAAATATTAGTACAACTGAAGCTGAGCTCAGTAAATTAATGGTCATGCCTCTCAGTTGCGGATGTCCTACGTACCAAATCTTGTGCAAATTTTAGGTAACTGGCTAATGTAATATTGATCTTCATGAGACTGTGTGAACAACCTAAAAATGCATAGTAAGTCATTTGAACAAAAACACAACCGAAACAGAAATGTTTCCGCTTATTTAAAACCGTTATTTGATTTGTGCAGAAAGTATCTCTGACAAAAAAATGTGCGGCATATGTACCCGATTTTACGTGGCCTGTATTCCGATCTGTAGGGGCGTCCCGCCGCACCTTATAATTCGATAGACACGATGGCGTATCAAAACATGCCCAACAGAACTTACTGTTAATTCAAGTACTCAAACATTTGGCAATATCTGACTGTTGAGCACAGACTAAAAACTGATCGTGAAACTGAAAAGGTTTTGAAGGGATGTTTATAGACTTACCTCAGTTATTGCCCCAGAGCTTATGTATACCGTACTTTATCGACACGTAAAGACTTTTATTATGGTCTGGTGTTCACGGAGCAACTGCATTGGGGATCGGGCATACTCTGTGTTTGCCGAAACTACGACTGATGCGCAAACTATACCGCACGCGGCGCCTCTCCCGGACTTATCACACCAGCTAAACTCTTGTGGATGCGGTGCAGCCGGCCGGGGTGGCCGAGCGGTTCTGGGCGCTACAGTGTGGAACCGCGTGACCGCTACGGTCGCAGGTTCGAATCCTGCCTCGGGCATGGATGTGTGTGATGTCCTAGGTTAGTTAGGTTTAAGTAGTTCTAAGTACTAGGGGACTGATAACTTCTGAGTCTCATAGTGCTCAGAGCCATTTGAACCATTTTTTTGATGCGGTGCAGGAGTCACACAATGGTTTACGGGGCACGGAATCCACAACCTGTCGTTGTCTCGCAGAAAATTAAGACGTTGTTGTTACGGTGCTCGCTTATTTCCAAGTCCGTATCGATCTTAGTGCTGAGTTTTCACTCAGACGGCGCTTTGGAGTTAAGCGGTTGTTTCCGTGTGCGATCGCTGGCCGGGGCTTAGCTGGAGGCGTGTGAGGAGGAAAGAGGTGGCTGCCTGGGAGTGGGGGCAATTCGGCTCGGCTGGTGTTTGCGTCTGGGAGCCGTGGGGCCCGTTGGGAAGACCGGACCGTGATTTTATGGTTAATAGTGTGGACAGCGGCGTGGTGCGCCGATTAACTTGATTCGCAAGGGGAGCAAAATCTCGCCTGTTGTAGCCTGAGTTTGAAATACCTTCTATGTGCGGCGGGATGTCATTTCGTCCTCCTGTCTCTCCGTCGCTGTGATTGCTATCCTCGTTTACCGTCCCATGGATGTATACCGATGGGGTACGCTGCTCTCCGTACTCTACTAGACGCTGGTGATGGAAGTGCGTCGCTCAGCGGCACGTTAGTCTGGGTGCTTTATGTTTGATCTTCGAGTGCATAGACCGAGCGAGGTGGCGCAGTGGTTAGCACACTGGACTCGCATTCGGGAGGACGACGGTTCAATCGCGTCTCCGGCCATCCTGATTTAGGTTTTCCGTGATTTCCCTAAATCGCTTCAGGCAAATGCCGGGATGGATCCTTTGAAAGGGCACGGCCGATTTCCTTCCCCATCCTTCCCTAACCCGAGCTTGCGCTCCGTCTCTAATGACCTCGTTGTCGACGGGACGTTAAACACTACATCTCCTCCTCCTCCTCGAGTGCATAGTTTTCGAGTGGCACTCCGTAGAGTTTGCCTTGCGCAGTTAGATTGGAGTTTATTTTGTCTTGTGGTGCTTCTGCTTTCCGTTAACGAAGGTTAAGCTTGATTCGGCACTCCGTACGACGCTTGGCACCTCAGCAGGCGGATCGGAGCCACCTTCGCGACTAAACGGAAGCCTTTGGACTGAGAGGTCTTGTGTTTCGCATATTGTTCAAAAATTGTTGTTTTGGTATTAAGTTGGCTTAGGTTTCTTATGGATTTCCCGGAATTTGGTCTGTTGTTCAAAAATGGTTCAAATGGCTCTGAGCACTATGGGACTTAACATCTGTGGTCATCAGTCCCCTAGAACTTAGAACTACTTAAACCTATCTAACCTAAGGACATCACACACATCCATGCCCGAGGCAGGATTCGAACCTGCGACCGTAGCAGTCCCGCGGTTCCGGACTGAGCGCCTAGAACCGCTAGACCACCGCGGCCGGCCTGGTCTGTTGTCCGGCTCGGGCTAGGTCTCGTTATTTTAAAAGTCGGTCCTAGTTTTGGCTTAGTACGGTTTTGGTTTACTGCCTGGTGGTTCTGGTAGTGAGCCGGGTCGCTGTGGTTGTGTTGCATTTTGTATGGGGCTGTGTGCTCGGAGCCGTGGAGTAACATCTGTGTGAACTGCTTCACTGGGGAGTACTGATCGGGCCATTCTTGGTCTTCTGCTGTAAATTTAGTAGTGTAATTACGAAAGATTTAATAGTGGCACATGCCCTTTACCTGTTTCGTAATCTGTTAATTACCGAAAGACCTTAAGTTCGTAGTCATATGATGTGATTTTCTTAAATTATTGAATTTTGTGTCATGTTATTGTTTTTTTTTAATTTGTTGATCACTGGTGTAATGTTCCAAGTATCAAAATGTTTCAGGTACCTATTACTTGGGTGGAACGCGCGGAACCGCAACGGAGAGAGTAGTTGCGTGCCTTACGTGTCCGTTGTTGGCGCGGCCTGGTGTCCGTTATTTGTTTTGGTGCACCTGAGTTAAGTATTGTGTTGCTTCCTCCCTTGCGGCCCCGTCGTGTTCTTCTCATAAACATTTCCTTCTAAGCATTTTAGTTAATTTTATGCTAGTATTATTTTAATTTCTTACATTGGTAAAATTGTGCGGGCTTCATTATGTACACTGTTTGTCATAGCGGAGTTGATGTGCCATTGTAATTTCTTAAACTCCATTGTGTGTGCCCTTCGTGATACATATTGTTTGTCATAATAGGTTTGAGTATGCCAATTGTAATGTCTTACACAGGGTGTTACAAAAAGGTACGACCAAACTTTCAGCAAACATTCCTCACACTCAAAGAAAGAAAATATGTTACGTGCACATGTGTCCGGAAACGCTTACTTTCCATGTCAGAACTCATTTTAATACTTCTCTTCAAATCACATTAATCATCGACTGGAAACACACAGCAAAAGAACGTACCAGCATGACTTCAAACACTTTGTTACAGGAAATGTTCAAAATGCCCTCCGTTAACGAGGATACATGCATCCACCCTCCGTCGCATGGAATTCCTGATGCGCTGATGCAGCCCTGGAGAATGGCGTATTGTATCACAGCCGTTCACAATACTAGCACGAAGAGTCTCTACATTTGGTACCGGGGTTGCGTAGACAAGAGCTTTCAAATGCCCCCATAAATGAAAGTCAAGAGGGCTGAGGTCAGGAGAGCGTGGAGGCCATGGAATTGGTCCGCCTCTACCAATCCATCGGTCACCGAATCTGTTGTTGAGAAGCGTACGAACACTTCGACTGAAATGTGCAGGAGCTCCATCGTGCATGAACCACATGTTGTGCCGTACTTGTAAAGACACATGTTCTAGCAGCACAGGTAGAGTATCTCGTATGAAATCATGATAACGTGCTCCATTGAGCGTAGGTGGAAGAACATGGGGTCCAATCAAGACATCACCAACAATGCCTGCCCAAACGTTCACAGAAAATCTGTGTTGATGACGTGATTGCACAATTGCGTGCGGATTCTCGTCAGCCCACACATGTTGATTGTGAAAATTTACAATTTGATCACGTTGGAATGAAGCCTCATCCGTAAAGAGAACATTTGCACTGAAATGAGGATTGACACATTGTTGGATGAACCATTCGCAGAAGTGTACCCGTGGAGGCCAATCAGCTGCTGATAGTGCCTGCACACGCTGTACATGGTACGGAAACAACTGGTTCTCCCGTAGCACTCTCCATACAGTGACGTGGTCAACGTTACCTTGTACAGCAGCAACTTCTCTGACGCTGTCATTAGGGTTATCGTCAACTGCACGAAGAATTGCCTCGTTCATTGCAGGTGTCCTCGTCGTTCTAAGTCTTCCCCAGTCGCGAGTCATAGGCTGCAATGTTCCGTGCTCCCTAAGACGCCGATCAATTACTTCGAACGTCTTCCTGTCGGGACACCTTCGTTCTGGAAATCTGTCTCGATTCAAACGTACCGCGCCACGGCTATTGTCCCGTGCTAATCGATACATCAAATGGGCATCTGCCAACTCCGCATTTGTAAACATTGCACTGACTGCAAAACCACGTTCGTGATGAACACTAACCTGTTGACGCTACGTACTGATGTGCTTGATGCTAGTACTGTAGAGCAATGAGTCGCATGTCAACACAAGCACCGAAGTCAACATTACCTTCCTTCAATTGGGCCAACTGGCGGTGAATCGAGGAAGTACAGTACATACTGACGAAACTAAAATAAGCTCTAACATGGAAATTAAGCGTTTCTGGACACATGTCGACATAACATCTTTTCTTTATTTGTGTGTGAGGAATGTTGCCTGAAAGTTTGGCCGTACCTCTTTGTAACACCCTGTATATCATGATGTGCGTGTGTAATGGTGCAATAAATGGATGATTGTTATTTTTGTTTTTGGCGCCCTTCACGCCTTCTTTCTTGTCCGTATTGGTACGCTATCGTTGTACTTGTGTTGGTAAGTCACATCAGTTGTATTAGTCACGCTTCGCATTGAACTGTTCTACACTGGCGTGTTTGTAAGCTCACCGGACAAAAAATTTGTCACCACAGTGCGCACGCACAAACGACACGTTAAGCCTTTACAGACGACGCACCGATAGAGTCACGTTCTCAACGGCATGCGCCCTGCGTCTACGTGAGCATAAGAAAGTAGTGATCAGTGAGGCGTTTATGTTTCAAGCAGACATTGCAAGTAAATATGGGTAAATGTAAGGACGTGACTGAGTAGCAAAAAGGAGCAATCGTGCTTGGCACGGCCCATGACCACGGTGTGTGAAGTTGCTGGTATTGTTGGTGTCTCGCGACGGACCGTTCAACGTATGTACAAGCAGTGGTGGAAGACATGTGGCCACGGAACACGGGGTCAGAACTGCGCTTAGAAGAAGATCTTCACTAAGAGCAACCGGAGACGCGTTTCATGGCTTGTGAATCAAAATATCGCTTCCAGACCCGACAGGAATTGCGGCAGGCTGTGAATGAAGGTCCTCCCCAACCAGGTAGCGAGAGAACACTGCGACGGGAACTGCATGCAATGATGTTTGGTTTGTGGAGCACTCAACTGCGGGGTCATCAGCGCCCGTACGAAGGCCCAATTTTTAAACATCCCAACTTTTGTACACAGTCCAGTCTAACCACACAGTCACACAGTCACGAATGAAGATGATCATGATGGTGTTGTTGTTGTGTCCTGAGACTGGTTTGATGCAGCTCCCCATGCTACTCTATCCTGTGCAAGCTTCTTCATCTCCCAGTACATACTGCAACCTACCTCCTTCTGAATTTGCTCAGTGTGTTCATCTCTTGGTCTGATGATGATGAAATGAGGATAACACAAAACCCAGTCCCTGGGAGCGAAGAGGGAGGACATGAAGCAGAATAACTCCCTCAGAGTCCCAGAAGTCCGTTGCCATGAGTTACCGGTTTATGGTGCCTCTTTAAACCTTTTTTCTTTGGAGGGTTTTCTCCGGATCGAAGTGATGAACCCATGTTTCATCGTCTGCGTTCGACAAAACATGGTCACAATCACTCCCGGAACGCACAACTTTGAGTACCCAAACTGGTAGACGAGTGAGTCAGCACTAACTTCAGAGACGTCCAGCTGCGCAGCGACGTATTCGATTGTGATCCGTCGATCACCTCGAATGAAAGTGTCTGGACGTTCCAACATTGCAGGGATCACAGCTGTGTGCGGCCGGCCGACTGACACCCGGGAGAACAGGCAGGTTTGTGCGATCTTGTTGCGATGATGGCAGACGCCTCGCCCAACGACACACAGTGCTTTTGTTCACTGGCAGGTCTCCGTAAACCTTCTGCAAGCACCTGTGAATAGATGCGATGCTCTGGTTTTCCGTCAAAAGGAACTCAGAAGCAGTTCCGCGCCGGGAACGCAGGTCCGTTACAGACGCCACTTTGAAAGCTACGTACAACGTCACCACCGACTGGAACTTCATCAAATTATAGGAGCTGGAGCGGGAATATTTTGCGATTCCCACAACAAATTCCGCATTTTTTCAACCGAGATTGCCCTAGAGAAAAAGTATTGCATTACATATTGAAACAGCCGGCCGGAGTGGCCGAGCGGTTATAGGCGCTACAGTCTGGAACCGCAAGACCACTACGGTCGCAGGTTCGAATCCTGCCTCGGAAGGATGTGTGTGATGTCCTTAGGTTAGTTAGGTTTAAGTAGTTCTAAGTTCTAGGGGACTTATGACCACAGCAGTTGAGTCCCATAGTGCTCAGAGCCATTTGAACATATTGAAAGTCTATCGTACTATATATAAAGTACATTAAAAATATACTTCATGTTGTGTTGGCAGAAGAGCCAACACCCTGTTAATAGAGGAGGCCGAAATGCACGCGTTTTAGCTCACGCAGGCTGGCATGAAGAGGGAAAAACTATACTGACGTGAGGTCTGGAACATGACAACGAATGAGTATTCAGAAAGCGGGCGTAATTAGTTTGATACTTAACTTTAATCCATTAATAATGAACGTCGCTCTTGACGGTACATGATTCACAATATTATCTGTCAGAATACATTCTTCAAGATATGACTTCTAGTAACTGAATATGGCGCCTTGCTAGGTCGTAGCAAATGACGTAGCTGAAGGCTATGCTAAACTGTCCTCTCTGCAAATGACAGCGTATGTAGACAGTGACCCATCGCTAGCAAAGTCGGCTGTACATCTGGGGCGAGTGCTAGGGAGTCTCTCCAGACTAGACCTGCCGTGTGGCGGCACTCGGTCTGCAATCACTGATAGTGGCGACACGCGCGTCCGACGTATACTAACGGACCGCGGCCGATTTAAAGGCTACCACCTAGCAAGTGTGGTGTCTGGCGGTGACACCACACTTCACCTCCTTCTGCTTCCTTGCCAAGGGAATCAGCAACAATGGTAGCCATCTGACAGCCCGTTGCGCTATTGGCGTCAACGCACTCTGCAAATTAGCCGATTTTCTGATTCAATGTACGTGATGTAGCTGTACGATCTTGTGCGGCCGAGCTAAGAATATGTCATCTCTAGCGCTACTCGCGTGGAGCCGTAAAGATCCTGCGTGGCGTGGGGCATGACCTTCCTGAGCCCAAACACTCCATATTCGTATGACAGTCGCGGGTTCGCGACCGATGCGAACCGCAGCATCGCCGAATGATAAATCGCGGTCTCAAGACGTCACAATTCTGCCACCGTCGAATTCCGACAAGTGCTGCTACACCTTTCTCCTTCTTGCGCAATGCATAATACGAGGTTCTCACAATGACGCAACATTTAAATAAAGATTTATGATAGGCGCTTCAGTCCGGAACCGCGCTGGTGCTACGGTCGCAGGTTCGAACCCTGCCTCGGGCGTGGATATGTGTGATGTCCTTAGGTTAGTTAGGTTTAAGTAGTTCTAAGTCTACGGGACCGATGACCACAGATGTTAAGTTCCATAGTGCTTAGCGCCATTTGAAATTTATGAATGAGAAACGTACCGCAAAATCTTTTAATATACACTAACACAAAGAAAAAAAAAAGATGCACCACGAAGGAATTATCGGAATGGGACGAAAATCGGTAGATCTGATGTAATAAATAAATGATCTCAATTTCAGGAAAATTGGACGATTTATTACGGAGAAAGAACTTCACAAATTGAGCAAGTCAGTAACGCGTTAGTCCACGTATCCCACCGCTGCTCGGAGAGACTCAAGACTCGTCTTCGGTCTGGAATCCCATTGTCTTTAATGATGAGTCTCGCCTCGAACTGAGCCACCATGGCCAGGAAGAAGCGTTTGGAGACGTTCCGGAGAGTGGTGGGATACCAATCTTAATGTCGCCTCCCACACGGGCCGACAACTAGCAATGATGGTCTGGGATGCTATTTACTTTCATAGAGGACCCTCTTGGTCCTCATTCGCGGCACAGTGGAACATCGGCAATATCCTACGTCCCGTTTTGTTGCACTTCATGGCACGCCACCCTGGACTTACAGTTCAGCAAGATACTGCCCGCCCGCAAACGGCGAGAGTTTCTACTGCTCGTCTTCGCGCTTGCCAAACCCTACCTTGGCCAGCAAGATCACCAAATCTGTCCCCAATCGAGAACGTTTGGAGCGTTATGGATAGGGTCCTCCAACCAGCTCGGGAGTTTGACATTCGTCAGTTGGACAGAACTTGGCACGATATGCCCCTCAGGAGGACATACAACAACTCCGTCACTCAATTCCAAGCCGAATTATTGCTTCCACAAGAGCCAGAGGTGAATCAGCACGTTACTGACTTGCTCAGTTTGTGAAGCTCTTTCTCTTGAATAAATCATATAAAGTGTACAACTTTGCTTCCGCCGGCTGCCGATAGGTGTCGACAACGGTAAGTAGCGGTTGAAAGAAACAGATCGCAGGCGTCAGGCAGTTAGCTTGGACCTCGGTCAACATAACCTCATTCAAACATTAGTCGATTTGTGTCTGCATCATAACGATGTTCTTGATTGAAAATGTCAGTTTATGAGCCTAATTCTCGTCATTTGCGGGAGGTGTTACTGTTTTGTTTCAATGTGAAGAAAACAGCGGCTGAGTCTCATCGAATGCTCTCAAGTACGTATGGCAATGACGCTATTAGTGAAAGAACGTGATATGAGTGGTTTCAACGCTTCAATAACGGTGATTTTAACGATGTAGATCGGCACAGTGGTGGAAGAAAGAACGTTTTCGATGATGCAGAAGTGGAGATATTGCTGAGTGAAGACTCGCGTCAAACTCAAGAACAATTGGCACGAATAGTGAGAGTGACACAGCAAGCCATTTCAAAACGTCTCAAGGCTATGGGCATGATTCAGAAAGAAGGAACTTGAGTCCCGTGTGAGCTGAAACCAAGAGACCTTGAACGGCGTTTGTGTGTTTGTGAACAGTTACTTCAGAGGAAACAATGGAAAGGGTTTCTGCATCCCATTGTGACCGGGGTTCATTATGATAACCCTAAACGCAAAAAACCATGGGGATATCCCGGCCATGCTTCCACGTCGACGGCCAAACCGACTATTCACGGCTCCAAATCATGCTCTGCATTTGGTGCGACCAGCTCGGCTATGAAGCGTTAAAACCAAGTGAAACAATCACAGGTGCTCATTATCGAACGCTATTAATGCGTTTGAGCAGAGCATTAAAAGAAAAATGGCCGCAATACAGCGAGAGGCACGACAAAGTGACTTTGCAGCACGACAACGCTCGACCCCACGTTGCAAGAGAGGTCAAAACATACACTCCTGGAAATGGAAAAAAGAACACATTGACACCGGTGTGTCAGACCCACCATACTTGCTCCGGACACTGCGAGAGGGCTGTACAAGCAATGATCACACGCACGGCACAGCGGACACACCAGGAACCGCGGTGTTCGCCGTCGAATGGCGCTAGCTGCGCAGCATTTGTGCACCGCCGCCGTCAGTGTCAGCCAGTTTGCCGTGGCATACGGAGCTCCATCGCAGTCTTTAACACTGGTAGCATGCCGCGACAGCGTGGACGTGAACCGTATGTGCAGTTGACGGACTTTGAGCGAAGGCGTATAGTGGGCATGCGGGAGGCCGGGTGGACGTACCGCCGAATTGCTCAACACGTGGGGCGTGAGGTCTCCACAGTACATCGATGTTGTCGCCAGTGGTCGGCGGAAGGTGCACGTGCCCGTCGACCTGGGACCGGACCGCAGCGACGCACGGATGCACGCCAAGACCGTAGGATCCTACGCAGTGCCGTAGGGGACCGCACCGCCACTTCCCAGCAAATTAGGGACACTGTTGCGCCTGGGGTATCGGCGAGGACCATTCGCAACCGTCCCCATGAAGCTGGGCTACGATTCCGCACACCGTTAGGCCGTCTTCCGCTCACGCCCCAACATCGTGCAGCCCGCCTCCAGTGGTGTCGCGACAGGCGTGAATGGAGGGACGAATGGAGACGTGTCGTCTTCAGCGAAGAGAGTCGCTTCTGCCTTGGTGCCAATGATGGTCGTATGCGTGTTTGGCGCCGTGCAGGTGAGCGCCACAATCAGGACTGCATACGACCGAGGCACACAGGGCCAACACCCGGCATCATGGTGTGGGGAGCGATCTCCTACACTGGCCGTACACCACTGGTGATCGTCGAGGGGACACTGAATAGTGCACGGTACATCCAAACCGTCATCGAACCCATCGTTCTACCATTCCTAGACCGGCAAGGGAACTTGCTGTTCCAACAGGACAATGCACGTCCGCATGTATCCCGTGCCACCCAACGTGCTCTAGAAGGTGTAAGTCAACTACCCTGGCCAGCAAGATCTCCGGATCTGTCCCCCATTGAGCATGTTTGGGACTGGATGAAGCGTCGTCTCACGCGGTCTGCACGTCCAGCACGAACGCTGGTCCAACTGAGGCGCCAGGTGGAAATGGCATGGCAAGCCGTTCCACAGGACTACATCCAGCATCTCTACGATCGTCTCCATGGGAGAATAGCAGCCTGCATTGCTGCGAAAGGTGGATATACACTGTACTAGTGCCGACATTGTGCATGCTCTGTTGCCTGTGTCTATGTGCCTGTGGTTCTGTCAGTGTGATCATGTGATGTATCTGACCCCAGGAATGTGTCAATAAAGTTTCCCCTTCCTGGGACAATGAATTCACGGTGTTCTTATTTCAATTTCCAGGAGTGTAGTTGGGAACGTTAAAATGGGAAGTCCTGCCCCACCCGCCGTATTCTCCAGACATTGCGCCCTCTATAATCTGTTTAGATCAATGGCGCACGGCCTGGCTGACCAACACTTCCGATCTCATGAAGAAGTCACAAATTGGATCGATTCGAGCATCGCTTCAAAAGATAAACAATTTTTTCGGCGCGGGATTCTTACACTGCCCGAAAGATGGGACAAAGTAGTGGCCAGGGATGGAAAATACTTTGAATGATACATGTGTAACCAATTTGTTGCATTAAAGCCTCAAATGTTGGGGACACAACGGCGGAAGCAAAGTTGTACACCTTGTAAAATTTTTTCTGAAATTGTAATATTTTGTTTGTCTGTGCATTTACATCACATCTACTGATTTCCGTCCCATTCTGATAATTCCTTCGTGGTGCCTCGTGATTCGCTCGTTTTTTTTGTATTAGAGTGAAGAAAGAATGTAACTGCCGTTACCCCTGCCTACTTTGTTCACTTCCACTGTACTGCTGAACATCTGCATGTCCCAGCATGCAAATACGACATTCATTACATGCCGCCTTCATGATGTTGCAGTTTTAATGACCAATAGCGTACCTTCAAACGACGGAGGGCATATAAGACGCTGTGGGGTATCAACTTTCTCACTTCGGGAACTAACGTCAAGGAGAACAACGCCAACCCTGCTAGGGTGGCAATTGCGGAAGCGCTGCTGGAGTGCATTCCACTGCTGCATGCAATGTTCCAGAGATAGCGGGAAAGGCAAAGGCAAAAATAGCCCGCGGAAGGAAGGTGGGAGGGGGCGTTTACAAATTTAGCGGGGAACAGAGTGGCTCGCGTGACTAGGTCGATACCTCGCAGAGGAGCAGCGGCGGTCGAACACCGCGGTCCGTGTCCGCCGGCAGGAAGACGACCCACCCCCAGCTACCCAAGCGTTTCCTGCCACTGTCCCAGACAGCAAGCCGCAGCCGCACTGTATCGAGTACGTGTACTCAGAATCGGCTGCATCCACTTACTTTGAACAACTGAAACGAGTACGTGGCACAAACAGGTTTGCTATCGGGGCAATGAATGGTAGCTGGTACGCCGTGCTCGATGCTGAGAATCTACACAGAAATACGCCGAGATTTTCACACTGACGCGTTCTTTTCATCCGTGTGTCGGATCTTCAGTGGCGTCGCGCAAAATTACACTCGCTGCCTCGGTCAGAATCCAAACAATGTTGACGATGCTTGGCGATCAGACAAATTACGCGAATTACTACTCCACGAAACGTCTGTTGGCGGACCCGGATTGATTCTCTACACTTCCACACTATCTAATTTTCAAAACTAAGGATTGCCGGCCTTGCTTTAACCCAACAGTAAATCATTAAAAACTCCTGGAGCTACACTACTGGCCATTAAGAAGAAATGCAGATGATAAACAGGTATTCACTGGACAAATATATTATACTAGAACTGACATGTGATTACATTCTCACGCAATTTGGATGCATAGATCCTGAGAAATCAGTACACAGAACAACCACCTCTGGCCGTAAGTACGGCCTTCGTACGCCTGGGCATTGAGTCAAACAGAGCTTGGATGAAGTGTACAGGTACAGTTGCCCATGCAGCTTCAACACGATACCACAGTTCGTCAAGATTAGTGACTGGCGTATTGTGACAAGCCAGTTGCTCGGCCAAGATTGACCAGACGTTTTCAATTGCTGAGACATCTGGAGAATGTGCTGGCAAGGGCAGCAGGTGAACATTTTCTGTATCCAGAAAGGCCCGTACAGGACCTGCAACATGCGGTCGTGCATTATCCTGCTTAAATGTTGGGTTTCGAAGGGATCGAATGAAGGGTAGAGCCACGGGTCGTAACACATCTGAAATGTAACGTCCACTGTTCAAAGTGCCGTCAATGCGAACAAGAGGTGACCGAGACGTGTAACCAATGGCACCCCATACCATCACGCCGGGTGATACGCCAGTATGGCGATGACGAATACTCGCTTCTAATGTGTGAACACCGCGATGTCGCCAAACACGAATGCCACCATCATGATGCTGTAAACAGAACTTGGATTCATCCGAAAAAATGACGTTTTGCCATTAGTGCACCCAGGTTCGTCGTTGAGTACACCATCGCAGGCGCTCCTGTCTGTTATGCAGCGTCAAGGGTAACCGCAGCCATGGTATTCGAGCTGATAGTCCATGCTGCTGCTAACGTCGTCGAACTGTTCGTGCAGATGGTTGCTGTCTTGCAAACGACCCCATCTGTTGACTCAGGGATCGAGACGTGGCTGCACGATCAGTTACAGCCATGTAGATAAGATGCCTGTCATCTCGACTGCTAGCGCTACGAGGCCGTTGGGATCCAGCACGGAGTTCCGTATTACCCTCCTGAACCCACCGATTCCATATTCTGCTAACAGTCATTGGATCTCGACCAACGCGAGCAGCAATGTCGCGATACGATAAACCGCAATCGCGATAGGCTACAATCCGAACTTTATCGAAGATGGAAACGTGATGATACGCATTTCCCCTCCTTACACGAGGCATCACAACAACGTTTCACCAGGCAACGCCGGTCAACTGCTGTTTGTGTATGAGAAATCGGTTGGGAACTTTTATCATGTCAGCACGTTGTAGGTGTCGCCACCGGCGCCGACCTTGTGTGAATGCCCTGAAAAGCTAATCATTTGCATATCACAGCATCTTCTTCCTGTCGGTTAAATTTAGCGTCTGTAGCACGTCATCTTCGTGGTGTAGCAATTTTAATGGCCAGTAGTGTACGTTCAGAAAGAGTCGGAGATCCGCTCATGGAGAGGATAAATACAACCACTAACTGTTCATTCACCTGTTCCATAAGGCTCGTAGCAGCTTCCGCCGATAATCTTCACAAGAAGAAAACGGAATACAGTTCAAAAACAATAGTTAAAGAGTTACACAAAGACACGAGACTCAAAATTCCCAGGAAACAAATGTAATTTACTGCCTTCAATTAACTTCGTACCTTTCATCAAATACGACCTGGTGCTAGCTTTTGATTTTGAAAATAAAATTCTGCCAACCGATATGAATAAAAACCCGAAGAGCTTCCGGTTTTATGTAAAATCAGCAAGTGGTTCGAAATCATCTCTTCAGTCACTCGTTGATCATACAGGCCACTATACGGAAGATAACAGACCGAAAGCTGAAATATTGGATTCGGTCTTCCGAAATGTTTCACAGCGGAAGATCATAACGCGCTCCCTCCTTTCAGTCCTCGTACGACCGTCGAAATGGCAGATATTGAGATAACCGATCGCGGAATAGGACTAAAATTACAATCGCTTAGTAGTGTAAAGGCTTCAGGACCAGAAGTGATACCTATAAGATTCTACGAAGATTACGCGAAAGAGCTTGCTTCACTTCTAGCAGCAGTTTATTGTAGATCGCTGGAGCAATACTTAATGAATGGAAAAAGGGTAGGTCATTCCCGTATTCATGAAGGGTCGTAGGACAGATGCACATAATTATAAGCTTCGGACGGCCTTTAACACTGTTCGCAGGTGATGCGGTAGTCGATAAGTAAGTAGCAACGCCAGAAGATATTAACGATTTGCAGAAGGATCTGTAGAGGATTGATGAATGGTATAGGCTCTGGGATCTGATCATGAACGTGAATAAATGTGACATATTGTGCATACAGAGAAAAAGAAATTCACTACTGTCCAGCTACACTATTGGTGACAAATTGTTGGAAACAGTATCTACCGTAAAATACCTAGACGTAGGCCTAATTATCTAGAACGACCGTAAGTGGAGTGACTACATAAAACAAATAGAGCCGGCCGTGGTGGACGAGTGGTTCTAGGCGCTTCAGTCGGGAACTGCGCCACTGCTACGGTCGCAGGTTCGAATCCTGCCTCGGGCATGGATGTGTGTGATGTCCTTAGGTTAGTTAGGTTTAAGTAGTTCTAAGTTCTAGGGGACTGATGACCTCAGATGTTAAGTCCCATAGTGCTCCGACAGATTGATACGAATAATCTTAAGGAAATGTAACTGATAGACGACAGAAGTGGCTTACAAGGCGATTTTTCGGCCGATTCTTGAGCACTGTTCATCAATCTGGAACCCTTACCAGATAGGACTGATAGGAAAGATCCAGGGAAGAGCGACCCGTTTCGCGAAGGCTGCGTTTAGCCTGTGGTAGAGCGTTACAGAGAAAATCAACAGACTCCAGAGGCAGACGTTACAAGAGGCGTTGTCCATCTGGGGGAGGTTTTTCTATTGAAAATTCAAGAAAGCACTTTTCTAGAATAATCGGACAATATCTCGCGTAATGACCACGACGAAAAAATTCTAGAAGTCAGAGCTAATACAAAGGCTCACCGACAATCGTTCTTCCGACGCGTCATGGAACAGGGTATCATTTAGTGGAAGCAGAAGTACTCTTCGCCACACATCATTAGATGGCTTGCGCAATATAATTTAGATGTAGACGTAGCTAGCCGCTCCACGCTCTGCCACAATGTCTCTTACTACCAAATAAATCCGCGTCTACAAAACCAGAAAAAGACTGAACAGTATTCCATGCCCACGGAAGGGGACTCGCTTCAGATTCTTGTAGTCGTTCTGTGTTGAAAAATTTACTTTGTTAATCACGAAGGATCAGTGGCTGCCGACTTAAGTTAAACACCAAATCACCTACTCCGCCCTCTAGGGTCTATAACTTGCATATCAACACCACAAGTAGTGACCGCTGACTTCTCGATTTCGCGGGCTCCAAGCCACTGCATCAGTTATTTAAATACACTCCTGGAAATGGAAAAAAGAACACATTGACACCGGTGTGTCAGACCCACCATACTTGCTCCAGACACTGCGAGAGGGCTGTACAAGCAATAATCACACGCACGGCACAGCGGACACACCAGGAACCGCGGTGTCGGCCGTCGAATGGCGCTAGCTGCGCAGCATTTGTGCACCGCCGCCGTCAGTGTCAGCCAGTTTGCCGTGCCATACGGAGCTCCATCGCAGTCTTTAACACTGGTAGCATGCCGCGACAGCGTGGACGTGAACCGTATGTGCAGTTGACGGACTTTGAGCGAGGGCGTATAGTGGGCATGCGGGAGGCCGAGTGGACGTACCGCCGAATTGCTCAAAACGTGGGGCGTGAGGTCTCCACAGTACATCGATGTTGTCGCCAGTGGTCGGCGGAAGGTGCACGTGCCCGTCGACCTGGGACCGGACCGCAGCGACGCACGGATGCACGCCAAGACCGTAGGATCCTACGCAGTGCCGTAGGGGACCGCACCGCCACTTCCCAGCAAATTAGGGACACTGTTGCTCCTGGGGTATCGGCGAGGACCATTCGCAACCGTCTCCATGAAGCTGGGCTACGGTCCCGCACACCGTTAGGCCGTCTTCCGCTCACGCCCCAACATCGTGCAGCCCGCCTCCAGTGGTGTCGCGACAGGCGTGAATGGAGGGACGAATGGAGACGTGTCGTCTTCAGCGATGAGAGTCACTTCTGCCTTGGTGCCAATGATGGTCGTATGCGTGTTTGGCGCCGTGCAGGTGAGCGCCACAATCAGGACTGCATACGACCGACGCACACAGGGCCAACACCCGGCATCATGGTGTGGGGAGCGATCTCCTACACTGGCCGTACACCACTGGTGATCGTCGAGGGGACACTGAATAGTGCACGGTACATCCAAACCGTCATCGAACCCATCGTTCTACCATTCCTAGACCGGCAAGGGAACTTGCTGTTCCAACAGGACAGTGCACGTCCGCATGTATCCCGTGCCACCCAACGTGCTCTAGAAGGTGTAAGTCAACTGCCCTGGCCAGCAAGATCTCCGGATCTGTCCCCCATTGAGCATGTTTGGGACTGGATGAAGCGTCGTCTCACGCGGTCTGCACGTCCAGCACGAACGCTGGTCCAACTGAGGCGCCAGGTGGAAATGGCATGGCAAGCCGTTCCACAGGACTACATCCAGCATCTCTACGATCGTCTCCATGGGTGAATAGCAGCCTGCATTGCTGCGAAAGGTGGATATACACTGTACTAGTGCCGACATTGTGCATGCTCTGTTGCCTGTGTCTATGTGCCTGTGGTTCTGTCAGTGTGATCATATGATGTATCTGACCCCAGGAACGTGTCAATAAAGTTTCCCCTTCCTGGGACAATGAATTCACGGTGTTCTTATTTCAATTTCCAGGAGTGTATTTAGGTCAGACTCAGGAGGCGCGTGCACAAAATTTCATTGGCCATTTTGTTCTCGCACTAATAACCACTGTGTTGGGAGACACCTGGCACCCTGGAAAAATCGCTTTACTTCGAGCCAGCCTATTTTATATCTGCACCGCAACCCATTTAGGAGGTTTGGGGGAAAACTGGTCCATTAGCTGCAGGCTGGAGAAAGCCCCCTCGCCATCCCTAACGCACACCAGGTCTGTCGCACACATTAACACAAGACGAGCAGAGAGAGGCCGTCAGGAAATAATACGTTACAAACCCAGAAACGGAATTCGACAAAAATGAAATTGTTGTGAAAACACGCACCAGTGTTAGTTTCTGCCATTTATGTTTTCCCCACAGAGGTCGAAATGAGCAGACTCTGAGATGAATAGCTTTTTATCAAATACAGCCTAATGACGTAAACGGACGCCATTTAATAATTTAGTAAAAGCTACGGATCCCAGTTCAAAAAAGTTACTGACACAATCTCTGGCAGCATACCACCACACTGAATGCAGGATACTGGATATGAAGGGTATATCATAATTACTAGCGAAAATTGAGACGAATGAAAGCATACAACAATAGAAGCAAACATGGCTTCGCAAAATAGACGTTTGCCTGATGATTGTGGGTGTGCGGTTACCAAACGACACTAATTCCAGTATCAGGCATTGCTCTTGTTAGGGTAAATGACTCTAAAATGTAAGTTTTTCGGTTACTTCCCAATATAATACTTCATATTATCACCCAAGGCTTGAAAGGAATCATTCCATGATCACGTTATTCATTTGACTGTTTCTCATACTTTCATTCAAGAACGGTGGCATTACCAGAGGGAGTATCTTAGCCAGCGTCAGGTGCTGCACTGTGTTTCCCTCTATACTACCTAGATACAGGGTGTTTCAAAGATGACCGGTATATTTGAAACGGCAATAAAAACTAAACGAGCAGCGATAGAAATACACCGTTTGTTGCAATATGCTTGGGACAACAGTACATTTTCAGGCAGACAAACTTTCGAAATTACAGTAGTTACAATTTTCAACAACAGATGGCGCTGCGGTCTGGGAAACTCTATAGTACGATATTTTCCACACATCCACCATGCGTAGCAATAATATGGCGTAGTCTCTGAATGAAATTACCCGAAACCTTTGACAACGTGTCTGGCGGAATGGCTTCACATGCAGATGAGATGTACTGCTTCAGCTGTTCAATTGTTTCTGGATTCTGGCGGTACACCTGGTCTTTCAAGTGTCCCCACAGAAAGAAGTCACAGGGGTTCATGTCTGGCGAATAGGGAGGCCAATCCACGCCGCCTCCTGTATGTTTCGGATAGCCCAAAGCAATCACACGATCATCGAAATATTCATTCAGGAAATTAAAGACGTCGGCCGTGCGATGTGGCCGGGCACCATCTTGCATAAACCACGAGGTGTTCGCAGTGTCGTCTAAGGCAGTTTGTACCGCCACAAATTCACGAAGAATGTCCAGATAGCGTGGTGCAGTAATCGTTTCGGATCTGAAAAATGGGCCAATGATTCCTTTGGAAGAAATGGCAGCCCAGACCAGTACTTTTTGAGGATGCAGGGACGATGGGACTGCAACATGGGGCTTTTCGGTTCCCCATATGCGCCAGTTCTGTTTATTGACGAAGCCGTCCAGGTAAAAATAAGCTTCGTCAGTAAACCAAATGCTGCCCACATGCATATCGCCGTCATCAATCCTGTGCACTATATCGTTAGCGAATGTCTCTCGTGCAGCAATGGTAGCGGCGCTGAGGGGTTGCCGCTTTTGAATTTTGTATGGATAGAGGTGTAAACTCTGGCGCATGAGACGATACGTGGACGTTGGCGTCATTTGGACCGCAGCTGCAACACGGCGAACGGAAACCCGAGGCCGCTGTTGGATCACCTGCTGCACTAGCTGCGCGTTGCCCTCTGTGGTTGCCGTACGCGGTCGCCCTACCTTTCCAGCACGTTCATCCGTCACGTTCCCAGTCCGTTGAAATTTTTCAAACAGATCCTTAATTGTATCGCTTTTCGGTCCTTTGGTTACATTAAACCTCCGTTGAAAACTTCGTCTTGTTGCAACAACACTGTGTTCTAGGCGGTGGAATTCCAACACCAGAAAAATCCTCTGTTCTAAGGAATAAACCATGTTGTCTACAGCACACTTGCACGTTGTGAACAGCACACGCTTACAGCAGAAAGACGACGTACAGAATGGCGCACCCACAGACTGCGTTGTCTTCTATATCTTTCACATCACTTGCAGCGCCATCTGTTGTTGAAAATTGTAACTACTGTAATTTCGAAAGTTTGTCCGCCTGAAAATGTACTGTTGTCCGAAGCATATTGCAACAAACGCTGTATTTCTATCGCTGCTCGTTTAGTTTTTATTGCCGTTTCAAATATACCGGTCATTTTTGAAACACCCTGTACATATCTGACGCTCCCTCGGGTTCTGAATTGCAGTTCGCCGCTTCACCTTTGATGATGTCTCCCGTGCTGGAGACGCAACGTTAGCGTCAGGTTTTGTACGTCGACTACTGCCTGTCAGCCCGGAAATTTTCAGTCAAGTTAATGTCGGCCGTGAAAGCCTATAGTGCTTCGAAATACTATTTTGCACTACGTTTCGCAGTGTCTGTATTACTCCGTTCTCGGGGTAGGTTAGACCGGGCGGCCGCCCTGGACGTATAATCACGTCACACGTTCCGACTGTCAGGGGAATACGACGCGCAGCCTCAGACACAGGAAACTGCAGCAGCGCATTTGGAGATTTGCCGGCGCGCTGTCTCCAATTCGATCCCCCGCGCGGTCCCCTTTGAAGTTAACACCCTGTAAGCAGGCTCCTGGTCTCTCCCCTGCTGGATCGGGCCCGCATTAGACGACATAAAGGCCCACTCACTCTCCCGCAACGCTCCCATACTGTATGATGTCCCACACCGCACGTCTCCCTTCTTCTCAACGAGCGGGGATCTCCTTTGTCACGTCCCCACATCCCGCAGAGACTTCTTCACGTGCTAGTCTTCTTCGCTAAGTAATTTAATTAAACGTAAAAGGCAGCTTTTTCCATCTAATTTAATGGATTTGCTAAGTCTCACTGCAAGCAACGTTGTACTAACCATAAGCACACCGGGAAAGTAATTAGTAACACCAGATACATCACTATTTAAGGTTGCCAAGTGTCTGGGTTTATCTGCACATGTCCGGCATTCTTCGGTCGTGTACGGCCAAAAATACACATTTCCAGCGTGTCCGGCGTTTTAGCGATGAAGAAGAGAACGGTCAACTGAGGTTTGTCCCAATTTAATCATGATTGTGTTCTCTGAATTTTAAGGCGATTATCAGACATATCTCAAATTCAGGTGGAAGAGTGTAGAGTAAACATGATGAATGTGTACATAATTGCCAAAGTCGTCTTAAAACCTTGCACATGCAAATTTAGCACCCAACCAAAGCACTTTCAGTGTATGACGTCAGTTGAACAAGCAGCAGAAACTATAGATACTTGGTCTACACAATTCGCAAAGTTGGATGACACTAAATTCTTTGATCAGTGACAAAGTTTCACGAAATTCATGCAACAGAAAAGACGAATTTTCCCTAAAAAATCTTTTGGCAAGTCAAAAATGGACAGCTTATTTCAAATCATAGCATAATGAAGAATTTTATTCGGAATTATTGAAACTGACAGAATATTACACTTCCCTGTTCCACGCCCTAATACCTACGTCGAAAGAGTTTTTTCTTTCATAAAAGCAAAATGGACAAATGAACACAATTAACTGCAAACCGACATAGTCCCAAACATCATACTGTTGTTGCTGTTTTTTAATTTATACGTATTCTGTCAAGAGTCCAGCGAAATGGTTCTTGATAAAGTGGGTTCAAATGAGAAGTATTAAAACTCAACTACAGATGTTACACATCTATTCCGACTAGTTTCGGTTTTCAGCCACCATCCAGGGACTACACAAAATAAAGTGAACAATACATGTTACAGTCGAAAAATACAGATTCCATAGCCGTTAAGTTCTGAACATAAAGATAATTCAAAGAACTGCATACAAAGCAAAAAACAATACGACTTCCACATTTCATATATTATGCTACAGGGAATATTATAAAATACTTCAACAGTGAAATATTGTGACTCATTCAGCTTAGATACAGAGACTGAGAGTCAATGACATTTGTAGAACATATAGTGCCACATCAAAGAGTGTATCCGTCAGAGATACTATAATCAAAGATCCAATCATCATTTACAGTTTATCATTATGAAAATATTCAATGTATAAGAGCTACGAAATTGTGGCGATATTGATTACTGTGTTCCACCTGTTGTTCCAAATACACCCAGATATTTGCTGTGGGGTTAAGATCGGGTGATTTAGCGAGCCAATCTTGTGTCCGATATGAAGGAATGCAAAGCAAATAAGCGGGTATCAACGTCAGATCGCCTGTCCAGCCCAAAATGACATGCACCTGTATATCGTGTGTTTTTTGTGTGTACTCCCTACGTTTGACGCCTAAGGACCGAGTGCACCTACCTCGGTCAGAAAGCAAGATAACCAAGGTCCCGAAATGAATGTTAAAACTAAATCGCGTTTAAAATGTCTCTGCGATGCACCAACGTTATTCGCCAGGCAGTAAACCGACTTCAGCCATCCGTGCATTCAACCGCCGTTAACGCCATGTACGGCAATGGAAGGCGCCCTGGAAATGCAAAGATGTCAATAGAGATATGAATTTGCACACGGCCGCTGATGTATATTAGTATGCTACACAATCGCTGGTGAGTGACATCACTGTCACATACTCTCACTTATGTCAACAAACAGAAGCGTGTTTATACCTTGCTACTAGTCCGACGTTTATATTTGGCGAAATGGAATGCAAATAGAGAGCACCAAAATTTTCGAAGTACGACTCGGATATACTTCTCGAAATGGTCAGTGCGAATGCACCAGTTCTTGAAACTAAAGGAACTGACCGCTGCAGTACAAAAGAAGAATTGTACAGTGTCTCGTTTCGGTGTTTATTTTTTTCGTTTTTTCCGTTATATATTTAAATACCTAAGGTATTTAAATATAAACTTTATCAAATGCATGCTACGTAATACATCTAATTGTTATTTTTATGAACAGTGCACTTATTCTTATTTCTAACTACATACCGCATACAAGAATCCAGTTTTCATTGCAAATAAAAATTCTTATTTACCGATTTCTTATAACAGACTGCTAGTCAATATTGTACAGTTAAAAAACAACAAATTTTTTCTATCATTTTGTATTTTATTATGCTTCACGTAAACGTTCACAGAACATACACCTTTGTTTTAAAATTTGAATCCCAGACACTCTATACAGCAAGCAAGCATGCTATGACACAGACATACTGCATAATGGAAAAATGCTATCTTATTTTAGCATATTAAACATGGTCGGAAAACTTAGCAATCGATTTACTCCAGCATTTTTTAGAGTTACATTGGACTGCTTTCGGAGATGACTATTTGAGTTTTGGATTGCATGTATAATAAATATAAAAAATAACAAAAGTCCGATTGTCGTCCGGTCTCCTTGTTAGAGAAAAATACGTAATGTGGTCACTTATGGAGGCACTTGAGTCATAAATTAATAAACATCCTAGGTTCATCTTACGTACACTGACCGGACAGGACGCTATGACCGCCGACCTACTATCGATATAAACCCGTCGAGGCGATAGAAGTTTCACCTTGCGAGGATTGACTAAGAGACACACGCTCGGTGCATGCAGTGTCAGTGGGCGTGCTGTCCGTGTGTAGAATGGGGAAGGCGCGCGGTCTTTCTGAGTTTGACCGAGGACAGATTGTAAAGGCCGGAGACTCGGCACGATCATTTCGGAAGCTGTACGACTTCTCGGATGTTCGAAGAGTGCTGTGGTGAGTATCTTTAACACGCGGCGAAACCAGGGTGAATCAACGTCCAAACGTCGTGGGGTTGGGCGCCCACCCCTCCTTACTTAAGTGAAAACAAACATAATGTTACTAACATCGATACAGCCCTGACAATATTACTCGCTGTACCTAAAGGAAGAGTTGAGCGTCCTTGAAACATGAAAATAGACAAGCATCTCAAAAACGATCCTGATAATCTTCTAAATAACCAAACCGATTTGAGAAACAAACGATTCTTAGATAATTTTACTCGATCTTACGATGCGCACGCTAATAGTAGCTCAGACTTAGGCTCAAGTTAACGTATTAATTCAGTGTATTATGAATTTTATACGGCTCAAGTTAACGTATTGATTCAGTGTATTATGAATTTTATAATTTTATACAAGGGCAAATATTAAGCCAGTGTAGTGTGAATTTTATAAAATGACGAACTCTCGTCAAAACGTTATTGCACAGTTTTTTACAATTTATTATTTTACTCCTCGATGCCGGTAGCTCGTTTTATGTGACTGACAGAGAGAAGACGTACTATATTGTATTTTCATATTACTTTCGTTTGCTATGTCGATGATCAATTTATGTGCTGAAAATGGATGTAAAGTTGACAAAATGTTAACGCCAGCTGTGTTGGATTTGAGTGAAGGTGGTTCCATGGGAGTATGCTACTGATTTGGTAGCACATGAGATACTGCGTGGCCCGGGTTCCCCGGGTTCGATTCCCGGCGGGGTCAGGGATCTTCTCTGCCTCGTGATGGCTGGGTGTTGTGTGCTGTCCTTAGGTTAGTTAGGTTTAAGTAGTTCTAAGTTCTAGGGGACTGATGACCATAGATGTTAAGTCCCATAGTGCTCAGAGCCATTTGAACCATAGATACTGCGTGACATCTCACTGTCTCTGTCACTTTGGTTATATAGTGTTAATACAATAAACCTATGACGTAATAATATACATCCTGTACAAATTTAACACCAAGAGTGGGCAAAAAAGAATACCTACAGTTATGTAGAACGATATTTAACCCTTATGTGTGTAATTCGACGTATAACTCTCAGTGTATGTAATTCGATATGCAATCCTCACGCTTATCTATGATGGTTTAAGAATAAGTCACGTAAGTTTTTATAGCAGACTTCATAATCGTGCAACTAGGATATCCTCTTTGCTTCCTAGTACAGTCGTTGGACTGCAATGGCGCTCCACACACAGCAAAACAATATCTGTAATCAGATTACGCGCCAAAACGGTTATTAGTACCCTGCAGCTGTGGTATAAAGCATTTGTGACTAGTCATGGATTATCGAACATGTGTACTTACAGATTATGTTGTTTTATGATGTTTGAATACGTGTGCTCGCGCTGTGTAACAACGTCACGAATGTATTTCACAGTATTGACAACGACATACAAATGTGTCACGCCGAGATACATAATCAATCTGTAAAATAATTTTTCGAACATTCTGTATTTTTCAGCACCACTTGATAATGGCCTAAGGCCGAAATTACAATAGTGTAATAAAAACTTGTAACAGAGTCTAGCGTGAAGATGTTGTTGTTGGGGTCTTCAGTCCAGAGACTGGTTTGATGCAGCTCTCCCAGTACATACTGCAACCTACATCCCTCTGAATCTGTTTATTCATCTCCTGGTCTCTCCCTACGATTTTTACCCTCCACGTTCCCCTCCAATACTCAATTGGTGATCCCTTGATGCCCCAGAATATGCCCTACCAACCGATCCCTTCTTCTAGACAAGTTGTGCCACAAATTTCTCTTCTCTCCAATTCTATTCAGTACCTCCTTGTTAGTTATGTGATCTACCCAACTAATTTTCAGCATTCTTCTGTAGCACCACATGTCGAAAGCTTCTATTCTCTTCTTGTCCAAACTATTTATCGTCCACGTTTCACTTCCATACATGGCTACACTCCATACAAATACTTTCAGAGACGACTTCCTGACACTTAAATCTATACTCGATGTTAACAAATTTCTCTTCTTCAGAAACGCTTTCCTTGCCATTGCCAGTCTACCTTTTATATCTTCTCTACTTCGACCATCATCAGTTATTTTGCTCCCCAAATAGCAAAGCTGATTTACTACTTTAAGCGTCTGATTTCCTAATCTAATTCCCGCAGCATCACCGAATTTAATTCGACTACATTCCAATATCCTCGTTTTGCTTTTGTTGATGTTCATCTTATATCCTCCTTTCAAGACACTGTCCATTCCGTTCAGCTGCTCTTCCAGGTCCTTTGCCGTCTCTGACAGAATTACAATGTCATCGGCGAAAATGACAGTAAATGAAGCAGGCGTAAAGATGATGTCCTTCAGAAAAATGTTATGACTGTGAATGCCAGCTGCATCAAGTTTATTTACAGATGTCGGTCGTCGTAGGCTGGGCAGACTGGTGTAACAAGACACGCGGCGAACTGTAGCTGAAATAACATCAGACTTTAATGCTGGGCAAGGTACAAGTGTGTATGAACACTCAGTGCACCGAATGTCCTCTGCACCGATGACCCATGCATGTGCCAATGTTAGCACCACGACATCGTCTACTACGACTGAAATGGGCACGTGACCATCGTCACTGGACGTGGCAGAGCGTTCCATGTCCTGATGAATTCAGAAACGTTCTTAATCATGCCGATGGGAGGGCGCAAATCCGTCGCCTTCCAGGGAAACAGCTCCTTGGTACCTGCACTGCAGGACGGAGAGTAGCTGGCGGTAGTTCCAGTATGCTCTGGGGGACATTCATGTGGGCATCCGTGAATCCAGTGGAGCTGATGCAAGGCACTACGACGGCCAAGAAGCATCGTACACTGGTTGCAGCCCACGTACACTTCTTCATGACGATAATGTGGTGTTTTTCAGCAAGAGAATGCACCATGTCACAAGGTCAGGAGTGTGATGGACTGGTTCGAGGAACAGAGTGGAGATTTCCAATTGATATGCTGGCACCGCAGCTCGAAAGATCTGAACCGGATCGAACATATCTGGAACGTGATTGGACGTGCCGTCAGAGCTCATCGCCCACTCCCCGGTATTTACGAGAATTAGTTGACTTGTGTGTGTTGATGGAATGCCTACCCTCTCCAACGACCTACCAAGGCCTCAATGCTTCCACCCCAGGACGCATCGCCGCTGTTATTCGTGCCAAAGGTGGTCATACCGTCTATTAGATAGGTGGTGATAATGATCTGGCTGATCAGTGTTAACTCTGTCTCAGTACATAGAAAGCGCGCCGCCATCATAATACGACGGTGAGTCAGATGAAAACCTTAAATTTGTAATAACAAATCGAAATTTCGCGCCGTTATCCTGTAAGTTGGTAAGCGTGCTACAAACAGTGTGCCGAATGGCCTGTAGGTGGCAGCATAGTGCAGATGCACACATACCGTCGCAGTATCAGTATAAAGATGGCCGCCCCACTTGCGACATGCACCAGGGAAGAACAGCGTTCTGTTATTCGGTATTTGCGTAGTGAAGGTGTGAAACCTATTTAAATTCATCGACGAATGAAGGTTCAGTACGGTGATGCATGTTTGTCACAGCAGCAAGTCTACGAATGGACTAGAAAGTTCGCGAATGGTGTGACTTCAGTGGAAGATGCTCCTCATCCAGGTCAGGCACAACGAGTTGTGACTCCACAGAACATTGCAGCAGTTGAAGCCATTGTGAAGGAAAACCGCCGAGTGACACTGAATGACATTGCAGCATGTTTACAGATTGGTCATGGGTCATCACACCACATTGTGCATGATGTGCTCCAGTTTCACAAAGTGTCTGCAAGATGGGTGGCACGGCAGCTGACTCCTGAAATGTGAGAACGACGTGTTAATGCTTGTGACGAACTTCTTCGGCGCTTTGAACGAGAAGGTGATGGCTTCCCTGCAAGAATCGTTGCTGGGGACGAAACCTGTGTTCACTTCCACCAACTGGAAACGAAGAGAGCGAGCAAGGAATAGCGTCATTCCTCATCACCAAAATCAAAAAAGTTTCGAACAGAACCATCACCAGGGAAGGTTATGCTGACTCTCTTTTCGGAGGAAAAAGGCGTTGTTTTGGAGCACTACATGCCTAGAGGGATCACTGTTACCAGTGTATCATACACAGATCTCCCAAAAAATCATCTCCGGCCTGCAATCAAATCAAAGCGTCGTGGATTGCTGTTAGCAGGTGTCCTTTTGCAACATGACAATGCAAGGCCCCACACTGCCTGTAGGACAGTTGCAACAATCACAGACCTGCATTTTGAGTGTCTTCCTCATCTACCATACTCACGAGACCTTGTTCCAATTGATTTCCATATGTTTGTACCACTCAAAGAAGCAATGGGAGGAAAGAAGTTCCGTTCTGATGAAGAGGTACGCCAAGCGGTGCATGAGTGGTTGGGCGGACTACCAAAAGAATTTTTTTCTAAAGGAAAAACTTTGTAAGCGCTGCAGGACTTGCATTGAGCGTGGGGGAGATTATGTTGAAAAGTGATACAGATTTGTACCACTTCTGCACAATAAATAATATTTAAAAAAATATTTAAGGTTTGCACTTGACTCACCCTCGTACCGTACACTTATAAAACCCAGGACGTGTCGTGTCAATCAGACGTGAACCGAGGTCGAATCTAACCATGGTCAACTCCCACACTTAAATTTGATAGAGACCGGTCGACCAGAACAGTGTGTTGAACAGGGCCTAATGCCGACTTTAGCGCGGTTAACTTTTAATCGAGTTTGGTGCACTCGGCCGTGAGTCGGCATGCACTGGACAGCTGGGAGCGTTGTGGAAGCGGCACTGTGAGGCAGTCTTCCAAGGACACACAGACGTCAGGCAGAGATAAAAATAGCGGTGTCCGCGCAGATGGTGCCCGCTATGAATGGAGACGCTGTATGAGACGTCGCGCATCTGACTCAGCGCGCGCAAGCAAACCGCTTACCGAGCGGGCTCTCAGCGCCAATAGCCTGTTTATACCCACCGCGGTTTGTTATTCCGCAGCCGAGTTGCGTCCGAGTAGGTTTTGTTAGCGCTCAACTAGTGTGAAACGCTCGCGCCCGATTCAGCTGCCAAGTATCAAGTGAAGTCCGTGGTCGCTGCAGGGGCTTGAAGGCGTTACATTCAAACGGGTGTTGGATTGAACAGGTCTTATCTTGATGACTTCCACAGCGTCCATGACGACTTTCTTGACGTCTGAGGCGACCTTAACAGTCCAAAAAAGGTGGTCACTTCGTTTCCTGTGTCATAAATGGTACTGTTCACACCAAAACTGCGTGATCACTGTTCGTACAGTATCCATATTCATGGGGCACTCAGATGTGACAGTGGCCCGATGTTGGACCGCGTGGGAAGGTGGGAGCAAGTGCATTCTCAAGGTTCCGGCCGAGCACTTGTGATCATCACAAGGGAGTAGAGCCGTGCTTCGGTAGGTTTCCGCCCTCTGTTGGGAGGCCAGACGGTGTCGTTTCGTTGGCATGATTGCGGTTGTTTGTCTTCTTCTTGTGTTGACTGGCGCCACTCGGTTTCACAAGTGTTGCTTGTCCGCTAGTTATCGATATGTAGTAACTGTTGCCCTATCTTTGGAGCGACGTCGTTGTTTTTCCGGGTATTGTGAGTGGGCCAGTTCGGTTGGGGACTCAGGAGAAGGCAGGTCCGCGCAGTGCGGGAACACGCCGGGACCGCTGGCTGCACGCATGGACTGCCAGATGGAAGGTCTGTGGTCACGAGGGTATACGACCTGGTCGTAAACTGGATCCAGCAAGCCTTAATATGAGTGCATTTCAATCCAAGTAGAGAAACCTCTACCATTGTGGTATGTCGCGATACTCCAGTGACTTGGGTTCGTGTTGCTGCTCGTAGTGTCGCCGAGGCGAAGAGCAGCGAGTGGAGTGCTTTCTACTTTGGTGTCAGTGGTTCCTTTCTCGTTCCAGGGGCTCTAAACACAGTATTATGGGGGCGTAGTGCAGACCGCCGGCTCCGGCTTTGGCGTGTTGTTGCATCGTTGCATTTGGTTTATCGGACGTCAGGCAGCTCCAGCAAGATTATCATCCGTTAGACTGTCACTAGTCTGAGTTACCATCTTGTGAAGTGAATGCAACTCTTGGCTGCCTATCTCACCACTCGCGAAAGTGTTCGTTGCCGGACCTTCTCAGAGGTCGACTCCTGGAGCACCATCTGTGGCCCCTTGGTTCTTGTAAGACATGTGTGTTCTAAAAAGAGGTCTGGTGGCCAGTAGTTCAGTGTAACGCTCCTTCAGTCCACGCCTTCTGCTGTGTTTGTGGCGACTTACCTTTAATATTTCAATACCAGTAAGTTGTAAATTGCAGCGAATTATAAACAATTCTTAATTTATTGCCATTCCTGGCGTGTACGGGCTTCTGCCCAGATCACAGTGGCTTGCTTTAAACATTATCTACTGCATCTGTATTTAATGGTGATTTGCTAAATTGTAACTCACTGAAAACAGTATTATTTACACAGTTGTTTATTCTTTCATTAATAACGTGTGGCATTTTTTATATATTGTTATGTCTGGAATCACTGATTTAAAATGAATTGTGTGTATATTCTTTCATTAATAACGTGTGGCATTTTTTATATATTGTTATGTCTGGAATCACTGATTTAAAATGAATTGTGTGTAATTGTAAAAGTTAACCAATAGTAACTGATTACGGCCCCGTCCACAATCGTAACCGAATCCTGCCTTCCCTTGACTATCAGGTTTCAGGAGTATGGCTGTGCTGTACACTACATCGTAATTCCACGTCTGCACTTGTCAGCCGAGAACAAGCAAGACTCCCTGCAACACTGAGTATCATTCGGTACCATTCGTCGTAGACTAGCAGCAAGCGCACAAGGGAAGTACCGTCCCATGCATGGGCTGCAGTTAACACAAAAACAAACGACTACGATTGGTGCCGCGACCGGGAAGCATGGGCTGCTGATGAGCGGCGTCGCACTGAGTTCCGCGATGAATCGTGTGTCTACACTCAGCCTGATAACCATCGTCGAAGAGTTCGGCAGCGACCGGGGGTAAGGTTTTGGAGAGGCACAGTGGTGTTACCTATGTCGTCATCGTGTAGGGAACCATTGCGTATGGCTGCAGCTCATGGCTTGTAATGATTGAGGGAACCCTGATGGCATAACAGGATGTTGCGGGTATCCCGCTTCTCCATGTGCTACCTCTCATGCGAGAGTGTCGCAGTGCTATTTTTCAACAGGATAATGCTCGAACCAAATGGTTCAAATGGCTCTGAGCACTATGGGAGTTAACTTCTGAGGTCATCAGTCCCCTAGAACTTAGAAATACTTAAACCTAACTAACCTAAAGACATCACAAACATCCATGCCCCAGGCAGGATTCGAACCTGCGACCGTAGCTGTCGCGCGGTTCCAGACTGTAGCGCCTAGAACCGCTCGGCCACCCCAGCTGGCTAATGCTCGAACACTTGTCGCGCGTGTCCCTATGAACTGGCTGCATGATGCTGAGGTACTCCCATGGTTAACAAGAACGCAGATTTGTACTCGATAGAACATGTGCTGGACCACCTCGATTGTCAACTATGTCCAAGTGCCAGAATGCATCAAATCAAGGACCAATACTGCAGCTGTTGTGGGCCAGCTTGAGTCAGGAGAGAGCACAACGGCTTTATGACGACCTTCCCAACCGAATCAGTGCATACATTCAAGTCAGAAGGGGTGCAACGTTATACAGATAATTGTGTTCATGATGAAAATTTCTTTGTAGATTAAACCCCATTATGAAATCACTGAAATAACATCATATACCCTCTCAACCAGTGAAATTTCAATTCAGTCCCTCCTGCCCTTTTGTATGCTTCACTCTTTTTGTCAGGTAGTACGTTTATAGGTCCGGATGCTACCTGTATCCCGGATAGCCCCTGTGCACAAATGTCTATTTTAGAGTTTTGACTGGATGTACACTGGAACTATACTAGTCCGATCAACAGGAGAGTCGAAGATGTCCGAGTATGGCCAACTAACCCCGAAACTGGTAAAAAGCATTGGGAACCATTACTGTTTACGAATACGGCCGACTGACAGATGGCTTACGGCCGACTGACAGATGCATCAGAATAAATGCGATTGGTCAGAGGCAGTCGGTTGAGACAGGATACTTGTCAGTGGTTAGGTTTCATATCTGATTGCCGATTATGGATGCTGATGAGCTTATAAGACAAGTGACAGCACCACCGTGACGTTGAAAGAAAATTAATGTCAGCCATTAACAATAAGCGCATGAACGGGACCATGAATTCGGGCCGCTCGGGGTAGCCGCGCGGTATAGGGCGCCTTGCCACAGTTCGCGCGGCTCCCGTCGACGGAGGTTCGAGTCCTCCCTCGGACATGGGTGTGTGCATTGTCCTTAGTGTAAGTTAGATGAAGTAGTGTGTAAGTCTAGGGACCAATGACAGCAGTTTGGTCCCATAGGAACTTACCACCACCACCACCACCACCATGAATTCGGTTTGAGTAGTTCACACATTACTAGTTTCATAACGGGGCCGCGAGGTTGGCAGAGTTCGTCTGAGTATTACATGTTATTAGAGCTACTCGAAATATTGTCAACGTTGATGTATTCGTGGGGTTCTGTGTTGTATCGGCTACTGCGCGACTCAGCACTGACACAAACAAGGAAGGAGATAAATTGCAATGGCCAGTGTCAGGAATCCAAAATAATCTGTACATAATACTTTCACATTAATAGGAGACTATTTCCAAAAAGGGAAGAAACGTAACATCTCGTAATGAGGTGGTTTGGTGTGCTGCTTCTCCCTCGTATGTCCAACTACACTCCTGGAAATTGAAATAAGAACACCGTGAATTCATTGTCCCAGGAAGGGGAAACTTTACTGACACATTCCTGGGGTCAGATACATCACATGATCACACTGACAGAACCACAGGCACATACACACAGGCAACAGAGCATGCACAATGTCGGCACTAGTACAGTGTATATCCACCTTTCGCAGCAATGCAGGCTACTATTCTCCCATGGAGACGATCGTAGAGATGCTGGATGTAGTCCTGTGGAACGGCTTGCCATGCCATTTCCACCTGGCGCCTCTGTTGGACCAGCGTTCGTGCTGGACGTGCAGACCGCGTGAGACGACGTTTCATCCAGTCCCAAACATGCTCAATGGGGGACAGATCCGGAGATCTTGCTGGCCAGGGTAGTTGACTTACACCTAGAGCACGTTGGGTGGCACGGGATACATGCGGACGTGCATTGTCCTGTTGGAACAGCAAGTTCCCTTGCCGGTCTAGGAATGGTAGAACGATGGGTTCGATGACGGTTTGGATGTACCGTGCACTATTCAGTGTCCCCTCGACGATCACCAGTGGTGTACGGCCAGTGTAGGAGATCGCTCCCCACACCATGATGCCGGGTGTTGGCCCTGTGTGCCTCGGTCGTATGCAGTCCTGATTGTGGCGCTCACCTGCACGGCGCCAAACACGCATACGACCTTCATTGGCACCAAGGCAGAAGCGACTCTCATCGCTGAAGACGACACGTCTCCATTCGTCCCTCCATTCACGCCTGTCGCGACACCACTGGAGGCGGGCTGCACGATGTTGGGGCGTGAGCGGAAGACGGCCTAACGGTGTGCGGGACCGTAGCCCAGCTTCATGGAGACGGTTGCGAATGGTCCTCGCCGATACCCCAGGAGCAACAGTGTCCCTAATTTGCTGGGAAGTTGCGGTGCGGTCCCCTACGGCACTGCGTAGGATCCTACGGTCTTGGCGTGCATCCGTGCGTCGCTGCGGTCCGGTCCCAGGTCGACGGGCACGTGCACTTTCCGCCGACCACTGGCGACAACATCGATGTACTGTGGAGACCTCACGCCCCACGTGTTGAGCAATTCGACGGTACGTCCACCCGGCCTCCCGCATGCCCACTATACGCCCTCGCTCAAAGTCCGTCAACTGCACATACAGTTCACGTCCACGCTGTCGCGGCATGCTACCAGTGTTAAAGACTGCGATGGAGCTCCGTATGCCACGGCAAACTGGCTGACACTGACGGCGGCGGTGCACAAATGCTGCGCAGCTAGCGCCATTCGACGGCCAACACCGCGGTTCCTGGTGTGTCCGCTGTGCCGTGCGTGTGATCATTGCTTGTACAGCCCTCTCGCAGTGTCCGGAGCAAGTATGGTGGGTCTGACACACCGTTGTCAATGTGTTCTTTTTTCCATTTCCAGGAGTGTATATCATGCACTATTACCACTCGCAGAACGCATGCTAAGTATTGTCCTCCTATACCTCAGTACTGATGGCCACGACGTCTGCCACCGAAGTGGGGGCCGACCAGCGAAGACCGGCTGTCAGTCATTGTTGACAGTGTGCGCTGAACTCTGTCTACCTAGAGGTGTGACGCTGCCCGCTCTTTCCACTGGCGCGCGAGTCAACGCCTTCATGAGGCCGTTGCGCGGCGCTGCGCTGGTCGCTGTGCAGTGGATGCTTCAGGACTGCACTTTCTCGTTCAATCTTTATATAAAGTTTTGTTGAAATTACTCCACACGTTCCTGAGTTAAGCTTCTATTTCATCCCTTTTCAACCCATACTCATCTGTTATTGGCGGTAGGTGGTTCTAACGTAAAGAAGACGAAATGCAATTACTATGTAACGAGCCAGTAGAGACCATAAGTCCTTTTCACGAAAATACTCTAAAAATATTCCTGAAAAATATCCGAAATTTTGTAGTTAGACGTTTGCTCCACTCTGTATACACATTTTGGTAGAAATTACTTCCGACGTTCATGAGTTATGCTTCTACATTATCCCATTTTCATATTCCCCGCCCCCCTCCTCTTCCTCACCCCCCCCCCCCCCCGGTCACTCCACGCACGTACACACTACCACTGGAGGTAGCTGGTCTCACGCTCACAGTGATTCTTTCCAGATAGTAAGTGATATGTGTAGCAAGTTGAATTAAATAGATCCAGCGCCTTTGGAAGAGGTATGGAATGTATGTAAGAACATTCAATAATTTTTGCGAATATATGCAGGGTGTCCTGCGAGGAATGGTCAGGATCCAAGGATATGACAGAAACGATCATTCGAAGCAAAAAATGCGCTCTAAAACGCATACCTTAAGAGCTATGAACACCAGCTACTGTGTAACAAACCTCTACTACTGCAAACTATTGGCTTTCCATATTCTGAGATGTGGTAGCATGGAACAAGAACAATACGTCCAGCAAACATGGGCCCTAAAGTGCATACCTTAATAGGAATGAGCACTTGTTCATTCCCGTTGCTCTGAAAGATAACTCTTCCACTGAATAAGAGCTCATAGCATTTCAGAATCCATGTTGCTAGACTTTTCTTTCTTTTTTTGGCCCATACTACCAGCCCTCAAAACATGGAAAGCAAAGAGCTTGCAGTAGAAGACATTTGTTTCACAGTATCGAAGACGAAAAATTGTCACATACGGATTTACTAAACTTTTATCCTTCGAATGCTCGTTCCTGTATTACTCCAGAATATCGACCGTTCCTCCTGGGCCACCCTGTAGATAGGAGAAGGATGTCGACTTCATTTCTAAATCTACATCCATACTCCGCAAGCCACCTGACGGTGTGTGGCGGAGGGTACCTTGAGTACCTCTATCGGTTCTCCCTTCTATTCCAGTCTCGTATTGTTTGTGGAAAGAAGGATTGTGGGTATGCCTCTGTGTGGGCTCTCTCTCTGATTTTATTCTCATGGTCTCTTCGCGAGATATACGGAGGAGGGAGCAATATACTGCTTGACTCCTCGGTGACGGTACGTTCTCAAAACTTCATCAAAAGCGCGTACCGAGCTACTGAACGTCTCTCCTGCAGAGTCTTCCACTGGAGTTTATCTATCATCTCCGTAACGCTTTCGCGATTACTAAATGATCCTGTAACGAAGCGCGCTGCTCTCCGTTGGATCTTCTCTCTCTCTTCTATCAACCCTATCTGGTACGTATCCCACACTGGTGAGCAATATTCGAGCAGTGGGCGAACAAGTGAACTGTAACCTACTTCCTTTGTTTCCGGATTGCATTTCCTTAGGATTCTTCCAATGAATCTCAGTCTGTCATCTGCTTTAACGACGATCAACTTTATATGGTCATTCCATTTTAAATCTAATACCTACTCCCAGATAATTCACGGAATTAACTGCTTCCAGTTGCTGACTTGCTATATTGTAGCTAAACGATAAAGGATCTATCTTTCTATGTATTCGCAGCACATTACACTTGTCTACATTGAGATTCAATTGCATTCCCTGCACCATGCGTCAATTCGTTACAGATCCTCCTGCATTTCAGTACAATTTTCCATTGTTACAACCTCTCGATATACCACAGCATCATCCGCAAAAACCGTCAGTGAACTTCCGATGTCATCCACAAGGTCATTTATGTATATTGTGAATAGCAACGGTCCTATGACACTCCCCTGCGGCACACCTGAAATCACTCTTACTGTCATTTCACTGCTCCCGTAAACCAGTGTCCTCCCTCAGAATGAGAGTGGCTGGGACTCGACTGTACGGAAGCCCAGGGCCGGCCAGGTGAGCGGCCACCCAACGCCCTCTGGCGAGCAGAAGCCCGGTGTCGCAGCCGGGGCGCGGTTGCGTCTCCGCAGGGGAATCGATACCTCGGCCCGCCTACACCCGATTTCTCGCAGCCGCGCGCTCCGCTGACGGCCAATTACATCCCCCAATCTGCATTCGCGGCTGTACCTTGCGATGTGTGGTGGGGAGTATTTCCGGTACCGTTGGCATTTCTTCCCACATTCTTGTTCTAGCCGCGAATGGTGCGTGGTAAGAACGACCCTCGTGACCTCCGTCCACCGCCCTGACGTGCCCACGGGTACCGACCGACCGCCGTGTCATACTATGCCAACGGCGTCATCGGCTGCGGATATAGAGAGGCGTGGGATCAGCAATCCGCTCTCCCGGTTGCCGTCAGGATTCATATGGAGTCGAGTAGCTCCTCAATTCGCCCATTCCAGTCCTCCCACCTGCCAGTACCGAAGAACGACTCTCGGCTCGCCTCAGTTTGCTACGTGTAAGCCTACGTCAGGAGATTGACTGTGCATCTGGACTTAGCGGACCCGCAGAATACACTGACCTGTGCTGTGGCTGCTGGTAGTACGAAAGAGAGCTCACTAGTGCTGCCAGGCCAAGTACGAGGGTGACTCAAACGAAAACCATAAATTTGTAATAACAAGTCGAGATATCACGCTGTTATCATGTAAGTTGGTAAGCGTGCTACAAACAGCGTGCAGGATGGCCTGTAGGTGGTAGCATAGTGCAGATGCACACATACCGTCGCAGTATCAGTATAAAGATGGCCGCCCCACTTGCGGCTTGCACCAGGGAAGAACAGCGTTCTGTTATTCGGTTTTGCGTAGTGAAGGTGTGAAACCTATTGAAATTCATCGACGAATGAAGGTTCAGTACGGTGATGCATGTTTGTCACAGTAGCAAGTCTACGAATGGAGTAGGAAGTTTGCAAATGGTGTGACTTCAGTGGAAGATGCTCCTCGTCCAGGTCAGGCACAACGAGTTGTGACTCCACAGAACATTGCAGCAGTTGAAGCCACAGTGAAGGAAAACCGCCGAGTGACACTGAATGACATTGCAGCATGTTTACAGATTAGTCATGGGTCAGCACACCACATTGTGCATGATGTGCTCCAGTTTCACAAAGTGTCTGCAAGATGAGTGGCACGGCAGCTGACTCCTGAAATGAGAGAACGAAGTGTTGATGCTTGCGAAGAACTTCTTCGGCGCTTTGAACGAGAACGTGATGGCTTCCTTGCAAGAATCGTTACTGTGGACGAAACTTGTGTTCACTACCACCAACCGGAAACGAAGAGAGCGAGCAAGGAATGGCACCATTCCTCATCACCAAAACCAAAGAAGTTTCGAACAGAACCATCACCAGGGAAGGCATTACATGCCTAGAGGGACCACTGTCATCAGTGCATCATACACAGATCTAAAAAATCATCTGCAACCTGCAATCAAATCAAAGCGACGTGGGTTGCTGTCAGCAGGTGACCTTTTGCAACATGATAATGCAAGGCCCCACACTGCCCGTACAACAGTTGCAACAATCACAGACCAGCATTTCGAGTGTATTGCTCATCCACCATACTCACCAGACCTTGGCCCAACTGATTTCCATACCGGTAGCGTTCTCGCTTCCCGAGCACGGGGTCCCGGGTTCTATTCCCGGCGGGGTCAGGGATTTTCACCTGCCTCGAGATGACTGGGTGTTTGTGTTGTCCTCATCATTTCATCATCATCCAGGAAAGTGGCGAAATTGGACTGAGCAAAGGTTGGGAAATTGTACGGGCGCTGATGACCACGCAGTTGAGCGCCCCACAAACCAAACATCATCATCATCATCAACTGATTTCCATATGTTTGGACCACTCAAAGATGCAATAAGAGGAAAGAAGTTTCGTTCTGATGAAGAGGTACGCCATGCATGAGTGGTTGCGCGGACTACCAAAAGAATTTTTTTCTAATGGAATTTTATGCAGTTTGTAAGCGCTGGAAGATTTGCATTGAGCGTGGGGGAGATTTTGTTGAAACGTGTTACAACTTTGTGCCACTTGTGCACAAAGATAATATTTAAAAAATATTTAAGGTTTTCTTTTGACTCACCCTCGTATATTAATTTTCTGGGTAATGGTTCACAAAAATCTGGACTTTTATTCTCAAATCGGGAGAATTAAAATAAAGATAACTTTTCTAAAACGGTATTTATTTTTGTCATTAACCAGCGACAATTAAGTTACAGTACAATGGACCGTAATAAACGTGTCGTGGGGTGAAGCGTAAACGATGAAGTATTTAACAGTGTCTTTTTCTGAAGATATCTTACTTATATATCAAAGTGATTCACTGGTTTAGATGACTAGTTTACTTATTGATAGCTGAAAACATTAAAACTAAGACAAATAATCTATTTATCTTTAGTTAAAACTACCAAAATGTCGTAATGAAATATTAAATCAATCACAAAAGTAATATTTACATACTTTTTTTATTTGTGGTACGGTACTATGGGACCAAACAGCTGAGGCCATCAGTACCTAGGCCTATAAACTATATAACCTAACTTAAACTTACGCTAAGGACAACACACACACCCATGCCCGTGGGAGGATTCGAACCTCCGACGGGGCAGCCGTGCGAACTGGGACAAGGCCCCTCAGACCGCACAGCTACCCCGCGCGGCTTCACATAGTTTGTTTGATGATTCTAAAAATGAAAAAAATTAATTGTGTTTATAAATTGCGCAGATTTATTTTGTCCGCAGCTCGTGGTCTTGCGGTAGCATTTGAAACAGCTATGGCTGCTGTGGTAAAAGAAAGACGTCTGCAAATTGGTTTTCAAGTAAAGTGTACTATTTTTGTAGTGTTCTTAAGTTTACGTATATTTGGTCCTTTCACCGTTTCCGGGCCTGGCAGTTGGTTGGTTGGCGTGGAGCAGCGAGGAAGTCTCCGTGGCGCATGTCTGGCCGGGCCCGCTGGCGGCGTCCACACACTGTCGGAGTGTGAGGGGCTGTTCCCATTGCTACGAGGTCCGTGGCTCACCGATCCCTGACACGAAAGCCAGCCCCAACTGTTCACATTGTGTCGTTTGAATTTCGTTGCGGGCTTTTGGGACATTCCTGTGAGTAACAACGTGTGTTTCCAAGTTGGCGAAATTCTAGCCGCCCTCCTGTGGAGTTTAACTTAACTTGATTATTTTGAATTGAAGTGCACCAGCGGAATCATCTGCCTTGTGACCGTTAACGTTCCGGTTACCTGCCTTGGCCGTTGGCATAAATTCAGACAGTGTATTTTCCTCGTCGTGTTGTGGCTGTCCAGCTCGGCTTGTAGATAGACAGCTGAATGTGTAATTCGTTGTGGGCGCCGATACCTTCTGAATTGTTCCATTGAACTCCCTGTTGCTTGGTCCGTTGACTGTCTGTGAGTTGGGTTGCCGTCGGATTGAGAATTGTTGGGCCGACTGCCTGTCTCACCTAAGCGAGCGTTAGTGTTTGAATTCCAGGCTGACCCCTGGAAACTTCTGAGCGCCGTTTGATGTGCTGCCTTTTCTTATTTGTCCTTGTTGCTTGTTTATGTATGGCTTCTAATTTTAAATTACAGTTGTTTTGTCCTTAGGGCGTGAGATTGTTTGGGCCTTCAGCCTAATTTAGAGAAATGTTGTAAGAAGAGGCCTTCTGCCTTTTGAGATTGAAATTCTCGTTTTGTGTCTTAAGTGATTAGCCTTCAGTCGGTTTTAAATTAAAGTTGTTTTGCCATTGAGGCGTGAGACTGAATGATGCATTTAGCTGGGAATTAAGTTCTAAAATTAATGTTTTGCTTGCTCTGTTTTTAAAGTTTTCTTTACTCTAGTAATGTTTGTCAGATGAATACAGTAGTATGTTCGAGTGCAACTAACAGCCACTCATTTTGACCTCTTTCCACAAATTAAACTATCTATCCTGTCCTGCGGATATAGCAATGGATCTTAGTCACCGTACATGGCTGCTGGCAACGGTGGTCACGATAATGTACAGTCGCTAGAAGATGAGGCTCCAGATGGCCACGTGGCACTACCAAGAGGGAGGACCGTCACGTTCAGCGTATGGCTCTGGCGCATCGTACTGCATCTGCAGCAGAAGTAGGCACCACAGTGACATAACGAGCTCTTTCAAGGACAACTGCGAGCCACACGTCCCGCAGCGTGCATTCCACTGACCCAAAACCACCGCCATTGGCGATTTCACCGGCGTCAAGCGAGAGATCACTGGAGGGAAGGGCGGAGGTCAGTTGTGTTTTGTGACGAAAGCTTGTTCTACTTAGGCGCCAGTAATCGCCGTGTGTTGGTTAGGTGGCCAGTTGAGGGCCTGCAATCAACCTGCCAGCATGCTAAACACACTTGACTTACACCGGCAGTTCTGATCTGGGGTGCGATTTCCTACGACGGCAGGAACACTGTCGTGGTTATCCAACGCATCCCGACTGCAAATTTGTGCGTCACTCTGGTGATTCGACCTGTCGCGCTGCCATTCGTACGCAGTATTCCAGGGAGTGTTTACCAAGAGGATAACGCTCGCCCGCATATCACTGTTGTAACCCAACGTTCTCCACGGAGTGTCGACATTTTATCTTGGCCTACTCCATCACCAGATCTGTCTCCAATTGAGCGCATACGGAATATCATCGCGCGACAATTCCAGCGTCATCCACAATAACAATAACTGTCAAAAAAAAAATGGCTCTGAGCACTATGGGACAACTGCTGAGGTCATCAGTCCCCTACAACTTAGAACTACTTAAACCTAACTAACCTAAGGACGTCACACACATCCATGCCCGAGGCAGGATTCGAACCTGCGACCGTAGCGGTCGCGCGGGTCCAGACTGTAGCGCCTGGAACCGCTCGGCCATCCCGGTCGGCCACTAACTGTCCCTGTGCTGACCTAGCAAGCGCAACAGGCATGCGACTCCGTAGGACAAACTGACATACGGCACCTGTACAACACAATGCATACACGTTTGCATGATTTCATTCATATCTCTGGCAGTTAATGTAGCAGCATTTCGTGCCTGCAATGACTTATCTCGCGCTTGCAATATTAATCACTTAAAAATATGTCACCTACACGTATTCCCAAAATTTCATATTTTTTAGTGTTGCGATCTTCTTCTCCGTCAGTGTAGTCACTCACTCCCCACCAGAGACGTCGCTGCAACTCGTAAGACGTGTAATGCCTCTAGATCTTGTTGGCCCCGAACAGGGACTGACGACGGCGCCCTCGTCTCAGTTTGTGTACGAACCTTGAAGCGGGAGATGTGAAAGTGATCCTATCTTTTAAATTTCCGGACACAGGTTCCATATCAGAACTTGACGTACTAAGTCCCCCTCCACAACTCATAGAATCCTATCCTATAATAGGAACTGTGAAACACACTGTATAAAGCTTCGACTTTGTGAAAACACTGATACACCAAATTCATTTCATCTTAAGTTCATTTAAAAATTAATGCTGTGAACACGGCCTAATCAATGGGTGGTAGGTAAATTGTAAGTGGCAGAAAATCAAATAGGATTCCTTAAAAACTCTAATTTCTCTCATTTTTTCGTCTTGGTCATTTCGCGTGGGAGCAAAGTAACACGTTTCCTGACTGTTCTCAGAAAGTGCATTCAAGAAATAGTAATAGCCAATTACTCTGATACGTACGACGCCTCATCCGTAACGTCTGACGCTGGGGATGAATGAACATCTCCGTAACCTACAGGACAACCTCTGTAACACAACTGATACGACCGGAAAAACACAGATAACCGGCAATAAAGAACAACGCTGCAGAACTGGATGCTTGCACATTGTAAGATACACTGATCAGCCAGAATATGATGACCACCTACCTGACAGCAGGTATGTCGGCCTCTGGCTCAGATAACAGAGGCGACGCGTCGCGGCATGGAAGCAAAAAATGGTTCAAATGGTTCTGAGCACAAAGGGACTTAACTTCTGAGGTCATCAGTCCCCTAGAACTTAGAACTACTTAAACCTAACTAACCTAAGGACATCACACACAGCCATGCCCGAGGCACGATTCCAACCTGCGACCGTAGCAGTCGCGCGGTTCCAGAATGTAGCGCCTAGAACCACTCGGACACCCCGGCCGGCGGCGTGGAAGCAATTATGTCGCTGCACACACAAGTCTCCTAATGAGTTCTGACGCCAGATTCAATCACATCCGATGTGTGTTCAATGATACGATTCGCTGATGACATTGCTATCCTGAGTGAAAGTGAAGAAGAATTAAATGATCTGCTGAACGGAATGTACAATCTAATGAGTACACAGTATGGTTTGAGAGTAAATCGGAGAAAGACGAAGGTAATGAGAAGTAGTAGAAATGAGAACAGCGAGGAACTTAACATCAGGATTGATGGTCACGAAGTCAATGAAGTTAAGGAATTCTGCTAGCTAGGCAGTAAAATAACCAATGACGGACGGAGCAAGGAGGACATCAAAAGCAGACTCGCTATGGCAAAAAAAGGCATTTCTGGCCAAGAGAAGTCTACTAATTTCAAATACCGGCCTTAATTTGAGGAAGAAATTTCTGAGGATGTACGTCTGGAGTACAGCATTGTATGGTAGTGAAACATGGACTGTGGGAAAACCGGAACAGAAGAGAATCGAAGCATTTGAGATGTGGTGCTATAGACGAATGTTGAAAATTAGGTGGACTGATAAGGTAAGGAATGAGGAGGTTCTACGCAGAATCGGAGAGGAAAGTAATATGTGGAAAACACTGATAAGGAGAAGGGACAGGATGATAGGACATCTGCTAAGACATGAGGGAATGACTTCCATGGTACTAGAGGGAGCTGTAGAGGGCAAAAACTGTAGAGAAAGACAGAGACTGGAATACGTCAAGCAAATAATTGAGGACGTAGGTTGCAAGTGCTACTCTGAGATGAAGAGTTTAGCACAGGAAAGGAATTCGTGGCGGGCCGCATCAAACCAGTCAGTAGACTGTTGACTCTAAAAAAAAAAGAAAAAAAAAGTGTTCGATCCGTGTCAGACCTGGTGAGTTGTGGGGCCAGCAAATAAACTGCAGCTCGCCACAGAATTCCTCGAGCCACTCCATCACACTCATGACCTTGTGACATGACGCACTATCTTGTTAAAAAATGCCACTGGCATCGGGAAACGTGATCGTCATGTACGTGGCCTGCAACCTGTGCACCATATTCCTTGGCTGTCATGGTGCCTAGCTCGAACTCTACTGGACCCGTGGATACGTGAATGAGAGAGCAAAATGGAGCCGCCGCCAGCTTGTATCCGACCCATAGTACACGTGTCAAGGAGCTGTTCATCTGGAAGACACGAATTCGCGCCCTCCCACCGGCATGATGAAGAAGGTACTCGGATTCATGAGACCACACAACGCTCTGCCGTTGCGCCAACGTCCAGTGCCGATGGTCACGTGCCCACTTCAGTCGTAGTTGTCGATGTCGTGGTGTGAACACTGCCACTTGCACGGATCATCGGCTGCGGAGGCCCTTCGTTAAGAGTGTTTTGTGCACTTTGTGTTCAGACACATTTGTACTCTGCCCAGCATTAAAGTCTGATGTTAGTTCCGTCACATTTCTCCGCCTGTCCTGTTTTACGAGTCTACGACGTGACATCTGTAACGAGAGGTGGGCGCCCAATCCCACGACGTATGGATGTGTTTTCACCTTGGTTTCGCCACGTGTTAAAGACACTCGCCGCAGCACTCCTCGGACAACCGACAAGTCGTGCAATTCACGAAAAGCTCGTGCCGTGCCTCCGGGCCAACACAGTCTTCCCCTGGTGAAACTCATACCGCGCGCCATTCCCATTCTGGACACCCACAGCGCGTTCACCGTTGCCACTACATGCAGCGTGCGTCTGTCTGGCACTCATTCCTTGCCAGGTGATGCTGCTACCGGCTGGAGGGGTTTGTATCGATAGCAGGTCGGTGGTCATATAGTTCTGGCTGATCAGTGCACATAACATAACACCAAGAAGCAACGTACTCTGACTATTTAACCTATATTGAAAACGAACGGTGGAGAATTGCGATATATGCTAAATATACCGAAAGCTGTGTCAACATGCTAACAATAATGACCACGCCATAAATACAAGAAGGTGAAGGAGAAGATCACCTGAACCTTCTTTTCATGTGCCGAATAACAAAACATGTTGTGTGTTACTTGATGTGAAAAACTATAAAGTCACTATAAATGAAAATAAAAAAAAGGAATTTAAAAAACCATGAGCGGAAGGCGAGATGGGCAGTTCATAGAAGCTTCGGGAAGATTTGTAAACATGAAAGATTTCATTGCAGCATGTCACGGCGGAAAAGTCCGAGGGCACAAAAGTAAACAGGTTTGTCTGGTACACTGCACATAATGACACTGTTTCACTACATATTTATCTATAGAATAGGAGTTGTCTTGAATAAACGATTTTGGATTGGATTAAAAAATAAAGAAAACTAAATAAACCCGTGGCGAAAGGTGCTGCTCTTCTCAGTACGTTCTCCACCACCTCTATGATTCCTTCGTTGTAACCATCCTAGTCTAACACGAATTTCTCAACAGACGATCGAACGAATGTTTTACAAGTCACCTGAATGAGTTGAAAGAATCACAGGTAGTTGAGAGTTTCAGAAGGAGCATTGCGCGACGAGTTATTGGAAAAGTATAATACGAGTAGGTACATTTCGAAGATGAAATTGCGAAAGCTACGTAGGAAGGGCTAGAGGACAAATGCAAGGGTGTAGAAGCATGCATAACTAGCGGAAAGACAGATGCCGCCTTCGTAGAAAACAGACACACAGGTGTGAATATCAAAACGTCAGATGGCAACCCACTACTTAAGCAGAGAAGGCAAATCCGGAAAGTGGAAGAAATATATAAAAGCGCTATACGAGGGAAATAAACTTGTAGTCAAAAATTATAGAAAGGAAAGAGGAAGTAAAATGAAACTGAATATATGATAGAGCAAGAAGAATTTTAAATCGCACATAAAGACCTTGGGCCGCGGGAGTGGATGATGTTTCCTCCGTATTTCTGAGATCATTGGGAGAGGCAACCATGACAAAACCGCTCCTCGTGATGTGTAAGACATACGAGACTGGCGAAATACCCTCAGATTTAAGAAAAATGTATCGACTCCAATTCCACAGATGGCGGGTGTTGAATGTTGGGAATATTACCGAACCACCAGTTTGAATGACGTGGTTGCAAAATACTGGCACGAAGTACTTACAGAAAAATGTAAAAACAACTAGAAGCCGACCTCGGGGAAGATCTGAAAAACTGATCAGTTTAGTTCCCGAGAAATGGCGGAACACCCGAGGCAATGTTGGTCCTACAACTTACCTTAAAACGTCGTATAAAGAAAGACAAGCCTACATTTATAGTATCTGTACATACGGAGACAGTTTTTGACAATGTTGACTGGAGTGCAATCCTTGAAATTTTGAAGGCAGCAGGCGTAAAATACAGGGAGAGAAAATTTATCTGCAGTTTATAGGCAAACCAGGCTGCAGCTATAAGAGTCGAAGGACATGAAAGGAAAGCCGTGGTTGGAGAAGTGAGAGAGACAGGGTTGTAGTCTATCCCTGATGTTCAGTCTGTAAGACTGAAAACCACAACGAGTAAAAAACGTAAATAAAAAATTTGGAGACAGAATTAAAGTTCAGGGAGGAGAAAAAATATTTTTAGGTTTGGCGTTGACATTGTAATTCTGTCCCAGACAGCAAAGTATGTACTTGCAACAGCAGATGAACAGAATGTATAGTGTCTTGGTAAGGGATTGTAAGTTGAATACAGAAAAAGTAAAACAAAGGTAGCGGTACGTAATCAAATGTGATGCTGGCGGGAATAAATTAGGAAGTGAGACACTAACACTAGTAGATAAGTTTTGATATCAGGCCGGTAAAGTAACTGACGATGGCCGAAGTGGAGAGAATATAAAATGCATACTGACAGTAGAAAGAAAAGCATTTATGAAGACGAGAATATTGTTGACAACAGAAATTTCAATGTTAAGAAAATCTTACTTGAAGGGGTGTAGCATTCTACAGAAGTTTCAGATGAGCGATAAATATGTGATGCCAGAGAAGAATATTGAAGATCAGATGATTAGATCGAATACCTAACGAGGAAGTACTGAACAGAATCGGAAAGAAAAGTAATGTATGTCACAACTTCACTAATAGAAGGGATTGGTTGATGGGTCATTTCCTGAGGCGTCCAGGAATCGTCAGTTTTGTGATGGAGTGAAGTGCAGGACGTAAAAATTGTAGAGACTACAACTTGAGTACAGAAAGCAGGTTCAAATAGATGTAGGTGGCAGTAGTAACACAGAGACGAAGAGGCTTACACAGAATAGACTAGCGTCCAGATGTGTATGAAACATGTCTTTGGATTAAAGAGCACATTAACAATATCGTATGGTGTGACATGGTTGATTCTATTCTACAGTACTGACCATTAAAATTGCTATACCTAGAAGAAATTCAGATGATAAACGGGTATTCATTGGACAAATATATTATACTAGAACTGACATGTGGTCACACTTTCACGCAATTTGGGTGCATAGATCCTGAGAAATCAGTACCCAGAACAACCACCTCTGGCCGTAATAACGGCCTTGCTACACCTGGGCATTGACTCAAACAGAACTTGGACGGCGTGTACAGGTACAGTTGCCCATGCAACTTCAACACGATACGACAGTCCATCACGAGTAGTGACTGTCGTATTGTGACGAGCCAGTTGCTAGGCCACCATTGACCAGACGTTTTCAATTGGTGACAGATCTGGAGAATGTGCTGGCCAGGGCAGCAGTCGAACATTTTCTGTATCCAGAAAGATCCGTACAGGACCTGCAACATGCTGTCGTGCATTATTCTGCTGAAATGTAGGGTTTCGCAGGGATTGAATGAAGGGTAGAGCCACTGGTCGTAACACATATGAAACGTGACGTCCACTATTCAAAGTGCCGTCAGTGCGAACAAGAGGTGACTGAGACGTGTAACCAATAGCAGCCCACACCATCACGCCGGATGATACGCCAGTATGGCGATGACGAATACACGATTCCAATGTACGTTCACAGCGATGTTGCCAAACACGGATGCGACCATTATGATGCTGTAAACAGAACCTGGATTCATCTGAAAAAATGACGTTTTGCCATTCGTGCAGCCAGGTTCGTCGTTGAGTACACGATCTGCAGGCGCTCCTGTCTGTGATGCAGCGTCAAGGGTAACCGCAGCCATGGTCTCCGAGCTGACAGTCCATGCTGCTGAAGACGTCGTCGAACTGTTCGTGCAGATGGCTGTTGTCTTGCAAACGTCCCCATCTGTTGACTCAGTGATCGAGACGTGGCTGCACGATCCGTTACAGGCATGCGGATAAGATGCCTGTCATCTCGACTGCTAGTGGTACGAGGCCGTTGGGATCCCGCACGGCGTTCCGTATTACCCTCCTCAACCCACCGATTCCATATTCTGCTGACAGTCATTGGATCTCGACCAACGCGAGCAGCAGTGTCGCGATACGATAAACTGCAATCGCGATAGGCTACAATCCGACCTTTATCAAAGTCGGAAACGTGATGTTACGCATTTCTCCTCCTTACACGAGGCATCACAACAACGCTTCACCAGGCAACGCCGGTCAACTGCTGTTTGTGTATGAGAAATCGGTTGGAAACTTTTTTCATGTGAGGACGTTGTAGGTGTCGCCACCGGCGCCAACCTTGTGTGAATGCTCTGAAAAGGTAATCATTTGCATATCACAGCATATTCTTGCTGTCGGTTAAATTTCGCGTCTGTACCACGTCAATTTTAATGGCCAGTAGTATATGTGTGACATGTAATACCTCAACCGATACTGAGAAGGGAATAAAAAATTCGGAGGCGATACTTTTCAGCGCGCCCTCAAATAACATGGAGGTTGTTAAAGTGACTTTTCGCCACATGAGAGACTGGTCTGACGTTCCACTAGGCGGGCCTCTGGAATTTACGTGGGTTGACTTGTTATTCCGCTTCCAATCGACCCCCCTCGTCCGCCACGCGAGTTGCGGGTGGAGAACACGAAGGCTCGCAAATTGCAGACTGCTTACGGAGGGCGTGCCGCGCCACGGCCGGCTGTGTACACTGGGGCGACGGCGGCGAGGCGGCGGCAGCCCACGCCCTGTCGGGGACGCTGCAGACAGGCGGCTAACGAGCGCAGCGCCACGAGTCCCCTCTTAAATAACTCGTCACACACACACATAAACGGACAACGTATGAACCGTCGATATTTACGAACATGTTCCCGCGTCCAGCGACATAACGTGTAGGTTTCCGATGAGAACTTCATGGGAGAAATGTAGTCGCCGAACAAGCAGTACATCAGTCCGTATGTGTGGTCATGAGCAGTTTGTGGATAACCGGACCTCCAGCATGGTTTTAACAGGTATTCTCCTTTATTTTATAAGTTCATTTATTACCTAAGCACCTCCCTTTCATTTCCATATTTTCACACAGCTTGTGCATGTTAACATTTGACTAAGGCCCTTTTACGACGAACATAATACTAAGAAATTAACTACCGCATAAGATGTTTACCGACAAGATTTATCACCTGGAAAAAAATGAAAGAATTTTCAGCTGGCCTTTATGTCAAAGTCTGAACAGTGAAGCTGCAAGTCTGCTAATGTGTTCTGAAGCTACGATGGTGTTTTTATCCTGATGCACAGTACAATATTTTTACCAGTGAACAAAACTGAATTTTTATTGGTTTAACAGCACAGAACAGACAAGAAACTTTCCTGGTACTACTATCCGAATACATTCACACTTACTAACAAGCTACTATTATGACTAAGTGTTTGTACTGGAGAAAACATCCTACAAATAATTCACGCATTAACAAATACATCATGTGTGTATGTACGATCAGCATCTCCTCTCACACTCCTGGATCGATTTAAAACAAATTTGGCACACAAACAGCAGTTGTCACGATTATCGGCAACATGGGGATTAGAATCTCATAGCTCCCGTAGGAGTGGACGTACAGGTAAAAACGTGTATTAAGCCCCTGGCATGCAGACTGCCCTCAATGATAGGCATGTGCTGTGGCAGTGGTATCAGCCAGCCTCATCAACCTGATTTCCAGATCAGTCTAAAAGTTGGACAAAAAATAAAAAATAAAAAGTCAAGCCCTTTATGTGTAGGCTACCCTGTGGAACAGGCATGTCGTTGGAGTAGTGTTATCCTGCTTTATTGATCTGTTTTGCAAGTGCTACAGGTACAGATGGGCAAGACTGAAAAGAGGAGGAGGATTAGTGTTTAACATCATTAGAAACGAAGCACAAGCTCGGATTAGGGAAGGATGGAGAAGGAAATTGGCCACGTCCTTTTGAAGGAGCCATTCTGGCGCCTGCCTTAAGCAATTCAGGGAAATCATGGAAATCATAATTCAGGGTGGCCGGACGTGCCTTTGAACCGCCTTCCTCCTGAATACGAGTCGCTACCCCGCCTGGTAGACGTCCAGGAATGACATGGATAGTGAGAGCAGAGGATGAGGTGCACAGAGAAAGGGTGAGGAGGAAGTGTACATACAGAGAGGGAGAAGGAGGTGATGGACACAGACAGCAGAGAGGAGACGAGAGACAGGGGGAGGCTGAGACAGACAGATAGATTGCGGAGGAGGAGATGGACACAGATGAAGAGGAGTGCAGTTAGCATGCCTTGCAGGGGCTACATACATACACTCCTGGAAATGGAAAAAAGAACACATTGACACCGGTGTGTCAGACCCTCCATACTTGCTCCGGACACTGCGAGAGGGCTGTACAAGCAATTATCACACGCACGGCACAGCGGACACACCAGGAACCGCGGTGTTGGCCGTCGAATGGCGCTAGCTGCACAGCATTTGTGCACCGCCGCCGTCAGTGTCAGCCAGTTTGCCGTGGCATACGGAGCTCCATCGCAGTCTTTAACACTGGTAGCATGCCGCGACAGCGTGGACGTGAACCGTATGTGCAGTTGACGGACTTTGAGCGAGGGCGTATAGTGGGTATGCGGGAGGCCGGGTGGACGTACCGCCGAATTGCTCAACACGTGGGGCGTTAGATCACCACAGTACATCGATGTTGTCGCCAGTGGCCGGCGGAAGGTGCATGTGCCCGTCGACCTGGGGCCGGACCGCAGCGACGCACGGATGCACGCCAAGACCGTAGGATCCTACGCAGTGCCGTAGGGGACCGCACCGCCACTTCCCAGCAAATTAGGGACACTGTTGCTCCTGGGGTATCGGCGAGGACCATTCGCAACCGTCTCCATGAAGCTGGGCTACGGTCCCGCACACCGTTAGGCCGTCTTCCGCTCACGCCCCAACATCGTGCAGCCCGCCTCCAGTGGTGTCGCGACAGGCGTGAATGGAGGGACGAATGGAGACGTGTCGTCTTCAGCGATGAGAGTCGCTTCTGCCTTGGTGCCAATGATGGTCGTATGCGTGTTTGGCGCCGTGCAGGTGAGCGCCACAATCAGGACTGCATACGACCGAGGCGCACAGGGCCAACACCCGGCATCATGGTGTGGGGAGCGATCTCCTACACTGGCCGTACACCACTGGTGATCGTCGAGGCGACACTGAATAGTGCACGGTACATCCAAACCGTCATCGAACCCATCGTTCTACCATTCCTAGACCGGCAAGGGAACTTGCTGTTCCAACAGGACAATGCACGTCCGCATGTATCCCGTGCCACCCAACGTGCTCTAGAAGGTGTAAGTCAACTACCCTGGCCAGCAAGATCTCCGGATCTGTCCCCCATTGAGCATCTTTGGGACTGGATGAAGCGTCGTCTCACGCGGTCTGCACGTCCAGCACGAACGCTGGTCCAACTGAGGCGCCAGGTGGAAATGGCATGGCAAGCCGTTCCACAGGACTACATCCAGCATCTCTATGATCGTCTCCATGGGAGAATAGCAGCCTGCATTGCTGCGAAAGGTGGATATACACTGTACTAGTGCCGACATTGTGCATGCTCTGTTGCCTGTGTCTATGTGCCTGTGGTTCTGTCAGTGTGATCATGTGATGTATGTGACCCCAGGAATGTGTCAATAAAGTTTCCCCTTCCTGGGACAATGAATTCACGGTGTTCTTATTTCAATTTCCAGGAGTGTATGTAGATGGCTGTGGCTCAGCAGAGACAGGTAGGTAGGAGGATATGAATAATCAGGGGGTGAAGATGAGGTAAATAGAGAGAGTGTGAAGGAGAATGAGATGGACAGAGAGAGAGAGAGAGAGAGAGAGAGAGAGTGGAGGAGGAGATGGATAGAGAGTGTGTAGAACAGCAGGAGATAGAGAGAGAGGGGGGGGGGGAGGCAGAGGAGGTGGACACGGAGATGGGTGAGGAGGAGATGGACAAAGAGGTATGTTGGGAGGAAGAGGAGGACAAAGAGAGGAGGAAAAGTAGATGTATGCAATACATTACGTGTCGAACATGTATATGAATCAAGCAGCAGGGAAAATGCTATTATATATACAAGGTGTTTCAAAAATACTTTAACAAACTTTGGGCAGAGTTTCATTGCACCAGAACAAGAAAAAGATCAGTTAAACATGTGTCTGAAAATCTTTCGTTAACAAGCTATTAATGAAAGATGATGGTCAACGACTTTCCAGGTACAACCCAACAACTTCACTTATCTATGCATCCAGTTGACTCGTAGTGTCCTAGATGACTTTGTGTTGGCAGGAGACTTGTTTGCATTCGTCATTCTTCTGTCGTCAACATGGACATTGTGTACATGTACTACAAGGGTGAGTTAACTGAAATTGCTCCGTCCTGACATTGAAAGATATTCATTTTGTGAGCACCACGCAAACATCATTTTTTGTATGTCGGCACAGATGATAACGGGCATGAGGCTGCACGACTGTATCAGATGACATTTCCAGACCGAAGGCAGCTGAGTCATCCAACCTTTGCTACTGTGTATAGTCGTGTTGCCAGGATTGGATCTGTAGCCCCACAAATATAGATCAAAGAAGACCACTTGTTGCTTGTACGACTGTCCAGGAAGAGCGTATTCTACAGGCTGTTGAAGAAGAACCAGTTATCAGCGCAAGACGAGTGGCTCTGACATGTGGTACATCACCAAGTTCTGTGTGGGATGTACTTCATAAGTAATTGATGTAGCCATATCATCTCCAAAGTGTGCATGGCTATACACCTGCTGATCACCCAGCATGGGAGAGATTCTGCTGATGCTTTGTTCCACAAACTGCCAATCAATCGTTTGTTTCTTCAGTTCTATTTATACACAAGGCAGATTTTCGAATAAAGAGTAACAAATTTCCACATACAACATACGTAGGCTGATCCCAGTCTTCTTGCTACAGGACAGGCCAGATATTAGCATCAGTTGAAGGTTAGTGTTTGGGCTGGAATTATAAATGACTGTCTGGTAGGGCCACGCTTCTCCCAGCTTTATTCAGAACACGCTCCAAGACCTACTACCGTCGGGTTGAATATGAAAGGGCACGATAGTCCATGATTCGACAGATGCATTCGCGTTGACAAGCAAGAAGAGGACGTTTACCGCATTTATTGCGAGTTTTTGTGTTGGTGAGCTCCTGTCACCTCAATTGTAAACTTTCATTGATAATTTGAAGACGAAAGACTTTCGGACAGTTGTTTATTTACCTTGTTTGGTGTAATTTCTTGAATATCTTGTACGTAGCTAAGCCTAGTTACTCATCCATGCATGCTACCGCACTTCCATAGAACATATTTCGCAGCCAATATTGTGCAGCCCGTGGGGTATGTACGCCATCTGTCAAGATGCGGCCTAGAATGAAGTCATGTCCCACTGTTTTCAACAAGCTGGCGTCCATATTGCACTCAACTGCTTGTTTTGGACTGAGTCAACAGACCATCGCCAAATCCTGCACCACACGCCAGGCCTCCAGGTCTCGTCCTCTTGTTACAAAACAATAATATTTTATTATTTCTGAAGCCGAGGTACACGTCCCCCTTTAATAAGAGTCCTTATCTTTCCTGTTTTCTTTATTAAACTAGATCGCGCAATGTGCTTCTAGGCTTAGAACTAAAGATTTCGCGCCACAGCCCAGTCCCACAGCCACGCTGCCCGTTGAGCAATCGCTTCTGTCACAGCTTGACACCATTTCCACGGTTTACATCTTTCAGCAAGATGGAACACCCTCACAAGGGCATATGGAGTTTCGCACATTTTTAGATTAACTTCTTCCAAACTGTTGGATTGGTGATACTAGAAAAGACAACGATATGTTCTGCTCTTGACTACCTATATCTCCAGACCTGACACTCATGGGCTTATATGAAATACCTCGTGTACCCGCGTTCTTTACGGAAAACAATTCCAGAACTAAAAATGGGCATTTCTAGTGTCTCTGCTTCGGTAAATCCACATATGCTACAAAATATATGATGTAAAACGGAGCCGGCCGGTGTGGCCGTGCGGTTCTAAGCGCGTCAGTTTGGAACCGCGTGACCGCTACGGTCGCAGGTTCGAATCCTGCCTCGGGCATGGATGTGTGTGATGTCCTTAGGTTAGTTAGGTTTAAGTAGTTCTAAGTTCTAGGGGACTGATGACCTCAGTAGTTAAGTCCCATAGTGCTCAGAGCCATTTGAACCATTTTTGTAAAACGGATTATGTAAAACGGATTATCGCTTAGATATTGTTCGTGTGACCAAGGGAAGTCATACAGAATATCTATAAAACATGTAAAGAGGAACTGGACTTCCTTATATATTCTGAGTAATGCTACTAATTAATGTATTGCTATGCATTAAATGACTGTAGCAGTTTGTAATTGCTACATCCTTTTTGAATTGCCATGTATATATAAAAATTGCTTCTGACCAGTTTTGAAAAATGACACTATGGTTTGGACAGCCTACATCACCCACACACAACGCTTTCAGAAAACCTACTTTTATTCTTGAAATTTCAGCCAATGACGCAAAGGGCGAGTCTCCACGCAACAACCGACAAACCGTCAGAAACTGAACGAAAAGAACATCTAGCAGCGAAGTTGTCTCCTAGCCGAAAACAAACACAGGAAGCAGCGATTAATTGAAAAGATAACAAAAGGTGTACAGAAATTACACCCAGAAAAAGCTGATGAATTCGATGAACTTCTGGAAGATACCTGTCTTGTACCTTCAACCAACCAGAGAAAACAAGATTCTGCATTGACTATCCTGAACGGAATTTTGGTGACATTCCGTTATAACACCAGTTGTAATTTTGAGTAACATGATACAATATCATCCATCACCCATAAAAGAAGCCTGCAATATACTCGTAAAGATAGCACTCCGTGTAACAAAAAATCGTGTAGCAACGTAACTCGCTTACCTATGCCGAAATGGGAGACAATTCCGTAAAGCAGTAAACCCCCTCCCCCCCCCCCCCAGCCCTGTCTGGGAAGATGCCCTTGAAGAAAAATTCTGTGGAGTCCTAACACTCTAATAAATAAGGTTAATGTTTGGTTCGTCGATATGAAGCTGGTTTAAGACGGGATGCTAATTCCGCTGGACAGCCATACGGGACGGAAAGGGGCTATAGCCTATTGAAGGTATTATCCCTGAAGAGGTTATTGAGAAATTAATACTATGATATGAATACGGATGATAACAGATGGCCGAAGAAGGTGTGAAAGTACATCGCAGAGGGAAAAAGAAAAGAGGTCGACCGCCTACCCAATAAGATGGGCGACAGATGTCAGGGAAGCATGGACTCCGGAAGTCTCCAAGAGACAGCGTGACGATTTGCCGTCCTACGGGCACCGATTCGATTCCCGGCTGGGTTGGGGATTTTCTCTGCTCAGGGACTGGGTGTTGTGCTGTATTCATCATCATTTCATCCCCATCCGGCGCGCAGGTTGCCCAATGTGGCGTCGAATGTAATGAGATCTGCACCAAGGCGGCCGGACCTGCCCTAGCTAAACGCTCATTTCCATTTCTTCCATTGGTAAGACCGAAAACTATTGAGGCTGAGAAGCGAGAAATGGCATGTATACATACGTGGAGATTTCAGAAGTTAAGTTACACATGTCGTCGCACGCTAAGACAGTTGCGTATCAAAGTGGCGCTTTCTCAAAAGAGGCTACAAGTAATGTTCTGGGTTTTCTGTACATACAGTTCTGCTGGGTAAGGCAAAGCCATCGTCAACGACCACAGACGACAACGTCCGGGCAGTCGAGGAACTGATTCGCAGTAATCGCAGAGTGTGTATCACATTGTTCAGCAGATGCGCATCGCAACAGATAGTGCTCATTCCGTCGTCTGTTCACACTGGGTTCCGCGATCACTGCTACCTGCGCACAAATGCACAAGGTTTATGGACGCAAAGGACAAGAGGCGTGGAAAAGGGCACTGTTCTCCTGTACATCCCACATGGTACACATAACACAATCTTTCCTTCGACGTTTTAGATGGGAGGTTGGGTAGGACCCGCCATATAGTCCACAACTTGCACCATGCGATTTCCTTTTCCGTAAGCTGAAAGAACAGCTTGGGGAAAGAGATTTTCCAAGGATGACGGCGTTCACATAGCGGTTGTTGAATGGCTCCGCGACCAAGGAGCAGATATCTATGGTCGAGGAATTGAACGATAAGAGGAACCATGGAGGTATAATAAGGGGAAGCGCCGTTCCAGACATTGTTTTGAAGCCGACGGCACCATGTTAGCAGCCCTTAAATATTAGCAGACCACTGTTTACAACTACTTCTTGTTCTTAATTTCTGTCTTTTTCACGCAACAGTTGTTTTATATAGTAAATATTACAGCGGTATCATGTGTAACACTGTCTCAGGAAGGCATTTTCAGATGTTTTTCTGGTCTTACAGGCATTTTGATTCCTGTGACATATCTTTCTTTTCGTTACGCACGTCGAATACCCAAGAGGCGTGATATGAAAAGACTGCTTCCGTTATCTATAATTTTCCTTAATGTGGAATAACGAAACTGATGTTCCGTCTATGTCCACTTCCCGAAAATGCTGAGAATATATTTTGCTATGTCTGCACGGTTTGTAATATGTCATTCTCAGAGCGTTCAACCGGAGCGCTCTTCGAGATCTAATGATTGGAAATCTAAAGTGAGATTACAGAAATATGTGGGTCGTTCAGTAAGTAAAGTAACACTGTTTTCGGCCACATTCAGTTGAAAACAAAAATGCGGGATTCGTTGTGAGACATCTTTGATTTTCATGTCCATCCCCAGTTCCCGGCCCGATATCTCCACGAAGCCGCGCAAGAACAGGAAGTCCTCGCTCGATTTCAGGCCATCGCCCAGAAGATGTATGCCAAAGCTGCTGCTTCGGATAATCCCTTACTCAGGGCCTTTGGGGCGCCTATTGATGCCCGTGACCTCTATCAGAGGCCCGTTGCGCTGCTCCATCGCTGACGACAGCAGTTGCAACTTTTAGTATCTTCAGTTCCCCCAGATAGTTCGTTCTTACCACCACATCATTAGATGACAATTAAGAAAACCCTGATGTTATCTCGTTTCTGCTCCTCAGACGGTGTAGTACATGCCTTCGGGTAAATGCTACCTTTCCTACACTTGATGAAGTTCGATGATAGTGGGCTGGAGACATCTTTGAATATCCCCACTTCAGCCCCTATAGTCTCATGAAGTTCTGACAGGTGGCGACAGTTGCTTGCAGAATGTCTGCGGAGACCTGGCAGTAACAAAAGCACGGGGAGTTGTTGGGCGAGGCGTATGTCATCATCTGTCTGTCCGGCCGCACGCAGCTGTGACTCCTGCAATGTTAGAACGTGCGGACACTCTCATTCGAGGTGAACGACGGATCACAAACACCTTGCTGCCCAGCTGTACGTCTCCGTTGGTAGTGCTGGCACACTTTTACACCAGCTGGGGTATTCAAGGCGTGTGCCCGCTGGTTTACTCGTCACCTAACAGAAGCCATACAGAGCAACGAAGGATACAGTCCCCGGGAAGCAGTACGTGGATCGTGGGGAGGTTACTGATGCAGCAAGATGTTGGCTTCGACGTCGACTAGTAGAGTGGTATCACGTGGACATACATGAACATCCAGAAAGGTAGCATAAGGCCCCTGCACTGTTGAAAAATGGGGTTTTGTAGCCAAAAGAGTGGGGAATAATATGATGTACTGAAATCCAAAGTAAAACCTACTTGCTCTCAGAAAAACAATGCTAGCATTACTTATTGAACGCCCCTCCTAAAACCACTAAAATAAAAGCAACCAGCGCAACCAAAATTCATATACACTACTGACCATTAATTTTGCTTCACCACGAAGATGACGTGCTACAGATGTGAAATTTCATCGACAGGAAGAAGATGCTGTGATATGCAAATGATTAGCTTTTTAGAGCATTCACACAAGGCTGGCGCCGGTGGCGACACCTACAACGTGCTGACATGAGGAAAGTTTCCAACCGATTTTTCATGCACAAACAGCAGTTGACCGGCGTTGCCTGTTGAAACGTTGTTGTGATGCCTCGTGTAAGGAGGAGAAATGCGTACCATCACGTTTCCAACTTTGATAAAGGTCGGATTGTAGCCTATCGCGATTGCGGTTTATCGTATCGCGACATTGTGGCACGCGTTGGTCGAGATCCAATTACTGTTAGCAGAATATAGAATCGGTTGGTTCAGGAGGGTAATCCGGAACGCCGTGCTGGATCCCAACGGCCTCGTATCACTAACAGTCGAGATGACAGGCATCTTATCCGCTTGGCTGTAACGGATCGTGCAGCCACGTCTCGATCCCTGAGTCAACAGATGGGGACGTTTGCAAGACAACAACCATCTGCACGAACAGTTCGACGACGTTTGCAGCAGCACGGACTATCAGCTCGGAGACCATGGCTGCGGTTACCCTTGACGTTGCATCACAGACAGGAGCGCCTGCGATGGTATACTCAACGACGAACGTAGATGCACGAATGGCAAAACTTCATTTTTTCGGATGTATCCAGGTTCTGTTTACAGCATCATGACGGTCGCATCCGTGTTTGGCGACATCGCGGTGAACGCTCATTGGAAGCGTGTATTCGTCATCGCCATACTGGCGTATCACCCGACATGATGGTATGGGGTGCCATTCGTTACACGTCTCGGTCACCTCTTGTTCGCACTGACGGCACGTTGAACAGTGGACGTTACATTTCAGATGTGTTACGACCCGTGGCTCTACCCTTCATTCGATCCCTGCGAAACCCTACATTTCAGCAGGATAATGCACGACCGCATGTTGCAGGTCCTGTACGGGACTTTCTGGATACAGAAAATGTTCGACTGCTGCCCTGGCCAGCGCATTCTCCAGATGTATCACCAATTGAAAACGTCTGGTCAATGGTGGCCGAGCAACTGGCTCGTCACAATACGCCAGTCACTACTCTAGATGAACTGTGGTATCGTGTTGAAGCTGCATGGGCAGCTGTACCTGTACACGCCGTCCAAGCTCTGTTTGACTCAATGCCCAGGCGTATCAAGGCCGTTATTATGGGCAGAGATGGTTTTGTCTGGGTACTGATTTCTCAGGATCTATGCAGCCAAACTGCGTGAAATTGTAATCACATGTCAGTTCTAGTATAATATATTTGTCCAATGAATACCCGTTTATCGCCGGCTGGAGTGGCCGAGCGGTTAAAGGCGCTACAGTCTGGAACCGCACGACCGCTACGGTCGCAGGTTCGAATCCTGCCTCGGGCATGGATGTGTGTGATGTCCTTAGGTTAGTTAGGTTTAAGTAGTTCTAAGTTCTAGGGGATTTATGACCGCAGCAGTTGAGTCCCATAGCGCTCAGAGCCATTTGAACCATTTTGAACCCGTTTATCATCTGCATTTCTTCTTGGTGTAGCAATTTTAATAGCCAGTAGTGTACGTATAGGCCTACAAAGCGCAATATCACTTCAGCGAGTCCATTTACGAATTAAATGTGATTCCTTTGCACTTTACATTATAATCAGAACGACTAGTGGTAATGTTTGGCCTTACCAAAATAGAGGAAGTCAATTAAGTTTGTGACCTCATGACGCTTGTCCTCATTTTGCCTCCATGGGTAGGGCTTTCGGGCCGTGGTCACAGAGGCTTGGTGACTGCGTCAAATAATGGTGTCATAGCTCTGTCACTTTGTAATCCAGCATTCAATAAAAATTACCTGGTCTGCCATAATAATGTGTAAAGTACTTTTAAAGTCTCCCCGTGTATTACGCGTGGTTCACAGCCAATGTGCTTTCTCGCGTCTCAACGTCAGCGCCAACGGTCAACTGGTCAGCTTAGCCTTAGCCGGAATTTCTGGCTCGCACGCCAAGCGTGTCGACGGATGCAGCTGCTGGAGGCCGTGCAGCATTGCGGTCGCATACACCAGCCTCCGCCCAGCTAGCGATGGCGCCGGGCAAACACTCCTTTCACGCGACGATAGCGGCGGTGTGGGTTATAAGCAGCCCCGCCTTTTCTGCCGGGCCAGCGCAACCCTGCGAGATCCGTGTTCCTTAACGGCGGCGCCGCAGCCCGGCAAACTGCGCAGATAAAACACACGGTGGTGCCGTAAATAAACCCGAGGCCGAGATAAGGCGGGAGTTAGCCGCTCCTGAGGACGATAGCCGCCCTCCGGAACATCCTCGCACAACATGGCGTCGCTGATGCTGCCGACCCTCGCCACCGGCGTCTCGGCTGCGAATGGGCGCATGCTAGGAGAAGACGTTCCTCATGACGTCATAAGATTAGCACCTCGATACAATTCAGCTTAGCGGAAACACCTTGATCTGCATTGCTCTGCATTATAGATGCAACGAAATGAAGGTGACGTGGTAGACATGACTGATTGCGCAAACCAAGGTGGCGGCAAAAAAATGACGAACTGACATCTGGTTGAACACATGAAAGTGGCGGCAAAAAAACAAAACAAATTGACATGAAGTGTTTGACATGATTGGATGCGCAAATGATCGTCATTTCAATCCTACCGCACAAAATAGGTAGGTGTAATACCAGCTAGATTCTGTATACAAGAAATGATTACGCAGCAGTGGGTTTCTCGCTCAGGAAGCGAATTTTGGTTCAAGTGGTTATATATATACATATATATATATATATATATAAATTCGCCATGCAATTATGCAATTCAGGATGACTGTCTCTGCTGAGGATAATGAAGCAAAACAAAGCCTTTCCCTTACAAAATTCAACAGTGCCAACGTTTGGAGTACAGTGATTTGAAGCAGCGATCTTCTTTCGCAAATGAGGTGAGTGAGGCCTTCAAAAGTGAATAAGACACAATTTCATCTCCAAAGGAACGTCAAACAAACAGAATTAGCTCCTCTGCGGTGCTGTGAATCCACACGCTCAAGCTGCTGGACATGGTGTGAAACATGGGCCCTTGCGATCCCGGTCTCAACCCGTTAGATTATTTCTTTTGGAATTGTCTAAATGACAGATTCACCGAAGATGCACCAGCAACACGGCAGAATCTTCGTACTGCAATTCCCAGAAAGATCTGTGCAGTTGAAAATCTTCAGTAATACCTCACGGAATTCAACGCTTTGCACACTTGTTGCTGCAGAAGGAAAACACTTTGAAAATAGTATCTATTAAATTTCAGATGGTCTGCTACAGCATCAATATTATAACAGGAATCTACCACCCAAGTTATGTAGTTGAAGAGTAAAACTTTGTAACAGCTATTTTGAGCCAACGTGCACTTCTCTACCGACAACAAAGTACCCTCCACCTCCTTTTATACTGGCGGGTTCGTCTCTCGTGACACCTAGTGCTCAATTCCTCATTACATATGGGTGTCCAGATACTTTTGATGACATAGCGTATTATTGGTTCGGCCGTGCAGACTCGTACAAGCCACATCACGTAACTTCAGTTAGGAAGTGGACTTTGTTTGCAGGGAGTCAAGTAGGCACAAGAGCAGTGCGACGACTTTTGGACTCCAGTGACCGTCAACGCGACGACCCCGCTGTAGCGACTTTCCCTGACGCGGCAGCAGACAGCGGCACGCAAACAGTGCTGCGCTCATCAGCAACACTGGGCACAGAAGTGGCACCACGCCTTGTTTTCAGACGAGTCACATTTCTGCATACAGCTTCACGAACCACGTACCTGTGTGTGTGTGTAGGCTGCGACGAGAAGGAATTTTACCAAATTGCAGTCGACATCGTTACAAGGGCGCAGCACACGGTGTGATGGTATGGAGAGGCATTAGGTACACAACTCGATCACTTCGGGTTCCCATATCCAGTGGCCGTACCCTGCCTTCGAGATCACTATAACATTATCTTTCAACAGGATAATGCAAGACCCCTTATTAGCTCCCCACTTCTCTAAGCTACCCAGATACAGAATGTGTTCCAGATACAGAGCCAATGAGGTTCTGAAAAGTGCCTACAGGGATATGTAGCCACGCCGAATCAGTGCCACGACCAGATCCGCAACAATTCTCGGTTGTGGATCGATGGCACGTCCTGCTCGATCGAGGTGGTCCCACAGATTCGGGACTGGGTTTACATCCGGGGCGTCTGGTGGCCAGGCGACTGCGATAAACTCATTTTGGTACTCTTAAAACCACGCACATACACTGCAACCTGTGTGACGCGTTGCATTGCCCTGCTGGTACATGCCATGGAGCCCTGGAGTGGACATGGTCCGCAAGCATAGATGGAAAAATGTGTTCTTACACTGTGTCTTTCAAAACGAAGAGATCACCCAAGGACTGCCACGAAAACATTCCCCAGACGATAACGCTCCCTCGTCCAGCCTGGCCCCTTCCGGTGATTTTTGTGGGACGTAAAAGCCAATGGCCATCTCTCATCTGAAAAGGCCACCTGTCAACCTGTGAATATCTAGTTGCGGTACTGGAGTGCAAATTCCAGCCTCTGCTGCCGATGAGGAGCAGTCAGCATGGGTGCATGATAAGCAGGCGCCTGCTGCGGAGGCCTGTACCGAGCAACGTTCGCCGAAGGGTTGTTGAGAAGATACTGCTGGTAGCCGTTGTTTCGTCTGGGCGGTCAGTTGCTGAACAGTTGCACGTCTATTCGCCCAGCCACGTCTCCGTAGCGGACGCTTCCCCCCGTCATCTGTGGCCTGTGGTGTACTACAGTTGCCGGCCGCTGTGGCCGAGCTGTTCTAGGCGCTTCAGTCCGGAACCGCGCTGCTGCAACGGTCACAGGTTCGAATCCTGGCTCGGGCATGGACGTGTGTGATGTCCTTAGATTAAGTAGTTCCAAGTCTAGGGGACTGATGACCTCAGATGTTAAGTCCCATAGTGCCTAGAGCCATTTGAACCATTTTGTACCACAGTTGCCTGCTTCCACCTTTGGCCTGAAAGCCACTGATGATGCCCTTTCGGAAGTCAGATAAATCGCTCCATTTCTGCCATTACGACAACGACTGCACTGTTTTGTAGGTCCTCCCGACACGCTTTACATACCCTACACTGCTAGTGCTGCCACCTGTCGTCTGTGAATGGTTACTGCACAATGACGTCGAACATAGGCGGTGGGCACATTAATGTGACTGGACCGTATAGTACAACGTCGTACGTAAAACGAAGGTGCTTGAGCTACATTCCATACTACTACGTGTTCGACATGCAGTACTATGTGCAATCCTCCCCTGATTTAGTCACAACCTGTCATTCAGAATCAGGCTTCTACTTTCTTCTCATGTTCCCAATTCGTCCACAATGGGGCGATCGTTACATTCGAACGGTCGGCATGCTGACATATTACGTGATTCAATGAGCTGGCCAAATGCACACTCATAATGATGCAGCTATCAAAGTATGTCTCAGGTGCTGGAAACGCTGTTATCACACGGTATACAACATCCTCTGTGTTCTTTACAACGGTCACTAACCAGCTTATCGAACTCATCCTCATTAGATACCCTGACAGACCTGACAACATGGTCACATAGCGATAACACTATTGTTGTTAACTATTACAGATGCTTGCTACTCAATGCATGTTTCTTTCTGAGTGCTTAACTTTTTGTCAAAATACGAGAGTCATTTTGAAAGTAAAGAATGTTTGTTTCTCCTACATCTTCTACATAATCACCGTTCAACTTTAAATGCTTGGAATACCGCTGGAAAAGCTTTTCTGTAGCTTCTACATACTCAGTTGTCTGTTGTTGAACCAGTCACTAACGTGGTCGAGCATTGCAGAGGGACCTTTGCCTTTCGCCGGCAAGTGCTCTACCAACTGAGCTACCCAAGCGCGACTCACGCCCCGCCCTCACAGCTTTAATTCCGCCAGTACCTCGTCTCCTATCCTTTCTTCCAGGAGTGCTAGTTCTGCAAGGTATGTAAGAGAGCTCCTGCCAAGTATGGAATGTAGGAGACGAGGTACTAGCGGAATTAAAGCTGTGAGGGCGGGGCGTGAGTCGTGCTTGGGTATCTCAGTTGGTAGAGCACTTGCCCAAGAAAAGCAAAGTTCCCGAGTTCGAGTCTGGGCCCGGCACACAGTTTTAATCTGCCACGAAGTTTCATATCAGCGCACACTCCGCTGCAGAGCGAAAATTTCATTCACCTCCGGGACCGTCTTGCACAGAATCTCTGCTTCACAGAATCTTTTGTGCCACTCGGAAACACAACTTCTTCAAAGTGCCTCGATGGAAATGCTTGCTTAATCATAGTCCACGTTTCAAAAGAGGTTTTCCCGAGCTTAACGCAGAACTTAATGTTCACTCTTTGCTCACAATCAACGTCCATTGCATCACCGTAACTAATGCGTCAAGTACCGAAACAGTGTGTTGCTAAGCACAGCTCTGCCACCAAATGAGTTTGCGCGGAAACAGGGCCAAGATCATTTCAGGGATGCACACACACAGATAAGATACACTACTGGCCATTAAAATTGATACACCAAGAAGAAATGCAGATGATAAACGGGTATTCATTGGACAAATATATTATACTAGAACTTACATGTAATTACATTTTCACACAATTTGGGTGCATAGATGCTGGGAAATCAGTACCCAGAATAACCACCTCTGGCCGTAATAACGGCCTTGATACGCCTGAGCATTGAGTCAAACAGAGCTTGGATGGCGTGTACAGGTACAGCTGCCCATGCAGCTTCAACACGATACCACAGTTCATCAAGGGTAGTGACTGGCGTATTGTGACGAGCCAGTGAGAGATCTGGAGAATGCGCTGGCCAGGGCAACAGTCGAACATTTCCTGTATCCAGAAAGGCCCGTACAGAACCTGCAACATGCGGTCGTGCATTATCCTTGTGAAATGTAGGGTTTCGCAGGGTTCGAATGAAGATAGAGCCACGGATCGTAACACATCTGAAATGTAACGACCACTGTTCAAAGTGCCGCCAATCTGAAGAAGAGGTGACCGAGAAGTGTAGCCAATGGCACCCCATACCAGGGTGATACGCCAGTATGGCGACGACGAATACACGCTTCCAATGTGGGTTCACCGCGATGTCCCAAACACGGATGCGACTATCATGATGCTGTAAACAGAACCTGGATTCATCCGAAAAAATGACGTTTTCCCATTCGTGCACCCAGGTTCGTCGTCGAGTACACAAATGCAGGCGCTCCTGTCTGTGATGCAGCGTCAAGGGTAACCGCAGCCATGGTCTCCGAGCTGATAGTCCATGCTGCTACAAACGTCGTCGAACTGTTCGTGCAAATACACTCCTGGAAATTGAAATAAGAACACCGTGAATTCATTGTCCCAGGAAGGGGAAACTTTATTGACACATTCCTGGGGTCAGATACATCACATGATCACACTGACAGAAGCACAGGCACATAGACACAGGCAACAGAGCATGCACAATGTCGGCACTAGTACAGTGTATATCCACCTTTCGCAGCAATGCAGGCTGCTATTCTCCCATGGAGACGATCGTAGAGATGCTGGATGTAGTCCTGTGGAACGGCTTGCCATGCCATTTCCACCTGGCGCCTCAGTTGAACCAGCGTTCGTGCTGGACGTGCAGACCGCGTGAGACGACGCTTCATCCAGTCCCAAACATGCTCAATGGGGGACAGATCCGGAGATCTTGCTGGCCAGGGTAGTTGACTTACACCTTCTAGAGCACGTTGGGTGGCACGGGATACATGCGGACGTGCATTGTCCTGTTGGAACAGCAAGTTCCCTTGCCGGTCTAGGAATGGTAGAACGATGGGTTCGATGACGGTTTGGATGTACCGTGCACTATTCAGTGTCCCCTCGACGATGACCAGTGGTGTACGGTCAGTGTAGGAGATCGCTCCCCACACCATGATGCCGGGTGTTGGCCCTGTGTGCCTCGGTCGTATGCAGTCCTGATTGTGGCGCTCATCTGCACGGCGCCAAACACGCAAACGACCATTATTGGCACCAAGGCAGAAGCGACTCTCATCGCTGAAGACGACACGTCTCCATTCGTCCCTCCATTCACGCCTGTCGCGACACCACTGGAGGCGGGCTGCACGATGTTGGGGCGTGAGCGGAAGACGGCCTAACGGTGTGCGGGACCGTAGCCCAGCTTCATGGAGACGGTTGCGAATGGTCCTCGCCGATACCCCAGGAGCAACAGTGTCCCTAATTTGCTGGGAAGTGGCGGTGCGGTCCCCTACGGCACTGCGTAGGATCCTACGGTCTTGGCGTGCATCCGTGCGTCGCTGCGGTCCGGTCCCAGGTCGACGGGCACGTGCACCTTCCGCCGACCACTGGCGACAACATCGATGTACTGTGGAGACCTCACGCCCCACGTGTTGAGCAATTCGGCGGTACGTCCACCCGGCCTCCCGCATGCCCACTATACGCCCTCGCTCAAAGTCCATGAACTGCACATACGGTTCACGTCCACGCTGTCGCGGCATGCTACCAGTGTTAAAGACTGCGATGGAGCTCCGTATGCCACGACAAGCTGGCTGACACTGACGGCGGCGGTGCACAAATGCTGCGCAGCTAGCGCCATTCGACGGCCAACACCGCGGTTCCTGGTGTGTCCGCTGTGCCGTGCCTGTGATCATTGCTTGTACAGCCCTCTCGCAGTGTCCGGAGCAAGTATGGTGGGTCTGACACACCGGTGTCAATGTGTTCTTTTTTCCATTTCCAGGAGTGTATTTGTTGTCTTGCAAACGTCCCCCTCTGTTGACTCATGGATCGAGACGTGGCTGCACGATCCGAAACAGCCATGCGTTTAACACACCTGTCATCTCGACTGCTAGTGATACGAGGCCGGTGGGATCCAGCACGGCGTTCCGTATTACCCTCCTGAGCCCACCGATTCCATATTCTGCTAACAGTCATTGGATCTCGACCAACGCGAGCAGCTATGTCGCGATACGATAAACCGCAATCGCGATAGGCTACAATCCGACCTTTATCAAAGTAGGAAACGTGATGGTACGCATTTCTGCTCCTTACACGAAGCATCACAACAACGTTTCACCAGGCAATGCCGGTCAACCACTGTTTGCCTATGAGAAATCTGTTGGAAATTTTCCTCATGTCAGCAAGTTGTAGGTGTCGCCACCGGCGCCAATCTTGTGTGAATGCTCTGAAAAGCTAATCATTTGCATATCAAATCTTCGTCCTGTCGGTTAAATTTCGCTTCTGTAGCGCGTCATCATCGTGGTGTAGCAATTTTAAAAGGCCAGTAGTGTAAAAACAAAATTTGTTCCGTGTCAGTATTGCGAACTCAGAAATAAGAAAAAGGCGTCCTGGAAATTATTTGAGAAAGGGAGTATTTTTGGCACGATGTTTAACTACACAATCAGCTGATTAATGACATATTAATATCGGTATGAGCAGAAACGACATTACTTTCCGGTTCCCCTGATAGACTAAGGGCAAAACTCGTCTACTCTATAAAGCAAAGATAGCGAAGTGTGGGGCGCAGAGGCGTGCTGGCCGTGTGTGCGGTGCGGACGACCGCCTGTTGCTCGCTGCCGGAATGGCGTCGGCCACCTGATTGACAGGTGGGGTCGATCGGCCGGCACGCGTCAGCCAAACGGACGGAGAGTGCAAGGTCGCCGCATCGATCGCCTCGGCTCGTCTCGTCGCCGCGAATCGAAAATCACCTCCAGTAATGTCCACTGAAATTTAATTACCAGCGCGCTCGTTGAGTTACGACTCAATTAGTGCCCGGAGAGCGGGCTATAAATTTTTGAGGCGCGGTAGCCGACCGGCTCTCGCCGCGTGGCAAGCAGCAAGCAGCGCGTGCAGAATTCAAAGGCCGCAGCTCACCAGACGCTGTCGGGGCGCGCAGCTGGTGTGCGGGGGCGTCACTGCTGTCTTACCTGCAACAAAGAGACGAAAACGAGTAAATACAGGTCTCGCAGCAAACCGGCAACAAGCTGAAGTGGATACCCTATCACGTTGCACAGCAGTCCGATACAAGGTTCTTCCGGAAATCAATGTTACTACAGGGTGCCGCACGTAAAACTGGTCCGTACAGTCAACACAAGAACTAACATACCTGACGCTCCTCTTCCGTCATGTTTAAATAAAAGTCCTCCAGGATTCCCAAATACAGGGTATTGTTCACTGTCGTCTCAAACAATATAGGTCTCATAACGCGTGTGGCGGAAGTGGCACACCAAACAGCAATATTCGCGTCATGCAAGGATACCTGGTGGATCGCGTGTGTACTTTCTGCCGACTAATACCGTTTATTTTGGGAATTTATACAGGGTGGTCCATTGACCGTGACCGGGCCAAATATCTCACGAAAATGGGGGTTCCTATTTAAAAAAACGCAGTTGATATCCGTTTGACCTATGGACCTATGGCAGCGCCATCTAGCGGACCAACCATAGCGACACCTGGTTTCCCCCTTCAAGCTATGCGAGTTTCGTTCTTTGTAGTTTTTTCGTTTGATGCTTATTTCGTGAGATATTTGGCCCGGACGTTATCAATGGCTCACCGGCCATTTGACCATCTTCTTCTGTACGGATGCACAAATAGAACAGTGCCCGAACTCTTACGGGAATCGGCAAAAAGTCGCGAGTAATGAGTATATGGGCAGGGGCACTATGAATATAGTGCGGGACAATACGTTCAGAATGTGGGTCTCATGGGTGGCGTTCTAGAGATAAGTCCCTGCAGACAACTTCTGTGTCCTCGGTGGCTCAGATGGATAGAGCGTCTGCCATGTAAGCAGGAGATCCCGGTTTCGAGTACCGGTCGGGGCACACATTTTCAACTGCCCCCGTTGACTTATATCAAAACCTGTATGCAGCTAGGGGTATTCATTTCATTGTAATGCATCTTTTTCTCGACCAGTTTCGGTTTAAGACATGCGGAATTTGTTGCGGGATTTCGCGGAATATTACCGTATTAGCCCTTATAGTTTCATGAACTTCCGATAGGTGCCTGCGCTATACGTAGCTTCAAAATGGCGTCTGGAACGGAGATGCGTTCCAAGCAGAAATCTGTCATTGAGTTTCTGAGTTTCTTTTGGCAGAAAACCAGAGCATCGCAGATATTCATAGGCGCTTGCAAAGTGTCTACGGAGACCTGGCAGTGAACAAAAGCACGGCGAGCCGTTGGACGATGCGTCTGTCATCACTGCAACCAGGTACCGCAAACTTCTCCGGTCTCCAGCGTGCCGGTCGGCCGCACACAGCTGTGACTTTGCAATGTTGGAACGTGCGCACATTCTCATTTGAGGTGATAGACGAATCACAATCAAACACCCCGCACCTAAGCAGCACAACATGGGCATCACACAAGTCTGCGCTCGTGAGAGGAACTCACACAAAACTTCATTGGACTATTCTTCCTCACCCACTCTACAGTTCGGATCTAACACCTTCTTACTTCCACCTACTTGACCCAATGAAAGATGCATCCGCCCAGTAGACCGGCAGCATGCGGCTACACAAGCTCCAGGGGTAAGGTGGCTTAATGCCGTCGCATTAAAAGGAGGTTATGTTGCAAAGCAGGGTTTTGTAACTAAGAAGGGGGAATAATATAGTGTTTTGAAATCCTAAATAAAAACACCCTGCTTTCAGAAAAAAAAGTGTTGCGTTACTTATTGAACGCCACTCGTATAAAGGCTGTAGAACATAGTAAACAAAAGAAGTTGCGAATGGAGCATGTTCCTTTAGGTGAAGCCTTGTTAACGGAATGAACCACAGTGTTGGCGTGGTCGTTCCTGGCTCGCCAACAGTTGACAACAGAAGCATTCTGGAAAACGACACACGATACCCGACGGGCTCAGCACAAATAACGGTGGCACTCTGGGCTAGCGTTCCTCCACAGTTACCTTTAGATCGACGTACACACATCAAAAAAGTTTTACATTACCCCGGTTCCGAGAACTGTTGAAGATGGGCGCTGTTTGAGTACAAGGCTCGTGTTGTCTGTAGTTCAGCCATGCCTAGACGGTCAATACCGCGGTTCGATCGCGTCCACATTGTTACTTTGTGTCAGGAAGGGCTCTCAACAAGGGAAGTGTCCAGGCGTCTCGGAGTGAACCAAAGCGATGTTGTTCGGACATGGAAGAGATACAGAGAGACAGGAACTGTCGATTGAATGCCTCGCTCAGGCCGCCCAAGGGCTACTACTGCAGTGGGTGACCGCTGCCTACGGATTATGGCTCGGAGGAAGCCTGACAGCAACGCCACCATGCCGGGTGATATGGCCGTGCGGTTCTAGGCGCTGCAGTCTGGAACCGCGAGACCGCTACGGTCGCAGGTTCGAATCCTGCCTCGGGCATGGATGTGTGTGATGTCCTTAGGTTAGTTAGGTTTAACTAGTTCTAAGTTCTAGGGGACTAATGACCTCAGAAGTTGAGTCCCATAGTGCTCAGAGCCATTTGAACCAACGCCACCATGTTGAATAATGCTTTTCGTGCAGCCACAGGACGTCGTGTTACGACTCAGACGGTGTGCAACTTCACTACCGACGTCCATGGCGAGGTCCATCTATGCAACCACGACACCATGCAGCGCGGTGCAGATGGGCCCAACAACATGCCGAATGGACCGCTACGGATTAGCATCGCGATTTCCTTACCGATAAGTCGCAAATGCCTTCAACCAGACAGTCGTCGGAGACCTGTTGGAGGCAACCCGGTCAGGCTGAACGCCTTAAACACACTGTTCAGCGAATGCAGCAAGGTGGAGGTTCCCTGCTGTTTGAGGGTGGCATTATGTGGGGCCGACGTACGCCGCTGGTGGTCATGGAAGGTGCCGTAACGTCTGTACGAGACGTGAATGCTATGCTTCGACCGATAGTGCCACCATATCGGCAGCATACTGGCGAGACATTCGTCTTCATCGACTACAATTCGCGCCCCCAGCGTGCACATCTTCTGAATGACTTCCTTCACGATGACCGCACATGCCATTGTACGAGGTGCATTCAAGTTCTAAGGCCACCGATTTTTTTTCTAATTCTCACCCGAAATCGATGAAACTGGCGTCACTTCTCGACGTAATCGCCCTGCAGACGTACACATTTTTCACAACGCTGATGCCATGATTCCATGGCAGCGGCGAAGGCTTCTTTAGGAGTCTGTTTTTACCACTGGAAAATCGCTGAGGCAATAGCAGCACGGCTGGTGTATGTGCGGCCGCGGAGAGTGTCTTTCATTGTTGGAAAAGGCCAAAAGTCAATAGGAGCCAGGTCAGGTGAGTAGGGTGCATGAGGAATCACTTCAAAGTTGTTATGACGAAGAAACTGTTGCGTAACGTTAGCTCGATGTGCGGGTGCGTTGTCTTGGTGAAACAGCACACGCGCAGCTCTTCCCGGACGTTTTTGTTGCAGTGCAGGAAGGAATTTGTTCTTCAAAACATTTTCGTAGGATGCACCTGTTACCGTAGTGCCCTTTGGAACGCAATGGGTAAGGATTACGCCCTCGCTGTCCCAGAACATTGACGCCATCATTTTTTCAGCACTGGCGGTTACCCGAAATTTTTTTGGTGGCTGTGAATCTGTGTGCTTCCATTGAGCTCACTGGCGCTTTGTTTCTGGATTGAAAAATGGCATCCACGTCTCATCCATTGTCACAAACGACGAAACGAAAGTCCCATTCATGCTGTCGTTGCGCGTCAACATTGCTTGGCAACATGCCACACGGGCAGCCATGTGGCCGTCCGTCAGCATTCTTGGCACCCACCTGGATGACACTTTTCGCATTTTCAGGTCGTCATGCAGGATTGTGTGCACAGAACCCACAGAAATGCCAACTCTGGAGGCGATCTGTTTAACAGTCATTCGGCGATCCCCCAAAACAATTCTCTCCACTTTCTCGATCACGTCGTCAGACCGACTTGTGCGAGCCCGAGGTTGTTTCGGTTTGTTGTCACACAATGTTCCGCCTTCATTAAACTGTCGCACCCACGAACTCACTTTCGACACATCCATAACTCCATCACCACATGTCTCCTTCAACTGTCGATGAATTTCAATTGGTTTCACACCACGCAAATTCAGAAAACGAATGATTGCACGCTGTTCAAGTAAGGAAAACGTCGCCATTTTAAGTATTTAAAACAGTTCTCATTCTCGCCGCTGCCGGTAAAATTCCATCTGCCGTACGGTGCTACCATCTCTGGGACGTATTGACAATGAACGCGGCCTCATTTTAAAACAATGCGCATGTTTCTATCTCTTTCCAGTCCGGAGAAAAAAAATCGGAGGCCTTAGAACTTGAATGCACCTCGCACAGTGTTTGGCGGGGAGAAGACGTAGAGTGTCAGCAGTTTTCTTTCCTATTCCATTCGCTCATCGAACGATGAAAAAATATTGCTGTTCTGTCTCTGCACGGATCCTAATCTCTAGTTCATTCTCATGATCGCTTCACGACATTGATGCCACGATAAAGGCCGCACAGTCGTTTGGAGTACAGATTCTCTAAATTTATCCAACAACGTTTGCCAAATACTACATAGCCTCTGTCCCAAAGATTCCCATTTAAGTTTGAAGAGATTTCCTGTTGCACTTTCATATGGACAATACCGATCTGTTGTACGCCTAGCAGCACACCTCTGATTTCTTCCGATGTCAGCTGTCATGTCAGCTCAATAAGGTCTTCACCAACAGCAACAACACTCTACAAACGGCCGAACAAATAAAAAGTAGCGTAATACTCAGACCTTGCTCTATGCAACACTTATTTCGTTTCGAAAATTAAAATCGGCGCTGAAAGGGCGTAAGTTCGACATGATTGATCATTTTAAGTACTATACGCCTTGGTGACTGAACGACATTCCGCATGTAGCTTTCCTGTACTTCGTGTGTGAAACGAAAACATTCTTGCGACTTGTGTGACTACTAGGTGAGACTGAGAGGAGAGGGTAACATGTTGAAGCAGATGATGCCACAAACATTTGCACGTTAAATGAAACAAATAAAGTTCGGTTACTTTTTGACCTGACTTCGTGTTAACGTACTTCTAATCGACAAAACTCAAACAGATAAAACCGCAGCCATTTGAGGCCCCGTCACACTTAACGCAGCTTAATATGCACAGTAATTTGTAAAACACAATTTAAAGTCAAGGGAATCGTATCCATGTTGCGCTCAAATGCAAGTGTTTTGATATTCAAAGTTCGTTACTTAAAACAGTACTTGTTGATCTGAATGGACGTACTCACAATTGTTCCAGACACATTTCCCTTAGGGTATTATTAGGATCTCTTGCCTGGTAGCTGTACACCATTGAATAAACGTCTGAGGCGCTGCAGTCATGGGCTGTGCGGCTGGTCCGGGCGGAGGTTCGAGTCCTCCCTCGGGCGTGGGTGTGTGTGTTTGTCCTTAGGATAATTTAGGTTAAGTAGTGTGTAAGCTTAGGAACTGATGACCTTAGCAGTTAAGTCCCATAAGATTTGACACACATTTGAACATTTTTTTGATTGGCCTTGGAAGATTTTTTGGACAGACGATGTCCACTTGCATCCAACAAAATATGTGAATACACAGAATTGTAGAATATGGGCGACGGAAAATCCACACGCAAATCAACCAGTACCACTTCATTCTTTATCATAGCGTCATATTTTTTCAAAGTCAGGTGCTTCTGGTCCTGTTACCTGTACCGTGACTGGTAAGCGCTACGAGTGTGCTCTGCACAACCGCATCGTTGCAGCTCTCCAATAGCGTGGATGTGTGAATGGGATCATTTTGATGCAAAATGGTGCACCTCCGCACATTGCAAATCCAGTTAAGCAGCTGCTGAAGCGTCATCTCGGAAGTGCTAGAATTATCAGCCGCCATTACCGTACAGCCGGGCCGTCCCGATCACCTGATCTTCATCCGTGTGACTTCTGGCTGTGGGGCTACCTGAAAGACGTTGTGTTCAGCGTTCCGGTTGCAAAATTAGCTGCACTGAAGGCACGCATTGCGCAACACATTCTGAAAGTGAACCCGGAAACACTTGGATCAGTTGTGGAACATGCTGTTTCTCGATTTCAACTCGTTGCAGAAAACGGTGGACAGCATACTGAACATGTTTTGCGACAGTCACACGAAAATTAATAATCTGATTTGATTTTGATTGATGCTTTTTATGCGGGTTTTGTCTCAGGACAATTACAAACCGATGTTATTGAAGTTTTTTATGCGGTTTTTGGCCTCAGGACAATTAATAACCGATCTGATTGATGCTTTTATGGCGTTTTTGGCCTCAGGACAATTAAAAACCGATTTTTCGCATCCGATGTGATATGACCTTGCCGTGATGGATGGGCTTACGTAACTAACGGTATCACACCTGTACACCCATGTACACTGAGTAGTACAGATTGTTTAACGTCAAACGTGCGCCTTAGGCAAAGTATTTGACACGATACTGAGACTGTTAGCGTAGGTACGAGCAAACGAAACAGGTTCCCGGGTTGAATGGCTCGAAGACGGCAGTAATATAATCCAGAATGTTGTACTCGACGACGAGTGTTTATCAGAGACAAAGGTATCGTCACGAGTGGCGCACAGAAGCGTGAAATGCGCGCTATTACTTTCTGTAGACGTAAATGATGTGGGGGCGGGGGGGGGGGGGGGGGGGAGGAGAGGGTGGGCAGCTGTCTGCGGTTGTTTGCTGATGATGCTGAGGTGCACGCACGGGAAAGGGTCAAAGATGAATGACTGTATGAGGATGTAAGATGACTCAGACAGAATTTCTAGTTGGTGTGACGAATGGCAGTTTGTTGTAAGTGTAGAAAAATGTAAATTAATGCGCACAAGCAGACAAAAGAATCCTATGACGTTTGAATACAGTATTAGTAGGGCACTGCTGGACACAATCACGTCGATGAAGTATCTGGGTGATACAAGATGAGTTAGATAAAATTTGTTGCGCCTGGCTCTAAATGTAGTAATATTTAAGTTTATGCGGATGTGCAGGAAAAGGAAACTCGTATTGTTCGTATACAGCATTAGTAGTGTCGTGACTGACACAGTCACGTCGTTTAAATATCTGGGCGAAACGTTGCAGAGCGATATGAAATGGAACGAGCATGTGAGCATTGTGGTAGGAAAGGCGAATTGTCGACTTCGGTTTATTGGAGGAATTTTAGGAAAGTGTGGTTCATCTGTCGCATTGCATGTACTTGGTTGAATAGAACGTTACAAATATCAATTGTTATCTGTGTACCTCAATAGAAAACAGTGGGACAAGATACTCAATTCCTTCTGAGGAATCAATCGACTCTGTAAAGCTTGACACAGCCAACAGATGGAAAATGATTTTAATTGCTGCATGTACTGAAAGCGAAGATCTCAAGCCATGCGATAAAACCACAGGTACCGCCTACATCAAATTCTGTAAAGGACACCGCATATAGGAGACTAGTGCGATCTGTTCTTGAGTACTGCTCGAGTGTTTGAGATCCATACCAGATCGGATGAAAGGAATAAATCGAAGCAGTTCAGAGGAGGGCTAGTAGATTTGTTACCGGTAGGTTCGATAAACACGCAAGTATTACGGACATGCTTGGGAAACTCAAATTGGAATCCCTGGTGGCAAGGCGATGTTCTTTTCGAGGAACTCTACTGAGAAAATCCACCATATGGTCCAACAGCGTCTACTCGATTTACTGCCCGTATCGGTGATGTGGAGAGGCACTTATGGTGACAGCCAATCGGATCTTGTCGTCGTCCATGGTCACATTACTGCCATGCACTGCATCGAACAGATGCATATGGACCATGTCATGGATGCTGCTTACAGCGCTGGCCCTGAATTCCTTCGAATGCCAAGGCCCATGTGGCAGGCGTCAGCAGGGATGTCTTCCGAAGCCGGGACAGTGGAATGGCCGGCGGTGAGTCCCGACCTAAACCTCATCGTGCATATGTGGGACGTGCTTGAAAGACGTGTTTCTGGTTGTCCTGTCCACCACAGACTCTCCAAGAAGTCTCGCGGGCTGTCATTAGTGAATGGGAACGGGTACTACAAGGTGACCTCTGTAGAACTATACGGAGATTGCGACGTAAGTGTCAGGCAGTAATAAACGCACAGGAAGTGCACAGATGTTACTGAAGCTCTCAAAATGCAGTTCAGCAGCACCCTGGATGAGGGAGTGAATTATTGTTTCAAGTCTTTTCCGACACCTGTCGTATATTTCAGTTCTCTTTACGTAAATGATGGAGTGCGTGACCATGTTTCCTTGTGTACTTAATTTGTGAAAGATACACTACTGGCCATTAAAATTGCTACACCAAGAAGAAATGCAGATGATAAACGGGTATTCATTGAACAAATATACTATACTACAACTGACATGTCATTACATTGTCACGCAATTTAGATGCATAGATCCTGAGAAATCAATACCCAGAACAACCACCTCTGGCCGTAATAACGGCCTTGATACACCTGGGCATTGAGTCAAACAGAGCTTGGATGGCCTGTATAGGTACAGCTGCCCATGCAGCTTCGATACCACAGTTCATCAAGAGTAGTGACTGGCGTATTGTGACGAACCAGTTGCTCGGCCACCATTGACCAGACGGACCAGACGCTTACAATAGGTGAGAGATCTGGAGAATGTGCTGGCCAGGGCGCAGTCGAACATTTTCTGTATCCAGAAAGGCCCGTACAGGACCTGCAACATGCGGTCTTGAATTATCCTGCTGAAATGTACGGTTCCGCAGGGATCGAATGAAGGGTAGAGCCACGGGTCGTAACACATCTGAAATGTAACGTCCACTGTTCAAAGTGCCGTCAATGTGAACAAGAGGTGACCGAGACGTGTAACCAATGGCACCCCATACCATCACGCCGGGTGATACGCCAGTATGGCGATGACGAATACACGCTTCCAATGTGCGTTCACCGCGATGTTCCCAAACACGGATGCGACTGTCATGATGCTGTAAACAGAACCTGGATTCATCCGAAAAAATGACGTATTGCCATTCGTGCACCCAGTTTCGTCGTTGAGTACACCATCGCTGGCGCTACTGTCTGTGATGCAGCGTCAAGGGTAACCGCAGCCGTGGTCTCCGAGCTGATGGTCCACGCTGCTGCAAACGTCGTCGAACTGTTCGTGCAGATGGTTGTTGTCTTGCAAACGTCCCCATCTGTTGACCCAGGGATCGAGACGTGGCTGCACGATCCGTTACAGCCATGGGGATAAGATGCCTGTCATCTCGACTGCTAGTGATACGAAGCCGTTGGGATCCAGCACGGCGTTCTGTATTACCCTCCTGAACCCACCGATTCCATATTCTGCTAACAGTCATTGGATCTCGACCAACGCGAGCAGCAATGTCACGATACGATAAACCGCAATCGCGATAGGCTACAATCCGACTTTTATCTAAGTCGGAAACGTGATGGTACGCATTTCTCCTCCTTACACGAGGCATTACAACTACGTTTCACCAGGCAACGCCGGTCAACTGCTGTTGGAAACTGCGGTTGGAAACTTTCCTCATGTCAGCACGCTGTAGGTGTCGCCACCGGCGCCAACCTTGTGTGAATGCTCTGAAAAGCTAATCATTTGCATATCACAGCATCTTCTTCCTGTCGGTTAAATTTCCCGTCTGTAGCACGTCATCTTCGTGGTGTAGCCATTTTATTGGCCAGTAGTGTATATTTATAATTTGGTAACATAGCCAGTCCACAGTTATTGCTCAATGGAATGTGGCAGACGCCCGAGGTCATCATGCCCTAATTCCTTTGAGCAGTGTAATTAAAAACGGATCAAAGAAAAACTAAACAAAAAGTAGTTCGTTACATACGAACCAGTAGTAAAGTGATCGTTACATGCCGGCACGCGGTGTTTTGCTGCCTGTCGTTTGACACAGAGCACTCGGAATCGTTTGGCAAAGGTACTCGCCCCGTCGTTAGTCTGTCTGCCAAAGACTTGTAAACCGAGTGCTGCGCCTGACAGGTGTGGCTGGCAGGAGGAGCAAGTGTGCGTGTGAAAGGCTGGAGGAAGCTAGCTAGCTGCGGCGCGGCTGTCAGCGGGACTCGTGCGGCCTTTGGGAGCGGGCCAAGCAGCCGGCGGGAGATCTGTCCGCGGCTGGGCGAAACCTGCTGGCGGCAATTAGCGCGGCAAAAAGACTGCGCCGCGCCTAAGTTTAGTTCCTCAGCTGTGCAGGCCTCGGAAAGAGGGGGGCAGCCTGCGTGCGATGCGATGCATTTCCAGCCCTGTCCGTTTCGCTTCCTGACGGCGGCGACTGCCACATGGGGAATATGGATCTCCTGGACACTTAGCTCTGTACTGCGAGCGGTACAGCCACTTATATAAAAACACACTAGGACTTACCAAAGAGGCACTACAAGAAACACTCAGGGATGCAGAAAAATGAGAGCTATTAAACAAACTCACAGACCTTATCTCCTGAAACTAATACATTGTTTTTTTTAAAAAAAAATTGTTCTGAGCACTATGGGACTTAACATCTGAGGTCACCAATCCCCCAGAACCTAGAACTACTTAAACCTAACTAACCTAAGGACATCACACACATCCATGCCTGAGGCAGGATTGGAACCTGCGACCGTAGCAGTCGCGCGGTTCCGGACTGAAGCGCCTAGAACCGTTCGTAATAAATAAATAAATAAATAAATAAATAATAAATAAATATGCCTTATCGTCATCGAGTTAGACGACAGTGAGACAAATGTGTTAGTACAGATGACATCAAATGAAATGATCGCGTGCCATTGATGGCCGGGAGGCCCCATCCGGGGAAGTTCGGCCGCCGAGTTGCAAGTCTTATTCCAGGTGACGCTACATGGGCGACTTACGTGTTGGTGATGATGCAATGAAGAGGACAACCCGGCCGAGAATCGAACCCGAGCCCAGTGTGTTGTAGGCAAGCATGTTAACACTGAGATAAGCAGTCGGACGGGCGTTAAATGATGAAACAGCGACACATAGAGACAAATTAGAACAGAAACCAGTTACCCTATTAAATAGGACAGCCGGTTATTGTACTAGGCGGCACGTAAAACGTGTATTTAAACATACACTCAGACTTAATTACCAAAGGAACAATGGAACATAAATACCCTAGTGGATTAACCCTCGCACTGTTAAGGCAGGAGAGGGGTGGGGGCGGGGGGTACTTCACGTCCATCTTTTTAAAAATATTGTAATTAAAAATGCACTTTATATTTTAAAATTTTCAAAATACCTTTATTATTTTTAATGATTTCGTATACCAGATTCCGTAACTGTTTTAAATTTTTCAGTAAAATTTAAGTCTTGGTAGCGAACGCAACTTTTCACAACAAATGTCACATCCACATTTTCAGGTTCAGAACTCATCTTATATATCTACATATATATTAATTATGTTGTGAATAACTGTCAGCGACAGTTCACCAAATTTTTATGTTTAAGTAACCCGGCCTTGGTGTATACATTATGGGAAATTATGGTGCTAAGAGATATTTTTACGTTCTGGATCCTACCTATGCATCAGTATCTACTTACAGTGTGACAATTATTGAACTACATGAAACAAAACCTAAATCAATTACAAAATACGGCGTGCACACACTTTATTAAACGTGTAAACGTCGCTACAGATATTCGGATTTAGGTTATCGTGTTCGATATGCCTGTTATCGACGGCGATGATGTGGCGCAGACGAATAGTGAAATTTTGCATGACCGACTGAGGTTTCACAACATCGACGCAGTCAAAGCCCATGCCAGTGGCCTCTGGGACCACAGAACTAGAATGCGAGCTCCAAAGTGTCTTCCGGGACATGAAACACTCTCCTGCTTTGATGGGGTCCAGCTCTGTCTTGCATGAACCACATCTTATGTTGCTATTGCTATTTTAAGACACATAAAATGACGAAAAATAAGACATTCAAAACATACAATAAACGACACTACACGTTGAAACAGAAACACACCAAATACACTGAAGAGCCAAAGGAACTAGTAAACCTGCCTAATATCGTGTAGGGCCCGCGCGAGAAAGCAAAAGTGCCGCACCACGACGTGACATGGAGTCGCCAAATGTCTGAAGTAGTGCTCGAGGGAATTGACACCATGAATCTTACAGGGCTGTCCATAAACCCGTAAGAGTAAGAAGGGATGGAGATTTCTTCTGAACAGCACATTGCAACGCATCCCAGATGTGCTCAATAATGTTCATGTCTGGGGAGTTTGGTGGGCACTGGAAGTGTTTAAACTCAGAAGAATGTTCCTGGAGCCACTCTGTAGCAATTATGGACGTGTCTGGTGTCGCATTGTCCTTCTGGAATTGCCCAAGTCCCTCGGAATGCACAATGGAGATGAATGGATGCAGCTGGTCAGACAAGATGCTTATGTACATCTGTGAGAGTGCTATCTAGACGTATCAGGGGTCCCACATCATTCCAACTGCACACGCCGCATACCATTACAGAGCCTCCATCAACTAGAACGGTCCCCTGCTGACAAGCAGGGTCCACGGATTCTCCATACCAGTACACGTCCATTCGCTCGATACAATTTGAAACGAGACTCGTCCGATCTGGAAACATGTTTCCACTCATCAACGGCCTAATGTTCGTGTTGACAGACCTAGGCGAGGCGTAAAACTTTGTGTCGTGCAGTCAAGGGTACACGAGCGGACCTTGGGCTCCGAAAGCCCATATCGATGATGTTTCGTTGAATGGTTCACACGATAACACTTACTGATGGCTCTGCATTGAAATCTGCAGCAATTTGCGGAAGGGTTGCATTTGTCAGGTTGAACGATTCTCTTCAGTCGTCGTCGATCCCGTTCTTGCAGGATCTTTCTCTGGCGGCAGCGATGTCAGAGATTTGATGTTTTACCGGATTCCTGATATTCACGACACTTGTGAAATGGTCGCTACCTCGGAGATGCTCGCGCGCCGACTATAACTCCACGTTCAAATTCATTTAAATCTTGAATGAGAGTTTCACTCTGCAGCGGAGTGTGCGCTGATATGAAACTTCCTGGCAGATTAAAACTGTGTGCCCGACCGAGACTCGAACTCGGGACCTTTGCTTTTCGCGGGCAAGTGCTCTACCATCTGAGCTACCGAAGCACGACTCACGCCCGGTACTCACAGCTTTACTTCTGCCAGTATCTCGTCTCCTACCTTCCAAACCTTACAGAAGCTCTCCTGCGAACCTTGCAGAACTAACACTCCTGAAAGAAAGGATATTGCGGAGACATGGCTTAGCCACAGCCTGAGGAAGGTTTCCAGAATGAGATTTTCACTCTGCAGCGGAGTGTGCGCTGATATGATACTTCCTGGCAGATTAAAACTGTGTGCCCGACCGAGACTCGAAGTCGGGACCTTTCCCTTCTGTAAAGTTTGGAAGGTAGGAGACGAGATACTGGCAAAAGTACAGCTGTGAGTACCGGGCATGAGTCGTGCTTCGGTAGCTCAGATGGTAGAGCACTTGCCCGCGAAGGCAAACGTCCCGAGTTCGAGTCTCGGTCTGGCACACAGTTTTAATCTGCCAGGAAGTTTCATTTAAATGTTGATAACCTGCCATTGTAGCAGCAGTAACCGATTTAGCAACTGCGCTGATATTTGTTGTTAAACATAGGCATTGCCGACCGCAGCACCGTACTCTCCCTGTTTACACAACTCTGTATTTGAATACGCATGCATATACCAGTTTCTTTGGCGTTTCCGTGCAAAACAACTCTGACACAGGTAATCTAGCTAATTAACGCTCATACAGTATAAAAGCGGTAACAAAACGCAGGTATTAGAAGAGTTATGTGACAGATGAATCGACTCGCGACATCCGAGACGTGAAATATGTTGTGTATCAAACTAACAATGGGATACACTGCCCAGGGACGTACGGCTCAAGGATACGTTCACACACCATTTCTCTGGGTGGCGCTGGTGAAGGGACAACTATATCCAGCACTAATGTATCCTACCATTTTTTTAATTTTTCCATTTCGACGTTTCATGTATTATAATTTCAAGAAGTAATCACAGCTGTTTTTATATAAAAGAGAACAAAAGAGCTCCACGCAGCACCATTTCCACGTGGTGCCGGCTAAATGGACTGACGTCACCAATTTTACTGTGTATTTTAGCGAGATAAAAACACACTTTTAAGATATCAGGCCCAGCAATGGATTCCGCGCGAAGATTTGGGTCGTAATTCTGACAGTAAATAATGATGAGTTTCTACACATACAGCTTTTAAACTGCGCGCTCAACAGTTGTCACTAGCTCGACACCACTGCAGGCGCGTTAACGGCCGAGTGCGAAGTGCTGTCCTGCGGGGCGATTAAGAGGACTGTGCTGATAAAGACGGTGAACCAATGAGCGGTAGTGCACCAGCTCCAGGGCTGGTAGGAATAACTGTCAAAACGCAATCTTCACACATCGGAAAACTAGAGCTTCTAAAGGAGCAACTGGTAAGCATCACTATATCCGGTTATTGGATAACTTTTATACAAGGCAATTAAAGTTTATGGGTCTTCCTTCGTGCCTTACAGTATCGTTGCAGAAATCACAGACAATCTTACGAATGAAGACGTGCTATATACGGGGTGTTTGGGGAGGATAGATCAATATTTTAAACAGTGATAGTGTAAGTAATTCTGAACAAAAAATGTTACGAGGGTGAATCAAATGGAAACAATAAATATATTTTTAAATATTATTTATGGTGCAAAAGTGGTACAAAGCTGTATCCCTTTTCAACATAATCTCCCCCACGCTCAATGCAAGTCCTCCAGCGCTTACGAAGTGCATAAATTCCTTTAGAAAAAAATTCTTTTGGTAGTCCGCGCAACTCCTCATGCACCGCGTGGTGTACCTCTTCATCAGAACGGAATTTCTTTCCTCCCATTGCGTCTTTGAGGGGTCCAGACATATGAAAATCACTTGGGGCGAGGTCTGGTGAATATGGAGGATGAGGAAGACACTCAAAATGCAGGTCTGCGATTGTTGCAACTGTTGTACGGGCAGTGTGGGGCCTTGCATTGTCATGGTGCAAAAGGACACCTGCTGACAGCAGTCCACGTCGCTTTGATTTGATTGCAGGCCGCATATGATTTTTTAGGAGGTCTGTGTACCATGCACTGGTGACAGTGGTCCCTCTCGGCATGTAATGCTCCAAAATAACGCCTTTTTCGTCCCAAAAGAGAGTGAGCATGACCTTCTTCGGTTTTGGTGATGAGGAATGGCGCCATTCCTCGCTCACTCTTCGTTTCCGGTTGGTGGTAGTGAACACTGGTTTAGTTCCCAGTAACGATTCTTGCAAGGAAGCCATCACCTTCTCGTTCAAAGCGCCGAAGTAGTTCTTCACAAGCATCAACACATCGTTTTCTCAGTTCAGGAGTCAGCTACCGTGGCATCCATCTCGCGGACACATTGTGAAACTGGAGCACATCATGTATAATGTGGTGTGCTGACCCATGACTAATCTGTAAACATGCTGCAAACTCATTCAGTGTCACTCGGCGGTTTTCCTTCACTACGGCTTCTTCCACTGCTGCAATGTTCTGTGGAGTCACAACTTGTTGTGGCTGACCTGGACGAGGAGCATCTTCCACTGAAGTCACACTATTTGCAAACTTCCTACTCCATTCGTAGACTTGCTGCTGTGATAAACATGCATCACCGTACTGAACCTTCATTCGTCGATGAATTTTAATAGGTTTCACTGTGCAAATACCGAATAACAAAACGCTGTTCTTCCCTGGTGCAAGTCGCAAGTGGGGCGGCTATCTTTATACTGATACTGCGACGGTATGTGTGCATCTCCACTATGCTCCCACCTACAGGCCATTCTGCACGCTGTTTGTAGCACGCTTACCAATTTACAGGACAACGGCGAGAAATTTCGATTTGTTATTACAAATTTAAGGTTTTCATTTAACTCACCCTCGTATGTGAACACAGGTCCGCAAATGCTTCGGTAGATAGGTATGGGTATTGAAACGAACTTTAATCATGCAAAACTGATGTGCACAATGTGAACGTATACGCAATACAACTGGCTCGTAACGTGATTTTCTTGCAAAGAATGCTAGGTTACATGCTATGTTTACGCTATGCAACCTACCACGTATTACGGTCAAGTGGCGTACGTAGTACAATCACCCATTGTTTGCACAGTTATGCCGCGTAAGCCGCATTGTGTGGTGTACCGGCGACGGATCGGTTAGCTGTGTAGTGTATCATGTTAACTGTGTTCGTACAAGCGCTACCAACAATGCCACACACCTTCAGTAATGAGGAACACGCAGATACAGTGTATGTTTATAGTTTCTGCGACGATAGTGCTATCGCCGCAAGAGAAGGATACCACAGGCGCTTTCCGACTCGACGATTACCTGATCGCAGGGTGTTCACCAAAGTGTTTACCACTTTGCATGCGTCGGGCTCTCTTCCAAGTACACATTTTTCGTCCGAGCGTGCACGTCAACAAACTTTGCAAGAACAGGAAGAAATTATCTCAAGTGTTGCGCGAAGTCCCAGTACGAGCATACGAAGAATGTCCCTGCGTATGAATGTCCCACAGACATGTGTACAGGAAACATTACATGCGGAAAAACTTTGTCCATTCCACATACAGCGTGTCCAAACTCTCCACGTTAGCGACGTTCTGTCACTGGGTAATTGAGAATAGTCGTTTGCTTCCATACATACTATTCACTGACGAAGCCCAGTTTTCACGACATGGAATATGCAAGACACGCAATAATCATCGAACCAGGAAAATAACACGCTTCAGTGGATAGCATTTTCCAAGTTAGTTTTGCCATAAATGTTTGGTGCGGCATGATGGGTAACCTTTTGATAGGTCCATTTATTATCAGTCAGCGATTGACGGGAGAGAGGTGCCCGAATTTTTTTGAAAATTCATTTGTGGAACTAATGGAAGACGTTCCTTTAACCAAGCGAACTGGAATGTACTTTCAACGTGACGGCGTCCCTCAACATGTTACTTTACGTGTGAGGGACCATCTGAACCGCATCTACCCTAATCGCTGGATTGGCCGTGGAGGTGCTATTAACTGCCCTCCAAGATCACCTGACCTTACACCTTTATATTTCCGTTTATGGGGTTGGATGAAATCAGAGGTGCACAAAGTGAAGCTAAGCACACGAGATGAACTGCTTCGTTCCATCATGGACGCTCCTGAATTGATTACGAACCAAGCATAGGCAACTGAACAAGCAACACATTATCGCTAGAGCGCAAAAGTGCAGCCGCACGGAGTGGCCACGTGGTCTCAGCCGCCATGTCACGGATTGCGCGGCCCCTCTCGCCGGAGGTTCGAGTCCTCCCTCGGTCGGGGGTGTGTGAGAGTTGTTCTTAGCATAAGTTAGATTAAGTAGTGTGTAAGTATAAGGACCGATGACGTCAGCAGCTTGGTCCCTTAGGAATTCACACACATACATATATACAAAAGTGGTGGGATATTCGAACATGTGTACGATAAGAGTTAAAGCCGTTTGTAAAAGACGTGGTACGTCTTTTTCAACTGAATGCATTTCACATGCACGTTGTAATGCATTATGTACAAAAGGCAATTACGTAAAATGTGTAACATAACTTTACTTCTCTTTAACACTGTTTTCAAGATAATTTCGTTACTGTCCAGTTGTATTGCGTATATTCTCACGTCGTGCACGTAAATTTTGCAGAATTAAAATTCCTTTCAATACCCATACCTCCCTAACGAAGCATTTGCGGACCTATGTTCACATAACATTTTTGTCAGAATCGCTCATATTGTCACTGTGTAAAATATTGACCTTTCCTCTCCAAACACCCTGTATAAGGGATCTGTTCAAAAACTTCCGTAACATTCTCAATTTCGCGCCAATGGTGTGTCGGAGCGAAATGCGGTTGGCATCCCTGCACACGCCTGTGTTTAGTATTTAACTTCCGGAAGTTTCGCTGTTGTCCGTCTGTTAGTTATTGTGCAGTGCTATATTGTGTAGAACGTTGTGTTGGCCAGTTCGTGAATTTCGAGGCGGCAGAGTAAAGGAGCAGCACGTCTGCGTAAAATTTTGCGTAGAACTCGAGAAAACCTTTAAAAGGCACAGTAAATGATGCAGGAAGCCTTGGTGATGAGGGCTTAGGCCGTACTCGGTGTTGCGAATGGTTCACACGGTTTAGAAATGGTCGGACGGAAGTTAAAGGTGGCCCTCAGTCAGGGCGCCCTACGACGTCTGTCGACGACGCTCATGTTGGGAACTTCATCGAAATTGTGAGTGCCAATTAAAGAGTGACTGTCCGGGAGATTTCAGAAGAATGTAACATTTCAGTTAGATCATGTAATGAAATCCTGACACAGCATCTTGGAATGCTTCGCCAGCCAGCGTGGCCGAGCGGTTCTAGGCGCTTCAGTCTGGAACCGCGCGGCCGCTACGGACGCAGATTCGAATCCTGCCTCGGGCATGGATGTGTGTGATTTCCTTAGGTTAGTTAGGTTTAAGTAGTTCTAAGTTCTAGGGGACTGATGACCTCACATGTTAAGTCCCATAGTGCTCAGAGGCATTTGAACCATTGTTTGGAATGCTTCTATAAATATAATTTTTTAAATTTATTTTTTGGTCTTTTTCGTATCTGTACTTTACACACACAGAAGAGAGATAACAGTACGCAACATTACTTATGTTTGATATTTTACAAACTTTGCCTTTTTTTATGTGCTTGGGCAAGGCATCTTTGTCCGTTATGTTAATTATGACCGCGCTCTTGCAGATTCGTATTTGAGTTCAGCACCCGAAGACGTCGATGGTTCGTGCTGGACGACTATCTTTTCAATTTACGGTTCCTTTCTTTGCCAAGCCAAGACACTCAACAATCTTACAAATAACTAGTGACATAAAATAAAACATACATGGATTAGTAATAATTATATTCTGAGATAGAAACATAGTTTAAAAACACACTTACATCATGTGATTACGAGTGCCGGTGATTGCAAATCATGAACAAAATATTGACATAACACAATGTTAATGGCGGTATGCCACACACGTCCGATCTGTACAGGACCTATCAAAAAAAAGGTAACCTATACTTTAATCATCTGACGATCGTAATTCTCCCCCTCTGTTTTCCAGCGGCTGCAAGCAATGCTTGCACAGGGGTGGATTTCATCTGTGGTTTTTTAATATATATTTATTTTTCAACTTATAACTACGACTTTTTCCTAAATAACCGCTCAGCGTGCAAATGTACCTTTAAACTTCGTCTTGCCGCAAAGTTGGTCCCACAGCTCATGAGTCAAGACCAGGAAGACCTCCGCCTCGCAATACGTGAAAAGCTTTTGGATCGCGCAAATAAGAAGGAAATGTTGTTTAAGAGAATCATGACTGGTGATGAGAAGTGGGTCTACAGTTATGATGTTGAGGCCAAGGTTCAATCTTCACCATGGATCGGGAAAGGTTCTCCAAGAATAGAAAAAGTTTTTCAGGACAAGTCACATGTCAAAGCATTGCTGGTAGTTGACTTGGAAGGATAGGTTCATCATGAATTCGTGTCACAGGGACAACCTGCCAATCGATGGTACTATCGGCACGTGTTGCGACGCGTGCGAGAAAATGTGAGTAGGAAACGGCCTGAAATATGGCGAGACAGTTCACGGCTCTTGTATCACGATAACGCACCCGCACATTCATCCCCGTTGGTGCGTGACTATGGCACAAAAAACAAAATCACTGCGCTGCCTCATCCTCAGTACTCTCCAGACCTGGCCCCTGCAAATTTTTTCTTATTTTCAAAGTTGAAAACCCCGTCGAAAGGACGAACATTTCAACGATAGTCGAGATAAAAGAAAATTCACAGACGGCATTTAGCGCGATCCAGCAAGAGGCGTACCAAGACAGCTTCAGGAAAAGGAAACGACGTTGGGAACGATGTATCAATTGTGGAGGAGAGTATTTTGAAGGAGACCATGCACAATAAGTAAAAAAATAAGCGTAGAAAAATTTTGTGGAGAAAGTTCCGGAATTTTTTGAACAGATCTCGTAGAGGAAAACAGTGGGCTAGCGCTCGACGCTTCCTGACGTGAGGATGACGATGAGTCAAAGAGCTTCATTGGTACAATAGGGCAGGGATGCAAAAACGAGGACGTAAGTAACGATGAAGATTGCTGAAAAAGCGAGTGGCAAACAACCGGTGCGTGCGAATGTTTGAAAGCTGTAAAGTCAGAAGGTCATAACTGCGTACTATGCCAATTATGCACAATTAATCACAATATCTTGCAAATGTGTTTTTTTTTCTCCATAAAGTAAGAGGTCAAATAAGTGATATTTCCTTATGAGTGACCGGCCGTTGTGGCCGAGCGGTTCTAGGCGCATCACTCTGGAACCGCGCGACCGCTACGGTCGCAGGCTCGAATCCTGCCTCGGGCATGGATGTGTGTGATGTCCGTAGGTTACTTAGGATTAAGTAGTTCTAAGTTCTAGGGGACTGATGACCTCAGATGTTAAGTCTCATAGTCCTCAGAGCCATTTGAACCTTATGAGTGGACACACAACAGTTATCAGATGGCGGGACGTATTTACTGAAATGTAGCCCCTCTCTCTCTCTCTCTCTCTCTCTCTCTCTAAAAATAAATAAATAAATAAAAAGTAAACGTCTTGCCGAAGAGCAACGTGTAGTAACTTCTGGGGAGATCATATGAAATGTCGTTCCATTGCCGAAAGAAAAGATAGTGCAGAAAAATGGTTAGGCACAGTACGCTTGATTGTTCCCACAGTGATATTTCACAGTGCAGCGGAGTTTCCGCTGACTGGAAACCTCCTGGTGGATTGAAAATGTGCGCCGGACGAGGACGCAGACCTGGAACCCTTGCCTTCGAGTCCCGGTGCGGCACACACAGTTTTAATCTGAAAGGAAATTTCAGTTCATTGCACATTCTGCTGTAAAGTGAAATTTCATTTCCGACACATATCTTTGTTATGAAGTTGGCCCCTACTCGTACGGCAGTATATTCCCCATTTTAGACGTGTTGCGTCGGCGGAACGCTCACACGTAAACCCGACTCGCGCCGCAAATCAGTATGGAACACGTTTTGCTGAATTCGGGGAGCAAAATTACATCAGGCGGAAACCACAGCCAGCAACGCACTTTGCATAATCAAATTGGAGGAAGGGAGTGTGGTGGAGGAAAGGGTGCAGGATCCGCAGTGGGGGTAGCGGGGACGAGACGGCCTGTTTGCCGAGAACAGAGGAGGAAAGAAATACTGGAAGGGCGGTGGGCGGCCTAAAGGAACTGTAAATAACCGCCCGCGACCTGCGCCAGGGAAGAACACACAGATCGGCGGCGGTTTGGCCCGCTCGCCTCCACGTATATTACATTCGGAGCACCCGCCGCGTTTCCCGTACCGCTCACAGGGACAACTCCTCGCGCTCCGCAATTTTCCAACTCGTCCCGCCAGAATATGGCAGCCAGAGCGCAAACAGTCCTTTGTGTCGCGTTCCGGAGTGGCTGTTTCCAGTAGGACTCTAGAAGTCCCCGCTGGCGTTTCCTCTCACTGCGAGCGATTCTAAGGAAAAGACGGGGTACACACCTTAACTCGCCTGTATTACTTTGCTGAAGGGGAGACTTCAACTTCATCAGAAACGAAACATCTCTGTTATGTAATGGAACTGCTGAATGGTACACTGTCATTCTCTACTGAAGAACACGGTTGACTACATTAGTATACTACAGGATTCAACATAACTTCAGGTATAGTAATATTTTTTCCATCACATTAATAGACAGGATGGTCCATTGATAGTGACCGAGCCAAATATCTCACGAAATAAGCATCAATCGGAAAAACTACAAAGAACGAAAATCGTGTAGCTTGGAGGGAGAAACCAGATGGTGCTATGGTTGGCCCGATAGATGGCACTGCCATAGGTCAAACGGATATCAACTGCGTTTTATATAACAGGAACCCCCATTTTTATTACATATTCGTGTAGTACGTAAAGAAATATGAATGTTTTAGTTGGACCACTTTTTTCGCTTTGTGATAGATGGCGCTGTAATAGTCACAAACGTGTAAGTACGTGGTATCACGTAACACTCCGCCAGTGCGGACGGTATTTGCTTCGTGATACATTACCCGTGTTAAAATGGACCGTTTACCAATTTTTGATGTACGGCTATTGTGATCAAAATGCCCAACGGGCGTGTGCTATGTATGCTGCTAGGTATCCTGGACGACATCATCCCAGTGTCCGGACCGTTTGCCGGATAGTTACGTTATTTAAGGAAACAGGAGGTGTTCAGCCACATGTGAAACGTCAACCATGACCTGCAACAAATGATGATGCCCAAGTAGGTGTTTAGCTACTGTCGCGGCTAATCCGCACATCAGTAGCAGACAAATTGCGCGAGAATCGGGAATCTCAAAAACGTCGGTGTTGAGAATGCTATATCAACATCGATTGCACCCGTACCATATTTCTATGCACCAGGAATTGCATGGCGACGACTTTGAGCGTCGTGTACAGTTCTGTCACTGGGCACAAGAGAAATTACGGGATGATGACAGATTTTTTGCACGCGTTCTATTTAGCGACGAAGCGTCATTCACCAACAGCGGTAACGTAACCGGCATAATATGCACTATTGGGCAACGGAAAATCCACGATGGCTGCGACAAGTGGGACATCAGCAACCTTGGCGGGTTAACGTATGGTGCTGCATTATGGGAGGAAGGATAATTGGCCCCTATTTTATCGATAGCAACCTAAATGGTGCAATGCAAGCTGATTTCCTATGTAATGTTCTACCGATGTTACTACAAGATGATTCACTGCATCACAGAATGGCGATGCACTTCCAACATGATGGATGTCAGGCACATAGCTCGCGTGCGGTTGAAGCGGTATTGAATAACATATTTCATGACAGGTGGATTGGTCGTCGAAGCACGTTCATCGGATCTGACGTCCCCGGATTTCTTTATGTGGGGAAAGTTGAAGGATATTTGCTATCGTGATCCACCGACAACGCATGACAACATGCGTCAGCACATTGTCAATGCCTGTGCGAACATTACGGAAGGCGAACAACTCGCTGTTGAGAGGAATGTCGTTACACGTATTGCCAAATGCATTGAGGTTGACGGACATCATTTTGAGTATTTATTGCATTAATGTGGTATTTTCAGGTAATCACGCTGTAACAGCGTGCGTTCTCAGATATGATAAGTTCACAAAGCTACATGTATCACATTGGAACAACCGAAATAAAATTTTCAAACGTACCTACGTTCTGTATTTTAATTTAAAAACCTACCTGCTATCAACTGTACGTCTAAAATTGTGAAATGTAATAAAAAATGGGGGTTCCTCTTTTTAAAAAAAACGCAGTTGATATTCGTTTGACCTATGGCAGCGCCATCTAGCGGGCCAACCATAGCGCCATCTGGTTTCCCCCTTCGAGCTAGACGAGTTTCGTTCTTTGTAGTTTTTTCGTTTGACGCTTATTTCGGGAGATATTTGGCCCGGTCACGATCAATGGACCACCCTGCATGTATTAGTACAAAACCGCATGTAAGAAGTGATATTGAGTCAAAATTGCCTCGTATGCTTGGTATTTATCTATGTAACTGTTTTCTGCGAATATATTTACGTTGAAGCCACAGGAGAAACCTTTTATTATATCTTTGATGTAACGGGTTTGGCGACAGAGAGATAACCATTCTGGACACGTACATGTTGTGTGTGATGTTGTGCACTACGTGTTGGGTGGATATGATTAAAATTTGGAAAGCTGATACAAAATCTGGTAAGATTTAATGCACTGCACAAATGTGTTTAAAACCCAGCAAAAAACTTTGCAACAAGGAGTATCATTCCTTCAGACGAAACTATGCCACTAACGAAAAAAAGAAGTAATGGAAAAGCACAGAAGATTAGTAAGAACAAAATTATAAATATTTGGATTTGAATGCAAGACAGTTGTAACGCCGATGTTTTATTTCTTCCCAAGTAAATGAGAAACATCAACGCAAACCAGATCGTATCAGCAGTTAGTGAGGTTTGCTAAGTAATACGCTGCCGGCCAAAAAAGTAAATTGCCCAGAAAAAGGAGGAGGAAACTAAATTAAACTTCACGTCTTGAGAGGATATGTGATGTTATTTCAGCGATTAATAAATCTAGTGATGCTTACAAAGAACTTGGCAATTTGTGCCCCGTTATCAATATGAATTTGTACCTTCTCCGGCCTGGGGCGCGGCCTTAGATATGATGCGACAGTTCTTCCCTTCTTACCGTCTATGTGTACGGTTACATATGTTGTGTCGACTGCGGTAATGCTTAATTAATAATGCCTTGATTAATTATGACACAATGTGTTTCCGAACTTAAGGTAACAGTAGAGATTGGGAGATGATTTAATATGTCACAGTCAGCTGCATCAGGCGCGAAGACTCGGCGAAACTTCGAGCCAGTGACACCTGATGCAGCGAAAGAAGAAGAAATGTCGCATCTTCAGATATTGTTACATGCTATGAAATGGTGTAACAACCAACTATATAGAAAGTTATATCTTCAGAGTGATTCGATTTACTGCTGGAGAACCTTAGCTTACTTTTACTACTTCTATGTGTGTATCTCGTCTCCAGTTCCTGTATGTGATTAGCATCCGAGTCGGTGTCTGTGTTTGTAACTGTGTCGTTTACTGCGTACTGTTGATCAGTATTCTAGCATATGGCCTCTCCCGTTTGTATGCCGCATGTACTACTCTCGATGCTTCGTCTGCGATGTTGTTTACAGAGTTACAATCATTTTGTCTGCGTATTAACTGTCCTATGTCTTGGGTCCCTAAACTCGCCTGGAGCGAGTTCTCCCTCGGGCACGGGTGTTTGTGTTGTTCTTAGCATAAGTTAGTTTAAGTAGTGTGTAAGTCTAGGGACCGAAGACATAAGCCTCCCTTAGGAATTCACGCAATTTGAACATTTTTTGAACATCTGGCCTGGATGCATGCTGGACTTAACTGTTGTAATTGGCCTTTGATATCCTCGACAATGGCATGGGACGGAGCTTGCGTCCGAGGTGGTACATCACATGTTCTGTGGAGGACTGATGTGCGGATCTTGTTAGTGATGGAAGTACCTCAACATCGTGCAGTCAGTTCTTAGGGACATGTGCTATGTGTTGGTGAGCATTGTCCTGTTGAAAAATGGCAGCACGATACTACACATGAAGATGTAAGATGTCCGTGACGTGCCGTTGTGCCATAAGGGTTCCTTCAGTCGCAACCAGCCGTGACCTTAAGTCATACCCAATGGCTCCCCATTACATGACGGCAGGAGTAGCATCACTTTGGGTCTCCAAGCCATTGGAATAATAAAACTTCCCGCAAGGTTGACGATAGTCATCCGGGTTAGTGCAGAACCATGATACGCCGATGAATACAATACGACGCCATTTATCAGCAATCCATGCTTCCCGGTTACGGCACAACTCCAAATGGAGTCGTTCGTGTTGTTGTGTTAAAGCAGCCTATGTGTGGGGCAATCCAGCTGCTGCTGGTCTCCGATCAAAAGTGTGGAGTGACAAAGAATGTTGTTTGGAGTCCACTATTTGTTCCCGTATGTCAGGCGTAGATGTGAATGGACTGCAATATGCTTGGTGCACTATGTGGTGGTCCTCTTTTGTATTTATCAGAAACGGTCGACTGAAACCTTGATGATGAGGATGTCTGTCCTAACATTCCATGCAGCAAATATGGGGTCTCTCTCATATCCGAATGCCCACTAATCTGGATATTGCACGATACGACCACCTGGTCACGTGGATACCCACAACAACGTCCCTTTCAAAAAATATCAGATTTTGGTAAAGCTAACTCATACGAGTATGCGGCATCTCTCCGCCCTTCACAGTGATCATGAGGGCGTTTCTGGCCTGAAACGTAAATAAATATGTCCATAAAAATGAAGCATGACTTTATATAAGTTTATTCAAAAACATTCTTGTTGATATTTTATATACCATGTAAATACAAATTCACTTCTGACGAAATAATGAGTACAGTACTTACTTTTTGCAGTGTCTGAAACTGACTTGCATTTATTTTTGAAATGCCTGCACGTGTCTGAAAAAAAAACACGAAGTACAGCGAAAACAATAACACCTATCCAAGCAACAAAACCATGTTTTTATTATCGCAGACCACTTGCTCAAAGTAATCCAAATTATTTAACACGTCCCGTCAATCTTCAGTTTCTGCGGAGTTGCACTGGATCACAAGGTGCATTTTTAGGTTTTCCATTTTCCGACATGTTGAGCTGTCGCTGAGGATGCTTTTGTACCAGGAAACGCACCTCTCGACATCACAGGACGTAACAGAAGCGTATATGAAGGCGGCGAGATCAAGCAAGCCACTTTTGGTTCATTGTCTTCAAATGTTGTGGTATTCCCTAAAAGACTGACACAAATTCTGCACATTTGTAGATATCCAGATTTCCGCTGGAGAACACTTTGCAATTGGTTGTTGACTTAGTCAACCACATGACCACGAGCTCGATCCAACTCCCTCTGCCCACATTGCTCGACATCCTGGGCAACATACCGTTGGGTACCAACAACTTCCAGTCGTCGATGGCTTTACAGACCACAGAAAAGTTAATGTTAAGTATGGTTTCAGACAAGATATCTGTAAAGACCTCTTTCACAGTTTCGATAGCACTTCTTGATTCATCGCTATCAAGTTCACAAAAGATTGTCTTTATTTTGGTGTAGTTGGTGCAGAAATACTCAGCAGCATTAAGCCGAAAACTCCATGATGTAAGAACAGGTTGAGAGGGAAGGGGCAGTGAAGATAAGATGCTTGTCCCTTGAATTTCTGCACCCGTAGCGCAGCTTTCACATATGTTTTTCTTGCTACAGAACCTAAATTTGTCCATCTTAGGACAATGTCATTGCACCTCTTCTGCAATTCTGTGTAACGCATGGGCAAGTCAAATGACGTACACCATACTCGTGTGCAAAATCTGAAGCACCATGGCTGCTTAAGTCCTGTACGCACCGTTTATTACCACCAATAAAACGTTGTCTCTGCTCACACCAGCCGTCCAGGGTGGCCGAGCGGTTCTAGGCGCTACAGTCTGGAATTGCGCAACCGCTACGGTTGCAGGTTCGAATCCTGCCTCGGGCATGGATGTGTGTGATGTCCTTAGGTTGGTTAGGTTTAAGTAGTTCTAAGTTCTAGAGTACTGATGACCTCAGAAGTTAAGTGCCATAGTGCTCAGAGCCATTTGAATTTTGCTCACACCAACTGGCCACAGTAGCTTCATAGAGTTGTCAAAAAAAAAAAAAAAAATGGCAGCTATCGAGTTGTTTACTCTCTCCAGAGATTCATACGTTAAGCGCAACACTTCTCCAGGTCCGTCAACTTTTACAATACCAGTAACAAAATTCGCAACATAACGCCCACTCATATCGGTAGTTTCATCTGTTGACACCCAGACATTTTGTTTAGCAACACTAAATCGTATTTTACTGAATACCTCGTCGTAGTACATGGATAAATAGTTCTTTCTCAACTGCGTGGATTCTTCACCACTTGGCTGTTGCACGACACTACCATCTCACACAAGTTCCTTGAAGAACGATTTCACGGTTCAGGATGGGCTTGTCTGCTCAAAAAACAGTGTTCGTCTGCCGTCATTTTTAGCACTTCTCTTCACACAGCTGCTGTCTTTGGCTGGATTACGGTGTTGTTGCACATTAAAGCGCTATTCTAACTAAATTTGACTTCACATAGTTTACAAAATATTCCACGTCAGTGCTGAAAAACTTCTCACCAAAATCACGAGCAAACCCTCGTAACTTCATCCTGTTGGAGCACTTCACTTTCGGCATGCTGAAGCGGACAGAGTTTGTATCCAACTGAACAGTGTGACCACGTGTGCGATGTTTATTAAGCCGGAAGCTTGTTGGATTTTAGGCGCATTTTGTGGACTCTGCGCAACAATTTATTACGTCAGCGATCCGACTGGTGTGTTACGCTGCTCGTCTACTATAGACCTTATAAATAAGCTTTATTGTAATTTTGTGCTTATTTGTGACAATATCCGCTGAAACATTGTCATGTGGTAAACATTCCACGTTTTTATTCTTGTGCCCTTAAACGCAAGACAAATTTTTGGCAAAAGTTGTCCGAAATATGACCTTTTATGGCAAATCTTATTCCAACTACGACCTGTTACTCAAGAAGGTGTAAATATGACTACATAGGCACATTAAGAATACATAAATCTACACTACAATACCTGGTTTCGTGCATAAATTGTTGTAAAATTCATCCTAAAGCCCAGAAAACAAGTATGACTTGTCATTAAAATCTAGACCCCAGTGATCACACAACACTTGACGCTGTTCATGCCCCTTATGTAACCCACCAGATCTTGAAATAACACTAAACACTAACAGCTCCACTGCACTCTGGCGGAGATTCTAACTGCCACAGAGAATTGCAAGTCTTAATAGTTACACACTCGCGCGTTGGTATATACAGATACGAAGTTACGCTGAAGTCCGACCATGCCTTCTGAGCGCTGCAATTTCTTTGTTAGGTACTGTATTACAAATTAGATTATTTCAGTATAAAGGTGTATTAGTGGAAAGCAGTTGTTACACAACTTTCACCAGTTGGTCTGCGTGTTCGTTGTCCCTAACACCAACATGTACCGGTATCCACTGCAGGCGGATCAGGTGACGCAACTCCTTCGCTCTACCGAGACTTCTCAATATGTCGTGTGCTAAGGGATTTAGTTTTTCCGTCGTCTGTCCTCGTAAGAGACTGCCTGCCCTGTGGGACAACGGATATTTTCAGTCTCCCGGAAATATAGCCTTCACTTCTCAACGATGTGAGTAGTCCTCAGAAACGACACGTGGTTCGGATTCCTCGTTAAACTTTAAGTCTCCTTTCCCCGGTTGGATAACGTGGATGGAGTAAGAACACGCAAGTCGCCGAAGTGACATGCACTCGAAAAACTTGCATCCGGCCGTTGAGCCACATGAAATCATTATTATTATTATTATTATTATTATTATTATTATTATTATTATTCCTTCCTTTCTCAGACGTTAAGTCTGGTTAAAAATGGAAAGTGACGCGGACCTTGATCAAGCGTGACTTCCTTCTAACTGTACGGTATATGTTACATTGCATTTAGGAACTTTCGGGTAATTGAACATGTATCAATAATTACAGATTTCTGTAGTCGTATATATACGTTTGGATGTAGCTGTATTGCATTTATGTACTGGTAGATATTGTATGGTATGACTCCTGTAGTTGATAGTATAATTGGTATAATGTCAACTTTATCCTGATGACACATGTCCTTGACTTCCTCAGCCAGTTGAATGTATTTTTCAATTTTTTCTCCTATTATCTTCTGTATATTTGTTGTATTGGGTATGGATATTTCGATTAGTTGTGTTAATTTCTTCTTTTTATTGGTGAGTATATTGTCAGGTTTGTTATGTGGTATTGTTTTATCTGTTCCAGTATAATTTGTATTCATCATTCTCCAGTACATTTTGTAGTGCATACTTGTATGTGGGAACGTGTTGTTTTATTAGTTTATGTTGTATGGCAAGTTGTTGATGTATTATTTTTGCTACATTGTCATGTCTTCTGGTGTATTCTGTATTTGCTAGTATTGTACATCCGCTTGTGATGTGATCTACTGTTTCTATTTGTTGTTTGCAAAGTCTGCATTTATCTGTTGTGGTATTGGCATCTTTAATAATATGCTTACTGTAATATCCGGTGTCTGGTGTTTATTGTTTGATCCTGTATTGCAATCATGAATCCTTCCGTCTCACTGTATATATTGCTTTTTCTTAGCCATATGTTGGAAGCGTCTTGATCGACGTGTGGCTGTGTTAGATGATACGGGTGCTTGCCATATAGTGTTTTCTTTTTCCAATTTACTTTCTTGGTATCTGTTGATGTTATGTGACCTAAAGGGTTGGAGAAGTGGTTATGAAATTGCAATGGTGTAGCCGATATATTTATATGAGTGATTGCTTTGTGTATTTTGCTAGTTTCTGCTCGTTCTAGAAAGAATTTTCTTAATTTGTCTACCTGTCCGTAATGTAGGTTTTTTATGTCGATAAAGCCCCTTCCTCCTTCCTTTCTGCTTAATGTGAATCTTTCTGTTGCTGAATGTATGTGATGTATTCTATATTTGTGGCATTGTGATCGTGTAAGTGTATTGAGTGCTTCTAGGTCTGTGTTACTCCATTTTACTACTCCAAATGAGTAGGTCAATATTGATACAGCATAACTATTTATAGCTTTTGTCTTGTTTCTTGCTGTCAATTCTGTTTTCAGTATTTTTGTTAGTCTTTGTCTATAATTTTCTTTTAGTTCTTCTTTAATATTTGTATTACCTATTCCTATTTTTTGTCTGTATCCTAGATATTTATAGGCATCTGTTTTTTCCATCGCTTCTATGCAGTCACTGTGGTTTTCCAATATGTAATCTTCTTGTTTAGTGTGTTTTCCCTTGACTATGCTATTTTTCTTACATTTGTCTGTTCCAAAAGCCATATTTATATCATTGCTGAATACTTCTGTTATCTTTAGTAATTGGTTGAGTTGTTGATTTGTTGCTGCCAGTAGTTTTAGATCATCCATGTATAGCAAATTTGTGATTTTGTGTTGGTATGTTCCAGTAATATTATATCCATAATTTGTATTATTTGGCATGTTGGGTAGGGGGTTCAAAGCAAGGCAGAACCAGAAAGGACTTAATGAGTCTCCTTGGTATATTCCACGCTTAATGCGTATTGGCTGTGATGTGATATTATTTGAATTTGTTTGGATATTAAGTGTGGTTTCCAATTTTTCATTACTATGTTTAGGAACTGTATCAATTTAGGCTCTAATTTGTATATTTCCAATATTTGTAGTAACCATGAGTGGGGTACACTATCAAAAGTTTTTGGTAATCAAAGTATTAGTAGTGTAGCGACCTTTGTTTAGTTTTAGCTTGATATGTCACCTCTGCATCTATTATCAGTTGCTCTTTACATCCTCGTGCTCCTTTGCAGCAGCATTTTTGTTCTTCATCTATAATTTTGTTCTGTGTTGTATGTGTCATTAATTTCTGTGTAATGACTGAAGTTAATATTTTGTATATTGTTGGTAGGAATGTTATGGGACGATATTTTGCTGGATTTGCTGTGTCTGCTTGATCTTTAGGTTTCAGATAAGTTATTCTTTGTGTAGGTGTATCATGGACTGTGTATGGGTCTGCAATGTAACTGTTAAATAATTTAGTTAGATGTGAATGTGTTGGGGTGAATTTCTGTAGCCAGAAATTTGCTATTTTATCTTTCCAATTGTGCATAGAATTAATTGCTCGGGTGACTTCATGTTGCAACATTATCACTTCAGGCATTTGTGGTATCATCTTGTATGTGCCTGTTTCTGTTTGTATCCACCATGCATGTCTGTTATGTTGTACCGGGTTTGACCGTATGTTGCTCCAGAAGTGTTCCATGTCTGTTATGTTTGGTGGATTGTCTATTTTAATGTGTGTGTTATCTATTGTCTGGTAAAATTTGTTTTGGTTTTGTTGAATGTTTGGTTTTGTTTCCTTCTATTTTCACTTTTTTTGTATCTTCTAAGTCGTTTGGCCAATGCTTGTAATTTCTGCTTCTCTTCATCTAATTGCTCTATCGCTTCTTGTTGTGTGATTTTACCCAACCTTTTTCGTTTTTTGTCTGATATTTCATTTCTTATAAATTGTGTTAGCTTTCCGATGTCATTTCTCAGTTTTTCTATTCTGATCTGTAGCCTGAGTTGCCATGCTGGTTTTGCGGGTTTCTTCTGTGTGTTGGTTGGTTCTGATCTCTGCCTAGTGTGTATATTTAGTGTAGTGAGTGCTCCTATATAAACCAGTAGTTGTAACTCTTCCATAGTTGTATTTTCATTTATTTTGTTGTGTATGGCTTGGTTCAAATGGCTCTGAGCACTATGGGACTTAACTTCTGAGGTCATCAGTCCCCTAGAACTTAGAACTACTTAAACTTAACTAACCTAAAGACATCACACACATCCACGCCCGAGGCAGGATTCGAACCTGCGACCGTAGCGGCCGCTCGGTTCCAGGCTGCAGCGCCTAGAACCGCTCGGCCACTCCGGCCGGCTTGTTGTGTATGATTGTGTTGATAGTTGTTATTGTTGTTTCGACTTGTGGGTTATTTGGTGGTCTATGCAAGAATGGTCTAATGTCTGTATATGTGTCTTTGTATTCTATATATGTCAGCTGAAATTTTTCTTCTATATCTAACATGTGAGTCACTTCGTGTTCTATTTGTGCTTGTTCTGGTGGCTGTCTTAAGATTTCGTTTTCCTCTGATTGTTTAATTGATGCGTGTTGTTCTTTGTTTGTTTGCTCTGGGATGTTTGAGCCCATTACTGTATCTTCTTCTTCTTCTGATTGCACATTATTTTGTTCCAGTATTTGTTGTACTTGTTGTTTGACGTTTTCTAATTCTGACTGGGATATCCTGTTATTTTTGATTATTACACGGATCTGATCAGCTAGTCGTTGTTCTGTTAAAAATTTTAATTCTGGGTATTTGGTAATAAATGTTGTATATACTTGTGATCTGTATCCAGTTGTGTTGGTTCCTAAGTTTGTTGCTTGGTAATAACAGAACATGAGGTGTCGGTTAACTTCATCTGACCATCTCATCCTCTGTCTTTGTTTTCCTTCTAGTCTGGTTGCAGGAAGCATATTCTGCAAAACACCTCTATTTGGTTTTAAATCATTTTCCGTGTGGCTAGCAGTGTCGTTACCATTGTGGCATAGGGTCCAAGCGTCGTCCCCGACCATGACAGCGCTTGTCCGAGGCTTCATTAGTTCTGCCCTGAACCAACTAATCACACTAAAAGGGGGGTTAGCCCTATTAGTGGTTTGTTCTTTTCGTCGCCTATTATTATTATTATTATTATTTATTAAGACTGACGACTATGTAAAGAATAACTCGATGAATGAGATACACGTCGCAGTTAATATCGACGTTTCTATTGGTAGCAAGAAGCATTGTCCCCAACCTGTTTGGTCATCAGAGCTGCAGCTCCTACGGAGCGATACATTTTGTATCCGTATGCAATTTGTACCAGTCATGCTATCTACGAACTAATGTTGTCGGTGAAGGGACTCCCAGTTCACTCAGGGGCACGTACCACTTAGTTACATGATCACTATGTACAGCATAGTGAATTTTGAAGGGATATCTTTAAACTCGCGCCACATATCCTCTGCGAAAACGAAGTTAACGTTGTGCAGTCATATGTTTCAAGAATTCACCAAACTATATGATATTGGAAGCGGCCGGCCGCCGTGGCCGAGCGGTTCTAGGCGCTTCAGTCCGGAACCGTGTGGCTTCAACGGTCTCTGGTTCCAATCCTTCCTCAGGCATGGATGTATGTGATGTCCTTAGGTTAGTTAGGGTTAAGTAGTTCTGAGTCTAGGGGACTGATGACCTTAGATGTTTAGTCCCATAGTGCTTCGAGCCATTTGAACCATTTGATATTGGTAGCAGGCTTAGGTTTCGTCTCCAGTATGGCTTAGTCTGTATCAGATTTATTAATAGAGGTAATTTCCAATGTAATGGTTGACTGACAGAGAATTCAACATGTACCAGTCACATAAGACCTTTCGTCTCGTAGCGAGTGGGGGAACCGCCAATTCCGTTTGCATGACAGACATAGGCGTGGTTTGAATACAGTGTCGACAAATATGCAGAGCTGCTGATCGTATGCAGTCTAGAACCTTCAACCGTGACGTGGGAGCGTAGTTACACAACATGCAGCCATATTCTATCTTGTTTCTAATTAACTCTATGCACATATGTAAGAGGGTCATAGAGTCGACGCCCTAGTCCCTACAAGACAAAGCTTTCAGAACTTTCATTCTCTTACGTACCTTACGCTGGAGTTCGTTGATATGCCTCTGATTGGTTCAAATGGCTCTGAGCACTATGGGACTTAACAGCTATGGTCATCAGTCCCCTAGAACTTCTTAAACCTAACTAACCTCAGGACATCACACAACACCCAGTCATCACGAGGCAGAGAAATCTCTGACCCCGCCGGGAATCGAACCCGGAACCCGGGCGCGGGAAGCGAGAACGCTACCGCACGACCACGAGCTGCGGACGATATGCCTCTGACCGAGACTTCCAAGAGCCAGAGCATAATCACAGAACGTTCGACATTTCCATGCTACGGGGAGGGTTCAAACATCGGGTGTATATATACCGCATGCTCCAAGCCAAAATCACAAAAATCAGCGACCGTTCCTATTCTGTGTCGTTATTGGTGACGAAAAATGGTGTCTTTGCGGTAACATAAGAAAAAGAATGGAATGGCTGAGCCTGAACAAAGCAACAATTCCTCGTACGAAGACCTGCGCGCATCCACGAAAGATAATATTACGCATCTGATGGAACAACGACGGTGTGTTGTACTACGAATTGTTTCCTCTAGGTGTAGCCATCACTGTTGACATTTTTTTTGTCAAGAACTGAGACGTCTTGCAGACGAAATCCAACAACAACGACCATAAAGACTGCGTAAAGTGATGCTAGTCCACGATAACAGCCGTCCGCATTCTGCTAGGCTATTGGGCTGCGACGTCACTCCGAACTCTCCTTATTGACCCGATCTTGCGCTCGGATTCTGACCTTTTCCGCTCTCTATAGAACAAACTTCAAGGAACTTCTGTTCCGGATGAAAATGCGATCCGAACATGGCTCGACGAATTCTGCGCCTCAAAACCACGTGATTTCTACTTCTGTAAGTAGTGGAAGAGAATATATTACTGATGAATAAAGTCTCTGTTGTGTTTATTAAACTTATGAAACAACGCCACGAACTTAAGCACCAACCTAAGAAACCTGCAGTTCATAGGAGTCGCAGACAATAACGGCAAGAAATTCGAGAGAAGCGTTTAACGAATAAAATGCCTGCACCCTGATTCCACGAGAGGGCAGGTATCCAGTCTTGCCTACCCTTGTTGATGCCCTGGATTATAACATTCCATTCAACCTCTCGTGGATCCGTCTGGAGTCGAAATTGAAGACAATACATAGAAAACAGAAATTTTAAATTCCGGTTATAATAATTTTATTCATTCAAGAGCATACTACCGTACCGACGTTTGAGCAATATCGATATTAGCACTCCCGGCAATTAAAAAGAATTAAAACTCCGTTAAAGCGAACAAGCCAGCAGGCCCTGACAGGATTCCACTTATATTTTACATTGAAAAGCCGTGGAATTAACTCCTTCTCGAGCTCATATTTATCAAGAATCGCTTGCGCAATGAATAGTTTCCAGAGGCTGTAAAACAGCGCAGATATCTCCCGTTCACAAAAAGGGTAAGAGCCGGCCGAGGTGGCCGAGCGGTTCTAGGCGCTTCAATCCGGAACCGCGAGACCGCTACGGTCGCAGGTTCGAATCCTGCCTCGGACATGGATGTGTGTGATGTCCTTAGGCTCGTTAGGTTTAAGTACTAAATTCTAGGGGACTGATGACCTCAGAAGTTAAGTCCCATAGTGCTCAGAGCCATTTGAACCAAAGGGTAAGAAATCGGAAGCACAGTGCCACATCCTTCGCCGCCGTCTACTCCGTACGGAAAAGGATAGTGGCATCGGGTTGGTGCCTTACGATGCAGCTACACGCCAAACCACTGAGTGCTGCGGGTTGCCGCCCTGTCAATGTGTCCGCAACTGAATCGCAGCCTATCCCGCCTGCGACCGCCGCTGCAATATCTGGGGACGCCACATGTACCAGATGCAGCAGCTCGCCTGTCAGTTCTAGATGTAGTCTCAACAGTCGACACCTGAAGTGCGCGAGCACCGGGTGGTTAAAATTATAGTGCAGTTACTCAGTAATATTACTCAGTAATATTACTCAGTGGTTTGTAATTATCGTATGGCAGCGAAACTTGGTAGATACTGTAATTTCGTTAATGCGAAACCGATATCAGTTGGAAAAAAATTAGTTACAATTTTGGCCACCAGGTGCAAATCTGGCGCTTTACAGCATCTAGTCGACAACTTCGGTGCTCATATTGAACAAACTGTGTAAGCGGTGGTTAATAATAAAACAACATTACGCTTTTCTCACTTGTTTGATCTCTCCTGTCCGTTCCCAATCCATAACAAACAGAACCATCTCTACACGTCCTTCTTGCATTCAGAGCGCCAGATCTGCACCTGGTGGCCAAAATTGTAACTAATTTTTTCCAGCATAAATCGATTCCACGTTAGTTGCATTAGAATACCTATCAAGTTCCAGTTACATACGATAATTACGACCCACACTGGACCTCTGTGAGTAGCTGCACCCTAATTACAATTACACAGTATATTCACTGGAGACCATCGGAGCCTAAGACCTGGCTGGTACTGCACGTACACATTTTGCCTACAACAGCGTTTGCCGGCCGCGGTGGTCTAGCGGTTCTAGGCGCTCAGTCCGGAACCGCGCGACTACTACGGTCGCAGGTTCGAATCCTGCCTCGGGCATGGATGTGTGTGATGTCCTTAGGTTAGTTAGGTTTAAGTAGTTCTAAGTTCTAGGGGACTGATGACCACAGATGTTAAGTCCCATAGTGCTCAGAACCATTTGAACAACAGCGTTTCTTATAGTAACCAACAATGCACTCAGTTTGGACCCTCGAGAACTGTCATTGTCAGTTACAGAATCTCATCTGATCGGGATGATCATTACTTGCCTTCATTTCGAAGCCATTTCAGTTGCTATTCAGAACCAAACGTTATTGTGTACTCTCTATCTTATTAAAAATTTCTATTGTTCTTGGTTAGGTGGGCACATCTATCGGCTTGTGTGCATCACCAACACGCTGAGATCCGTCTGCTGCGGAATCCTGGAGCATATTCTGAGTTACAAAGTTATAACGATGTAGGATCACAACGAGTTTGTCTCAAAGAGTCAGCACGGATTCAGAAAAATGCCACACGTGTGAAACAAAAAAGCCACACGTGTGAAACACGACTTTCCTGATCCATACACGATATCTTGGGAACAATGGATGCAGGGGAACATGGAGTCATAGATTACCGTACGGTGTTCGATACTGAACCACATCATCGTCGACTACTTACCAAGATATGATCACTCGGGCTGGCTTGTGACTGGCTCGAGGAATATTTTAACAACTAAACACAGTTCGTTGTACTGGACGGCGAATGTTCACAGAAACGAAAGTAACCTAGGTAATGCCTCCAGGGTGCGTAATAACACGTATTTAGATATCTGAATGTCTATTACTCCCAACTTCGTCCAAATCCTGCTAGAACACAACTGTATGCGCTTCATCTTAAGGGTTATCAGGCACGTCGCAAACTTAACATTAATTAGCAAGGGATATAATTAGTTCCAGATCGTGCTGAAAAGTAATGTCTCCGAATTTTTATTCCGTTCTCATTATTGGTTGAGGTATTACATGTCATGCATATTACTCTGTGGACTTCCCCGCTTCGCTGCCAGAAGTTGAAACCGTCTGGCTCAAGAGGAACCAAAATTGTAGTCTGTGACACGGCAGCGTGGTAACATAGCCACGTCGGTGCGTGAGGAGCATATAACATCTCGCTTCCTGATCGGCCTACTGGATTGCGATATAATCGACCGTGATCGCGTATCCCTAGTGAAATTTTACAGTGAGTAAGATTCTCGTTACCGAAGGACAATAATACCGGTTAGTTGGAGAAAAGTGTACAACAGACCCTTCTGAAGGAAGAATCTATTCTAAACCTAATCCCAACACTGATTATAATTTTGAAATGGATCGAAATTTAGAGCAATCGTTTACTAACCATAAAAGGGAAAGCGGGTACCACGTAATATTTAATACAAAAAAAGACTTATAATACAAAAATACTGATAGCTAAAAATGGCATAATTAAACGGTCGCCAGCCCACTAGGGTAATGAATCTCAATTACCTTAAGAAAGGAAATGGCAAAGAGATTCTAACAAATAATCACTGGCGTGAAAGCAGAGGGTTGTCACACTTTCCACAACACAACGGGTCACGAGAAAATAAATGAATCAGAAAGCTTTGAGTTTGCAGTTACTTATTCTGAAATACTAAATTTTGACAGTAAAGTTAAATGAAGCTAATGATTAAATAAATGTTACTAATACTCTGTTACGTAAAAAAGTTACTTTCAGTAATCTCAGTGTAATGTAATGCAAAATGTAGAAAAAGACAACCAGTTTACTTCTGATTATTGAAAGACTGAATTGAATTCACTTTAAGTAAATGAATAACTGATTTTACTTTTAATATAACAATAAAATAAATACCAAGCCAGCAAAAGTCACACGCTAAGCTAAACACAGAATAAATGAAATGGTCCATTCTTAATTTCTACTGTACCTTTAGTTATTAGTTTTGCCACTGATATTATAATGAAATCCAGACCTTTAGGTGCTTAGAGGCGTTGATAAATATTAACGGGGACACTTGGAAAATGTGTGCCCCGACCGGAACTAGAAACCTGGGACTTCCTGCTCACATGGCAGACGCTCTGTCCGACTGAACAACAGAGGACACATTTTCAACTATCCCTGTTAATATTTATCAACGACTGTGAGCAGCTAAAGGTCTGGATTTCATTATAATTTCATTCTTCGAGAGCTGCTGGATCACCAATGGTATCTGTACAGATACCAGCTTCATACTGAA